>NC_091125.1:0-315000 GCF_040183065.1 Periplaneta americana
TGAGTGGTGTCATTTTTGTTCCAACTCTATGGCCTCCAGCATCAGTCTAATGTGAGATCCAGGAAACACTCCAGCAATTACTTTTGCATCAGTTAAATGTGGAAAAATGGAGCGAATATATCGCAAAGCATATGGCTACTAGTCCAGACCTTCCCCATTCCTAATTTAATGTGGAAAGGATGTAGCAAAATCGTTTCCCTCACAATAAGAGATTCATGTAGGACATTCAGTTGTCCTGGAACAAGTTTGTTACGTAAAGGCCACTCTCATTGGATATAGTGTTTCATTGTTGCTCGGTTGTCCCATAAACAGAGGAAGCATGGATACTTAGTGAATCCACCTTGGAGTCCCAGTAAAAAACCTATCATCATCATATGGTTGGTTGGTTCCCTCCAAATTCTGGAAACAGCGAAAGGCATACATTTCCGAAATCCTCGTAGTCATCCTTCCAGGAATCACAGCACACATGTGGTGCCCATGAATTGTCTTGGCCTCGTATTGGTACTTCAAAGTAAGCTGTATAATACTTGGTGCCAGGTCTGATGTCATGCTTCTTCTGCCTTGTACTGATGTAATATCCACAAACGTAACAGAAAGAATCCGCTGAATTCCTGCAATCACATTTGGAAGTCATGCTTTAACGTAGAACAAACATAATTAAGAATATCGTTGTATTTCTGGAACAGTTATCATTTCAGAAAACGTAATTATAGATTTGAAATCAGCGCAAAAAACTGAACCAGAAACAATTAAAATATCGAGAGAAACATTTTCGTTGTTACCCAGTGTAATCATTCATAGGAACACATATTCTCTTTAGTTACAATTTATTGTTCGAGCATGCATTATCGATAATTTAATGTTTGATGAAATGGCAAGTGACAGCGGTATTAATAAAATTTCTCTAGGGCTTCCTGTCCTTAAATATAAAAATAAACGCTGGAAGAAAGACAATAGCCTACTTCTTGCACCAAATATTGCAAAGAAACTATACACCTCCAACAAGTAATTATATATCTTCTGGTACATTTCAGATACGTTGCAATTTCGTCAAATTTGTCAGTTTTTTAACATTATAAGATATCTCTTCAATCTTTAATAATGCTTATTTTCATCATCATTATCTCGTTTACAATTATTCTTGTCTGTTAAATATTTGTCCATTTTCACAGTTTTTTTTTCCAAATCCCGTTCTCCTTGCAAATATATTTTTCATCATTATGTTTTTTTTTATCTGTACACCAGTCCTTACACAACGTGAATGCTAAGATAGTTAAACGATTTTATTTCCAAAATTCTTACTTTTGCTGTACGTTGTCAGATTCAAATTGCTCAAGATATTTCAGACACATTTCATAATACAAAAGTTTTGCAACTTATTGTTCACATTGTCTGACAGCTTGTGTTAATTTTGCTTTGTATGAAAAAGGAATGAAGTAAGTTGCTACATTCATTCATTCATTCATTCATTCATTCATTCATTCATTCATTCATTCATTCATTCATTCATTCATTCATTCATTCATTCATTTAGTGTTCTGCCCAAGGGCAGGTCTTTCACTGCAAACCCAGCTTTCTCCAGTCTCTCCTATTTTCTGTTCTCCTCTTTGTTTCCTCATATGATCCATATATCTTAATGCCGTCTATCATCTGATATCTTCTTCGCCCGTTCACCATTCCTTCCAGAGCCCATTCAGTAGGGAGTTTCTTCTCAGCCAGTGACCCAACCAATTCATTTTCTCTTCCTGATCAGTTTCAGCATAATTCTTTCTTCATCCACTCTTTCCAACGCAGGTTCATTTCTTACTCTGTCTGTCCACTACACACGTCCCATTCTTCTCCTTATCCAGATTTCAAATGCATCTATTCGCTTCTATTCACTTCGTCTTAATGTCCATGTTTCTGCCCCATACAGTGCCACTCCATACAATGCACTTCACTAGTCTCTTCCTTAGTTCTTTTTGCAGAAGATGCTCCTTTTTCTATTAAAAGCTTCCTTGGCCATTGCTATCCCCCTTTAGACTTCCTGGCAGCAGCTCATGTTACTGCTTATAGTACACCCCAAGTATTTGAAGCTGTCCACTTGCTCCACTGCCTCATTTAGAATTCGTAACTTTATCTTCTGTATTTTTCTTCCTATGGCCGTGCACTTCGTCTTGTTTGCATTTATCTTCATCCCATACTGCTCACAGCTGTCATTTAGCTCCAGTAGCATACACTTTAGTATCATTTCCTCTTCTGCTAATAACGCCGTATCATCAGTAAATCTTATGCACGTTATTCTACTTCCTCTTACTATCACTCCTCCCATGTTTTGAAAACAGTTCTTTACTAAATCCTCCAACTAGATATTGAACAGGGTAGGAGATAACGGACATCCTTGACGTACTCCTCACCAAATTTCACTTCCTTCTGACATTTCTTCTCCCATTCTGACTTTCACTCGTTTCATATAAATATTACTGAACAGTCTTCTCTCTTTCAATCCACACCAATTTTCTTTAGGATTCCGAACAGCTTATTCCAATCCACTCTGTCAAAAGCCTTTTCTAAGTCCACAAATGCTATGTACACTTCTTTATTCTTCTCCAGGTATCTTTCGCCGATTGTTCCTAGCAGTCCAATTGCATCTCTCGTATCTTTTCCCTCCTTAAGCCAAACTGCTCTTCTTCCAACTGTTCTTCCATCTTAGAATATAAACGTCGATTCAGTATTCTTATCAGAATCTTCGCCGATTGCGATATCAGGCTAATAGTCCTGAACTCATTACATTTCTTGGAATTATTTTTCTTCTGGATTGGAAGCAACATTGTCTCCATAAAATCTTCAGATCATTGACCGTTTTCATACATTTCGTTGCATAATAATAGCATTTCCTTTTTATCTTCACCCAAGCATTTCACTAATTCAAGGTGGATTCCATCATCTCCTGTTACTTTTCCATCCTTAATTTTCTTTAGCGCTAGTTTAGCTCTTCCCTTAAAATAAGAAATCCTTTCTCGTCATATGATACGGCTTCTTCGTCCTCTATAGCTAAGTCATATGGACCATTCCCTGTCTCATATAACTCTTCTACATATTTCGTCCATCTGTTTAGTATTCCTGGTTTGTCTGTTATTTAATTTCCGATGTCGTCCTCTATCAACCACATGGAATTCCTGTTCTTGTTTGTGAAATCCAAACTTTTACTTGGCGTTACATTGAATCATATCTTCCTTTTCTCTACATATCCTTTATTTCTTCACATTTATCTTTCATCCAGTTTTCCTTTGCTTTATCAGTTTCTCTTCTTATTCGTTGTTAAGCTTCCTGTAGTTTCTTCTATCTTCTTTTGTGTAGATGTTTTTCCATTTCTCCCTTTCCTCCATCTTCTTCCACATTTTCCCTGTGACCCAAGATTTCTTAATTCTCACACTTTCTGCGTATCCTATAGTTTCTTCTGCTGTTGTCTATATGCAGCTTTTAGATGAGTCCAGTACTCATTACTATTCTCAGGTGTGGATTCTAATGTAGTAGTTTTCTCTTGAAAATCTGCTTCAAATTTTCTTCTGTCCTCTTCGTTCTCCGGTGTTGCATGTTGAATTTCTTCGTCACTTGTCTTCCTCTTACCTTCTTCAAACGAATATCTACTTCGCCTATTAGCAGGACATGATCGAGTTAATATCCGCGCCTGGTAAAGTCTTCGCATTTTTAAGCAAATTCGGAATATTTCCTGTATCAATATATAGTCTGTTTGATATCTGCTTTCGTCCCTTGAGCATGTCCCTGTGTAATTTCTTCGTTTACGTTATTGGATTAATGTATTTCCAACAGTCGTTGCATTTCTTTTACAGAATTTCACCAGATATTCTCCTTTATCATTTCTTTTTCCCAATCCATATTTTCCAACAGTTCTTCCATCTTGTCCCCCTCCTATTACCGCGTTCCAGTCGCCCATTAGGATTACGCATGCTCCCTTCTCCTTCTCAACTATCCCTTCTATCTTGTCATAGCGTTCTTCCACTTCCTCGTCTGGTAATCCACTACGTGGCATGTAAACTTTAACTAGCAGTAAATCCATTTCTTCCCTTGTAGTCTCACCATTATCATCCGGTCATCTACATAACGCAATGATATCAGTTTATTTTTTACACGAGGTCCCAGTAATACACCAACACCATGACTTCCTTTGCACTCACCGTTTGAATAAAACAACCTAAATTCATCACTCACCAACTCACCACTATTTTCCCACCTCACTTCTGGTATTCCCATCACATCTACTTTGTTTCTTCTCATTTCTTCCTTCAAGTTTTCCAACTTAACTGCTTGCACAAGAGTCCTTACATTCCATGTTCCAACCCTTTCTATCTCTGTTGGGTTGTTGTCCTTCCACACCATCCCCCTCTAATGGGGAGAGTTGAGGTCCGGAAAGACTCATCATGCAATGTTTGCAGTATTTCTTGGGAAAGATAAATGCGGTAGCTTCCCGTTGCTTTCCGCACACCACTCTCTCTTTCGCATCTTAAAAGATCCCAGGGGCCCCAGCGTGGAGGTGAGGAGAGTGAATTTGACTAATTAGGCCCTCCGGACTTCACCGAAATTCGCCTCAAGGGTTAAATATCAGTTATATCAGAGTTTTTGACCCGATCAGAGACCGGGAATGCCAATTAGCCTTTGCCCCATAACCACATTGTAGCCCTTATTTACACTACGCCGACTTCTGTTGCGCAGAACAATGTATACTGGAGAGTACCGCATTCTTTTGATCCGGCAAATGACGACGCGGCGGCCATATTTACCCTTCCGGAGACTTAGTATAATGCAAGACGTGCGTAGGAACACAGGTTTCTAGTGTGCTATTCCATTCTTATTTTGAAGAATGCCGTGTTGTTGTGCGGTCAATGTGTAATCAATTGGCGTTATACAAAATTAGCATTTGGTCAGAAACAAGAGGAGGAATATACGTCTATGATTAATTTTCTCAACGACATAATATTTTCACTGCGGGCTAGAGCAAGGAGATGCACATCACCTTTACTTTTTAACTTCGCTCTACAATATTCCATTAGGAAAGTCCAGGATAACAGAGAGGGTTTGTAATTAAACGGGTTATATCAGCTGCTTGTCTATGCGGATGACGTGAATATGTTAGGAGAAAATCCACAAGCTATTAGGGAAAACGCGGGAATTTTACTGAAAGCAAGTAAAGCAATAGGTTTGGAAGTAAATCCCGAAAAGATAAAGTATATGATTGTCTCGTGACCAGAATATTATACGAAATGGAAATATAAAAATTGGAAATTTATCCTTTGAAGAGGTGGAAAAATTCATATATCTTGCAGCATCAGTAACAAATATAAATGACACTTGGGAGGAAATTAAACGCAGAATAAATATGGGAAATGTCTGTTATTATTCGGCTGAGAAGATTTTGTCATCTAGTCTACAATAAAAAAATCTGAAAGTTAGAATTTATAACAGTTATATTACCGGTTGTTCTGTATGGTTGTGAAACTTGGACTCTCACTTTAGAGAGATTAAAGGTATTTGAGAATAAGGTAATTAGGAAAATATTTGGGGCTAAGAGGGATGAAATTACAGGAGAATAGAGAAAGTTACACAACACAGAACTGCACGCATTGTATTCTTCACCTGACATAATTAGGAACATTAAATTAGATGTTTGAGATGGGCAGGGCATGTAGCACGTATGGGCGAATCCAGAAATGCATATAGAGTGTTAGTTGGGAAGCCGGAGGGAAAAAGACCTTTGGGAAGGCCGAGACGTAGATGGGAAAGTAATATTAAAATGGATTTGAGGGAGGTGGAATATGATGATAGAAAATGGATTAATCTTGCTCAGGATAGGGACCTATGACGCGCTTATGTGAGGGCGGCAGTGAACCTCCGGGTTCCTTAAAAGCCAGTAAGTAAGTAATGACATAATTTTTGTAATTGAAAACATAAAGATAGACAAAAGCGGACGTTGGAAACCATTCCAAACTGGTATAATATTGGTAACAAGAACAGTTCTTGATTTTCAAGAAAGATGTCTCAATGAAGCGAACTTCAAATATCTTATGGTAGATAGATGCACGCAGGATACGTTAGAAAATTTATTTTCTACTGTGCGTTCCATAAATCCAATCCCGGACGTAACAGAATTCAAAACTGCATTACGATTTCTCAGTTGTTCTCAAAAAACGAAGCATGGAAATTACGCAGTTTGCGATTCTGAACAATTAGTTGAGTTTCTAGGTACAGATGTAAGTAAACCCGAAACAGAAAGGTCTAGTGAAGATGAATGTGAGCAAAAGGAAATTGAGGCTAGATTGTAATTTAACTGAAGATAGAAATATTGACTTGAGTGAACAACAAGCTCTTTACTGTTTGTTGGGATCAAAATAAAACAAAGTAAGTTACGTAGTAAGCTATTTGTGAAAACTGTTTTCCATCTCTAATAACTGATAACAGGGATTAATCTATAAATTTTAGTAGCACATTAGTGACTCTCAAGTCGTACAAGGAAATGTCACTTGTATACCCTTGTAAATTCGTGTTTGGTATAATTCTAAATGCAGGAAAATGTGAAACGTTGGTAGAAAAAGAGTTGACACTAAAGGATTTGAAGTCTTTATTCATTAACACTTCAACTCTTACGTTCCAAACTTGTTATAATATTTTTGAAAAAGTCTTATCATTGTATTTTAGGACTAGAAGATATTTATTGTTAAGAAAGTTGTGTGTTATAGCAAATGCACTACAACAATCTGTTAACGTGGCAGTCGAAGTGTTGGTATGAGAATTGCAGTAGAAAATTGCTGATGTTATTCCTATTGAAATAACATGTTAAATAATAAAGTGTTATCTCTAATGAGTCATTTCACTAATGACAATAACGTTTATTAATCCTTGTTTCCGGTATTCAATAAACCACAACAACATGTATGAAATCGCCTTTAGTTACCTTCCTTCCAGCATTGCTGCTTACGCTTCTGTGCCGAGCAAGGAGTAAATATGCGTGCCGGTTGACGTCACTGCTATAATTATAACGAGATTAGCTCACTTTAATTGATTTTGGCATGCCGAGCACTTTTTCCAGGTGATTGGAGTGACATCTTCTCCCCCTATAGCCTATACAAGTGTACAGGCTAATTATAATATCAAGATTGTCTTTATCAGGATTTTTCTCCCTTGAACATGGTGGAGATTTGAAATTATTAATATAATTCCAGTCAGATATGCACCACTTCAGTGATGGGTTACCATTTTGGCCAATGAAATTGGACAGAATGATATCGAATGTATTAGCATTCAATAATTATCGTAAATATCGGTCGATTATACTAACCATGGCAGTAGAGCTCAGTGCAGGCCTACTCTATAAAGATTAATGAAATCAGTGGATTGTTAGAGTTAGTCCAGTAGAGACAGTGTCGTTGTTGAAAATAGCTGTAGATTATTTTCTTTGTTTGTATTACGATTGGTTTTAAATCAGTAACTGCTACTGATCTACAGATATATTATGATTTCTGCATAATTATTACCGATTTTTTTTCTTTTTACAGAAGATCCTTGAAACGCAGCTTCTAGCTGCTGTCATCGACGCGATCGTAAGTAACTCCTTAATTTACAATATATAAATCTTTAATAGTTGTATCACTGTATTTCCATATGCAAATTATTAATTGAAAAAAAAATAGAAAATAGATTTAGCTTCAGAACAGAGATGCTGATATCAGTTTTTAATTGTACCGGGTGTCGTAAGGCAAATCCGAAGTCTTGAAGTAGTGAATGTTGAATATTTATAATATTGATACTACAGTCTTTGTTTCAGACGGAAAAAGCATTACTGTAAAATATGTTCAAATTTATTGGCTTCCTCATGAGCCTTACAGTTGTGGATACGAGAATGGAAAGTTGCTAAACATTGTCGTTCGCTTAAAGCCTTGGTTTTTCTGAACCGACGCATGCGACGTGCGAGATGCGAAGCCCGCCTCGCACAAATCCGGACTACATGAGGGACAGTGAGTGGTTTCTATGGCTGCGATCTGCACAGGTTGGCAGAGAGGCCTCGCGGCGTCGTCTCGGACCGAATTGCGCGGCCGGATTTGTGAGAGGCTTCAGCAAATGGCTTTGGATCTAGAGGGAAGAAACAATGGTGGCTGGTAAAGAAAAGTTGTAAATTCACGGCTTTTCACTCCTTAAATTTAAAGGAATTCACAACTTTTCGATGATTGGTTGTATCTCCCTATTCAGGTGAGAAAAAGAGGAGGTGAGAAGGGTAGCCTACTCGTCGGAGTCGTTACAAATACCTGTTCTACTTGACCAATCAACATTAGATTGCAAAGAGCGGAATATAAAATACGTAAGATATGAAAAACGAACCTGAGGGTTCACAAGAACGGATATCTGAAGAAAATACTAACTTATCTAGAAAACAATTGAAATTGGATAGCCTAGGTAGAGTATAAAAAGACAGTCTACTGATGGCAAATACTGTGCATGTAGCAGTGAACCCGTATTAATTCACTGACAGTGTTCTTCCCAACGGCAGATCCTTCACTGCAAATCTAGCATTATTCAATCTTCCATATTTTCTGCCTTCCTCTTATTCTCCACATAGGTTTCAAATATCTTATATTGTGTATCATCTGGTAATTACTTCTGCTCCGAACTTCTTTTCCCGTTCACAATTTCTTCCAGTGCATCTTTCAGTAGGTAGCTTCTTCTCAGCCTGACCCAACCAATCTGTTATCTGTTTACAGCAGGGATGTTAAATCGCCTGTATTACGTGCTCATACTACAAGCATTACAAATCCAACAAGATTCACTTTTCAGCAAGATAAAGTGCAATCATCGCTCTTAAGGAAATGTTTTGCAGGTTCTTGAGAGCACGCAGTGCAGGCGCTTTGAAATCCCTGGTTTACAGCTTTTTAAATGAGTCCAGTACTCATTATAATTTTTAGGTGTGGATTCTAATTTAGTGGCTTTCTCTTGAAAACTTGCTTCAAATTTTCTTCTTTCTCTTCGTTCTCCAGTTTATCTATATCCAATTTCGTCACAAGAAAAATATTAGAATTAAATACATATAGCGTTGACAAATAGTCTGATGAAGATATCACTGTCTTCTCCACTAACAATGCAGGATAATTTTGGCTTATTCTTTCAAAAGTAGCAAGACGGCGAATTCCATTGGACATAACAAGCGCTCAGCAACTGATTCACGCGAACTCGCAGCGTGAGAAACCACAAGCTTCTCAGCTCATTGCGAAAATGGTACGCAGCGCCGGGGTTGGTTTTTCTGAACCGACGCACGCGAGGTGCGAGGCCCGCCTCGCACAAATCTGGACTACACTAGAGATAGTGAGTGGTTTCTACAGCTGCAAGATGCGCGGTATGCGCAGCGTCGCAATGAGGTCTCGCTGCGTCGCCTCGTACAGATTCGTCCGGCCTAATTTGTGCGAGGCGCGCACTGTAAGGCTTTAGCAAATAGCTTTGCAGCTAGAGGGCAGAAACAATGGTGGGTTGTACAGGAGAGACGTAGAGAGGATTATGTTTACATTGCTTAATTGTAAATGAATCCACAACGTTTCGGAGAATGGTTTTATCTTCGTCATAGGTGAAAAAAGGAGAGTGAGAAGTTGAAGATCATTATGAGAGTTCACATAAACAGATAAATGAAGAAAATAATGAAGTTTATAGGAAAATAAAATTATTCATCGCTAAATTTAAAATGTTGAACACTGGCAGATGTTAACGAAAAAGTAATTAAAGAAAGGAAGTTGGAATTAAGCCATTTTTTAACAATATTAGCACCTATATTAGCATTTCTATATGCTTCTTGCCAAGAAAAACCACTGAAAATAACTACTGTATCATCCGCATATGAATATATAAATCCATTAAATTTTTCTAAATTTATATTTAGCAGATCGTTAACATATATTAGAAATAAAATGTGTCCCAAAATTGTTCCTTGCGGTACACCTATATCAATATATTTGTATTCACTAAATTGATCTTCAATTTCGGTGATTTGATTTCTGTTACTAAAATATGATTGAAATAATTTAAAAACTATACCTCTAACTCCAATAGTATGTAGTTTGTCCAAAAGTAAATAATGTTTGATAGTGTCAAAAGCTTTCCGTAGATCCAAGAAAATACCCAATACCAAATATGTTCACCCTGTTCATATTATGCTTCGGGTCTCTGCACATACATCTTTTATCATATTTTTTTTTTACCCTTATAGTCACTTACTTACTTACTTTCTTACTTACTTACTTACTGGCTTTTAAGGAACCCGGAGGTTCATTGCCGCCCTCACATAAGCCCGCCATTGGTCCCTATCTTGAGCAAGATTAATCCAGTCTCTATCATCATATCCCACCTCCCTCAAATCCATTTTAATATTATCCTCCCATCTACGTCTCGGCCTTCCCAAAGGTCTTTTTCCCTCCGGCCTCCCAACTAACACTCTATATGCATTTCTGGATTCGCCCATACGTGCTACATGCCCTGCCCATCTCAAACGTCTGGATTTAATGTTCCTAATTATGTTAGGTGAAGAATACAATGCGTACAGTTCTGTGTTGTGTAACTTTCTCCATTCTCCTGTAACTTCATTCCTCTTAGCCCCAAATATTTTCCTAAGCACCTTATTCTCAAACACCCTTAACCTATGTTCCTCTCTCAAAGTGAGAGTCCAAGTTTCACAACCATAAAGAACAACCGGTAATATAACTGTTTTATAAATTCTAACTTTCAGATTTTTTTACAGCAGACTGGATGATAAAAGCGTCTCAACCGAATAATAACACGCATTTCCCATATTTATTCTGTGTTTAATTTCCTCCCGAATATAATTTATATTTGTTACTGTTGCTCCATGATATTTGAACTTCTCCACCTCTTCAAAAGATAAATTTCCAATTTTTATATTTCCATTTCGTACAATATTCTGGTTACGAGACATAATCATATACTTTGTCTTTTCGGGATTTACTTCCAAACCTATCTCTTTACTTGCTTCCAGTAAAATTCCCGTGTTTTCCCTAATTGTTTGTGGATTTTCTCCTAACATATTCACGTCATCCGCATAGACAAGTAGCTGATGTAGCCCGTTCAATTCCAAACCCTCTCTGTTATCCTGGACTTTCCTAATGGCATACTCTAGAGCAAAGTTAAAAAGTAAAGGTGATACTGCATCTCCTTGCTTTAGCCCGCAGTGAATTGGAAACGCATCTGACAGAAACTGACCTATACGAACTCTGCTGTAAGTTTCACTGAGACACATTTTAATTAATCGAACTAGTTTCTTGGGAATACCAAATTCAATAAGAATATCATATAAAACTTCTCTCTTAATCGAGTGATATGCCTTTTTGAAATCGATTAATAACTGATGCACTGTACCCTTATACTCCCATTTTTCTCCATTATCTGTCGAATACAAAATATCTGGTCAATAGTTGATCTATTACGCCTAAAACCACACTGTTGATCCCCAATAATTTCATCTACATATGGAGTTAATCTTCTTAAAAGAATATTGGACAAAATTTTGTACGACGTTAACAAAAGTGATATTCCTCGAAAGTTACTACAGTTAGTCTTGTCCCCCTTCTTAAAGATAGGTACGATTATGGACTCCTTCCATTGTTCTGGTACAATCTCCTTACCAAACAAAATAAATATAATGTCACTTCGCTGAAAGTAACTTAGACACCAATTATATACGTAGCTTTATTTTTATTTTTGATGTTCTTTTTACTGCAGTTGTATTCATCTTCATATTGTATCTTACTTTGTCTATCATTCATTGATGTCTAAGTCATTTTTATAGTGAAGTAGAACGATATTTATACTTCAGTTCGCTCATCCGATTTTTCACTACAAACTTGTCAAATCAACACGAAAAGAGGGCCGGAATTGTTTCCGAGCAGAGTTTTCTCGGTGGTTATCAGCACAAGCAATAACAACCTCTACTGAATCCGTGAATTTATAATGCACTGACAATGAAGAAAGGAGAAGAGCGTTCATTTTATGCAGTAATAGTTAACATCATTCTGCATAAGGTACGGCGTACACTTAGGATAGCTTTAATACTTTCATGACTTGTAAAGTTCGAGCACACTGTTCCCTCTATCAGGGCCAGACAAACAACATTAAACTCATTGTTCGAAGAATTCATTCGTAGTTTTCTGTCCAAGGGCAGATCTTCCACTGCAAACCCAGCATTCTCCAATCTTTCCTATTTTCTGCCTTCCTCCTTGTCTCCGCATACGATCCATATATCAAATCTTCTTCTGCCCCGAATAATTATCCAGTTCACTATTTTTTCCAGTGCATCCTTCAGTACGCAGTTTCTTCTCAACTAGTAACCCAACCAATTCCTTTTTCTCATCCTGAACAGTTCTTTCAAAACATTTCCATCCTTCTCCATTTACACATTTCAAATGCTTCTAGTCGCTTCTCTTCACTTCGTCGTAATGTTCATGTTTCTGCCCCGTACGATGCAACACTCCATACAAAGCACTTCACTACACTTTATAACAGATGTCTTTGGAGCAGACCATAACTAGGATCTCGATGCATCTCATGTTATCGCTGCGCTCCCATTGGTGGCGAGTCATTACTTAGCTAGAGCGTTGTAGACACTAGTGCGTGCATATCCTGGTTACGAGGCGTATTCAGAGACGCAGTTCTATTGCGTCTAGCGGTGTATGAGCAGACGACAACTAGTGACTGATGCAAGAAGGTATGTTCAAAGACATTACTTTAATTTTCACTTTTCGTTGTATGAACGTAGTCGGTCACTTAATTCATACACAGACATTCAGTATCGTGTGAACCGCGCTCTGTTGCATTGGTTATATCTGCTCCAAAGACATCTGGTGTAGAGTGTGTCTCTTCCTTGGTTCTTTTTCCAGAGATTCGCACAAGATGCTCCTTTTTCTATTAAAAGCTTCCTTTGCCATTGCTATCCTCCTTTTGACTTCCTGGTAGCAGTTCCTGTTACTGTTTATGGTACATCCCAAGTATTTGAAGCTGTTCACTTGCTCTAATTCTTCATTTAGAATTCGTACTCTTACCTTCTTTATTTTTCTTCCGATAACAATAGGATTCGTCTTTGCATTTATCTTCATCCCATACTGCTCATTTAGCTCCAGTAGCATATCCTTTAGGGGAGAGTCGGGTAGTATCGGACAGCGGGTAATATCGGACAGTGAGTTTCTTTCATCTACCACACGATGATAGTACTGATTGACATGGTTACGTTTCTGTGATGTCGCATAGAGAAACCTAACCATGTCATTCAGGTACTACCATATGGTGGTAGATGAAAGAAACGCACTGTCCGATACTACCGATGTTCGATACTACCCGACTCTCCCCTAATATCGTTTCCTCTTTTGCTACTAACGACATATCAGCTGCAAATCTTATGCACTTCCTCGTAATTATTACACCTGCCATGTTCTGAAAGGACAGTTTTCCACTAAATTTTCCAAATAAATGTTTAAGAGTTTAGGTGATGACGGGAATCCTTGACTACGCCTCTCTATTTCACCTCCTTCTGACATTTCTTTTGCTATTGTTTGGAGAAATGAGATCAAAATAATTTTCATAATTTTGCGAAAATTCTGCGTCAAGAAGAGGACATTTTTATTGGCAGAAGTGTTTAGAGTTAAGAATATTAAGAAAGAAGAGCTGCTGAATATTACTAAATATCTCGGTAATGTTAAGGAAAATCATGTCAGTTATTTCGCAATAGAAGCGACTGTATATTTTTTTTCTATCTTCGCCATTCATGCTGTCAAGGCTCATTCTTTTCGATCGAGAACAACTTCTAGGTCGAGAATATTTTCCGTTTCATTTCACACTTTGTCAAAGTTTTCCCCTAAATACTGTAATGGCATTAGAAATCGGCCAGTTTGTAATTGTAGAATCTAATATTGACCTGTTTAGTTTGAAGAATACTGATGAGCATTGCTAAGTGAGGAAAAGCTTTCCAGCAGGAAATTGAAATCGAAATCATTTCGAAGACTAAGAGGACCATGAGCAGAGCAAATAGTATCTTGATGTCACAGGAATATAATTAACAAGACATTTAATTCCATCTTTCCATCAATGAACAGATTGGACAGCACGACTCTGATACTGTCAACCAGGGGCGGCTTTAGGGGTACTGCCATGGCACTGCATAAACGAAATATAATTAAATCTGATTTTTAATTGTACATTCAGAGCGCTATGAGGTCAGAAATATTATTAAAATATGGATGTATCATTGAATGATTCCAGCAGAACTATCGCGTCGCGCTGCTGAATGGCTGTACATATCTTTGTCATTCGAGCATGCGCAGAAGTGTTTTGGAATCCATTCTATACTCTATAACAATAATACTGGAAAGCTTGCCTGTTTCAAAGACGTAGTTATATATCTAGACACACAATTGGCGCTGATGCCGTGTACAAATTTGAAATCTCTCGCGCAGGTTCGCGCGACGCCATGTCTTGGGAGTAGAAGCACTTTGTCAAACGTCAACACATGGAGATTCACGTGTTCATTTGTGTTGTTTACTTTCAATAGAGTGTTGATTTGTGTTGTCTACTTTTAATAGTGCATTAAAGTTAAAGTTAACAGCAAGTTTAGTCTTTAGCATTGATGGAGTGCATTAATAGTCATTTCTAATAATAAAATTAGTGTATTTTAAAAATGCGTAATATCTTCGAAGCGTGAATGTGTTCCTACAACTTAGAGATGCACGTTCCTAACGTGTAGATGTTATTAATTGAATTTAATTGGGTGACTAGTGCCATTCTTTATGGTGAATTCGTGCACAACGTTTAATTGTACGTATACGTACAAGGAAGGATCTGGAAGCACTTTATCAACACATGGAGATTCACGTGTTCATTTGTGTTTACTTTTAATGGTGTGTTAATTTGTGTTATTTTTTTATAGTGCATTAAAGTTAAAGTTAATAGGAAGTTCAGTTTTTAGTCAGTGATGGAGTACATTAATAGTCGTTTCTAACAATTAGTGTATTTTAAAAATGCGTAATATCTTCGAAGTGTGAATGTGTTCCTACAAGTTACAGATGCACGTTGCTAACGTGTAGGTTTGTTATTGTTTAATAAGTTCTACGCCTAAGTAGTAAATTTGAGTGTGCCGTTCACTATTGTGAATTCGTGTGCAGCGTTTAATTGTACATACACGTACAAGAAAGGATCTAGAATTTCTCTGCACAAGTAAGTACAGTAATATAATTACCGTACAATTTATTTCTTGCTTGCTTAGCCTAGTTGGACATGTACCGAGATAATAGCTACAGACGAAGACGAATATCTAACTCAAAAAAGCGTTGTTCTGAATATTAGGTTTTCAAAATACCGCTAATAAACTTATTTAAACTTATAACTTAGTGCTACTAATTACTAATTCAAAATTTGTTTGACAGAGTAATTAATGCCTGTAAAGTATATTTTATAGTCCTACTACTGCTATGATAATAAGCTAATGAATGGTACTTACGCCAATATTTTCAAAATAAAACAATAGGCTTACATATTTTTTACAGGTATGGAAGCAGAGATATTAATATTTTTAAACGTGTTAAATTGACCATAATGACCATATATACATAAAGATCAGATATCACCATACACCTAAAAGTTCTAACATGAATTTACATAAATTTGTAAGAAATTTAAGGAAGTCCATCTTATTAATTAAGAATCAATAGGTAAGCTCTTATTCTGTACACTAGGCCTAAAATTCATATAGCCTATTAGTGTTCAAGTACCTATATTTGACGGAGTAATTCCTGCATGTAAAGTTTATTTTATATTACTATGATAATAAGCTAATGAATGGTATTTATATCTTAAAACTAGAACATTAGTGTACATGTTTTTATTTGACAGATGTATTATACTATACAATATGAAAGCAGCTCAAATTGTTCGTTTCTCTTCTACATCAAAGGAAACATATGTACATAGTAGGATATATATTGTTTTATGTAATGTACAATACATAGCTGGCAGTGTTTTACGAATAACAGGTAATAGACTACTAATACATAACTTTATTTTCACCTGAACTGGCTTACAATATGCATTTGTATTTTTTATTCGCTCTAAAATGATGTCAAATAACTACAACGTCTTTGATAATTATCAAATTGTTTCCGTCATCTTTCTTTTCACGTCATACTAACGGTAACTTGAATTATGTCCACAACGTAGTCGCTTTAAATCTCAACAGGATTTTGTTTCATTTAGTTACTACGATTGGTTTATAAAATATAAAAACATATTATTTTAAACCTTAAACATTGCATATGCGAATGTCTGCTAGCCGGCGCTCTCCCCAAACATGGCGGCGGGCGCAAGCTTCAATTTGTCCCGACTCTGAACTTCTGCGCAGCCTGGTCTGTAGGGGCTCGGCCTGTTTAGCATTGCAAGCGGCGGCGAAAAGTGACTTGTGCTGCTATCTAGCGGATTGGATTTTTTATACAATTCTTGCGGCGTGCTACGTCAGGACAAACGGAGAAGTGTTCATCTGATGTCAATAAAAAATGCAAATCAATAGTTTTATTTAGAGTCACAATGTTCACAACATTTTAAATTAATAAGAAGTTACACAGTTATTGGAATAAAAATGAAATGAAATGAAACAATTCTCGTATTTTCAAATGTAATTATGGTTTAGTTGTGCATGAATTTAGAAACTTTCATACATTGCGTATTTCGTCTCTTAGCTAATGGTTATCCATTTTATTATTGATGTAACAATTTATTTGCACACTGGAATATTTTTCAGTGAAGATACTGGCACAGTCGCTGCTTTAAGGATGAAGCCTGTATCTTGTATTTTATCTTTTACATCAAGCAGATGCGATTTTAAAATTTCTACAGGCATTGCATCTTTTGATAGAAAATAACTTATACGTAGTTTGCTTTAAAATTTTGCACATTCCTCGAATAATAAAATCTGAAATTTTTACGTCAGTTGAAGTTTGTTGATTAGGCCTGTCTATACCTAATTCAATGAATCCCTCAAGTGTCTGTTTCAGCATTGTAAGTTATATTTCCCTTGAAATACATTTTATCATCAACAATAATAGTTACAACCTTTTCATTCAATGGTACAATATCGGATTTTATTTTTAATAATTAATTGTAGAATGGCGCGATTTATACCGGGCCTATACCAAATTCATGAAGTCAATTTTTGAGAGATCTAACTGTTGGTAAACATAATTTTCTTCTTAGAAATCTTTCGCCTTGAGGTGAACATTAATGGAATGTTGCAGCAAAACTTTTATCGCAATTGGAATATCGTTTCCCCATTTCCTTCTTTTTATGCACACTTGTGACTAATGAATTCATAATCTTGAACAATTTTAATTAACTCGACATTTGGACTTGCTGTGTTTAGAGCTGTCATTTCCGCTTGAGCCAGTTTTTCTCTTTTAGGATTTCTTGCATCGTAAAAAAATGATCTTAATTTAGTGAATTAATGCCTTCAAAATATACGACTAGGCAAATTGTTTGTCCGGATAACTACCTGAATCACTTATTACGAAAAAAAACATGAGTCCACATTCTTCACAAAATCAACAATTTACATTTTTATGTTACGTATCCCAAGACACACTATTTGGATAAAAATGTAAAGACTTTTAAATTTTTATATGGAGAAACTATAAAGAAATTGTGTTTTATATGAACAATGTAAAGTAGATTTATACAGTTTAGTAACTGCTTCAGTTAACATAGAGACTTATGTCATTGCTAATGCCTATCTAATTGCACGATGGAGGAGTATGGTCTGTCGTTTCTGTCTAATATCAGAAATCCCGCAGCTTCCTCGATGCAAGCTCTAATATGTTTATTTGGGACCTTCGCGATTCTTTTATTGTGCTTTGATTTTGACTCATATTTTCGGAAGAAGGAGCTGTTAAATTCAGTGAAGGAATAACTATTATCTTCAGTCTGTCATTAAAAACAGAGTATTAAAAGTTAAGTCCTACGACCGATTTGAAACTTCGGTATACTTTTCCAATTTATTACACTCTATTTTTACTTATCCCTAATGTTTCGAATTATGGTTATTGAAATCCGATAATAAAAAGTGATCTGAATATATTTTGTGATTATTGTAGATATTAGGCTATATTATATCCCTCTAATTTTAAACGTTTCGTCTAGAACTGTTGACAGTGTTTTTAGTTAGTACTCGCATTTTGCTTATGACATTGTTTGTGTTTTGTTTTTTTAAAGAAGTTTATATAAGGACGCACATAGCGATAGTAGCTGGCGCGCCCTATTAAACCTCATGAACTAACGTCTGTCTGCGTTTATTTACCTGTATGAGCATGGCACACCTGAAAGACAAAAGCAAATAACTGTAGTGCCGGTAGTAGAAGCAGTAGTAATAGTAAATAATAATAATAATAATAATAATAATAATAATCGTCATCGTCATCATCATCATCTTGTAACAGAAAAGTACTATTCTACTGGTGTTTCATGACTACTCCCAATCTCTATCTTTCGGAAATCTGAAGAAAGATCTAGCATATTTTGCTAGGTATAATTTTTACAAAACATAGAACAAACATTTCCACATTTAACTGACATTGTGTAGGCTACAACTATAATGAGAATAATCCTTAGGACATCATGTGTTTGTTGAACAACGCTCATATCACAGTAAAGTTCAACGCGCTAATCGTCACATCATCCTCGCTGCCTACAATCCCTGCGTGAACTTTCCGGTATTATTTGATGGAGCAAAGGGCAAGGGGAAAGGTCTTATCCGGGCCATTCAGTTGACAGCTCGATTCGAGATGGCAGATTTGCTGACTTTCTGCCGGCAAACACGTTATTGGGAAGAGCGCGGGGGCGGCGTGTGGTGGAGGAAATGAATAAAATAAATACTGAATCACAAAACACACTTTCTTCATCAGATGAAGATAAACAGAAAGGAAATACATATGGAAAAACTAACTCTAGATTTGAACATAAATATGTAAATAAAAGGTGATAAATGTTTATGCAAAAAACAAATGGATTTGTTGATGTGATATTAAAAATTCTTTCTTCTGTTTTCCTCGTGTTCTTTTTGGTTGTATCTGGCATTGGTCTAAGAAAGGTGTGATGGATTTAGTTCTCATCTGGTAGCAAGATCCCAATTTTAGCCAGAAAGTCATTGAACTCTTAAAAATTGGAGTAAAATATAATTCAAGTAGGCTATAGAACAGTTTAGAAAACTTCAGAGTACTGTGAATTTATTATATTAATTTATTACTAGGTCTATTATTACTACTAGTATTATTATTATTACTACTACTATTATTATTATTACTATTACTACTACTATTATTATTATTACTATTATTATTATTATTATTATTATTATTATTATTATTATTATTATTATTATTGAAAATGTATAACTAGAACTCGATTGCTCACCCACATTGCTTTCAATCAGTTGCTGGTTTAACTTAGATTTATTCTTAAACCTCTCCTCATGCCGCGTTGTATTAATATGCTGCACAAAGTTATATTTTTTCTTTGCAGCAACACTCTTTTCACACACGGAGCAAAATAAGACACTGCCGTCCTCACTGAAAATATTACTCCCAAACGCATTTACACATTTGTGTAAGAATGCCGATTGAGAGGTTTTGTGGGTGGCATTCCGTAACTACAACAGCACCAATCACACACAGCTTATTGCACCAACGCGTATTGCACAACTCGCACACTGCAGCTTGGAACTCGGGGATTCACCATCCATGCACATGACATCATTCCGATAAGTGCGATAAGCAACTGACCTGCCTAGTAGCAGAAGCAGTATTATTTCACAACATCCTGGGTAATACCCAGCATTGCTTTCTTACGCATTCGACTGAAGTTAATTTTTATTAGCCAATAAAAAAGGGAATCAGTGATAAATGACGGCTAGAAGTGAAATATGCTCTTTTAAAATGACAGTTTTGAGTAAAATGTGCTCTTTTAAGTTAAAATCGTAAAATAAGTAAGCGAAAACGTTTTACTGCAGAATAAGCATTTAGGACCTATAAGCACTAACAAACATAGTTAAAAATTCTTATCTAGGTGTGTCTTACGAAGTATAACCTTTCTGCTTACCTTTAACAGTGTAGAAAAGACTACGCATTTTGCTTAGAAATCCGGGCTTTACTTTGCTCAAGCCCCTGTGTTGCCTGCCACGGCTGCGGTGCCGTCGTAACTTTGGACAATTAACGCGGAATAAAAACATTACTGAATAAACTAGCACTGCAGGCATTTCCTAACTGTGTCCCGGCCGGCGATGACCTTATTGCGATGAGAGGGTTGCCACTTATCTTCTGAACCAACAGAAACTTTCAAAATTCAAATCCAAAACGTAGTATCATTTTTTCAACAGTTTAAATAAACACATGCGTGCCGTGTTCATATGTGCAGCTTGTTTCCAGAAGGTGCCAAATCCAACTGGACAAAAAACTTTACTGAGCTACAATAATTATTGTAATATATCAGTATTTGATTTAGAGTTTATCTGCACATCTTTCAAGTTTTTATAGGAAATTTTGAGCTATTTCACATTTTATTCCAAAGTTATAGGGTAATTAATTTTGCATTTGGTACGTTTTGATATAAAACTCGGAAAGGTTTATATACAGTGCACTTAATACTAAATAACTTACATTAATAGTATATTTAGTATTAATAACAAAAGTTATTTCACATATAAGACAATATTTAGAATTAACATCTTGTCTCAGCAGCAACAAAAGCACAACTTACCAAACGCCATAGTGAACGTCAATAACATTAATAAAGGTGCATTTGATGTCAATGTTATTTATTTTCATGATTCTAATAATTTTAGCCCTTGGAACTGTCTTTTACGCTTTTCCGTACAAGTATACTTAGTTCACAATCAATTTGCAGACATTTTACGCTTCCTTTATTTGTCAGTACATTCTGGCACATCGACATATTCATCTCAAATATCAAAATCCAGATTTAAGAGTTTATCACAAAGAGATATAACAAAAAGCACAAAAATGTTATGCCATGCACAAAACAGCCATTACTGAAAATTTAAGAACATGGCCATTCTCAGTTTCTGCATTGGCTGGCTGCTTTCGTGATGTAACAGAAACAGCCACCTGATTTCTTGCTATGAAAGATGAAGCGGATATGATATTTAGACGACCTCTACACACGGGATTAGCCTACGTACTTTTGACAAAAATTCTTTCATCTTCAGATTCCGAAACCTAGTAGGTATGTGCTGTCACATGTAACTCATTCTTCGAAAATTATGAATTTGGTACCTTTTGGAAACAAGCTGCACAATTATCATCGCGTACGGCGGTAATGGGTTAAGTTTCACTCGCAACCAAAATTGTATATTATCTCAATAGAATAGTGAGATAAATAAATGGCAGAACTCACATCCGAAAATTGCAAGAAACCGTTCTTCAACATTTACATCTTTAGAGAAATGACGAAATATTGATGACACATTATATTTCATTGAATGTCAGAAGTTTCGTCAAGAATCAATACAACAAAAACGTGAAATTAAGGGAAACCAAGGTGCAACAGTTTGCGAGGCGCTCTGACAGAGCGAAGTCATTTGTATATTACATTACAAATCAAGGACATAATAGCCCCCTAGACCTACAGAACTTCCGAAAATACATCATTGTAATTGGAAAAGTAATATTTACTTACTTACTTATGGCTTTTAAGGAACTCGGAGGTTCATTGCAGCCCTCACATAAGCCCACCATCGGTCCCTATCCTGAGCAAGATGGAAAAGCAATATTACTGTCGAAAATAGAGCATAAAGATGAAGTTTCACAAGAATAGGTTCTTCGATTTCTGCCTCGCACCAATCTTGTTACCTCTGATAAAACAAATCTAACAGTAAGCATATCGCGCATGTAATCATCGGACAAATTAACCATTAATCTTGGCGTAGTTAGCTTCATCAATGAAAAAATGGTTCAATTGCGGAGCAAACTTACAAACCTTCGGATTCTGTTCAGGCTGTAAAGAACTGTATAGAAGTACTTGTTATTTACATGTTTTTGAACAGTGTAGTATGTGGAAAATCAATTATTTCCAGCTGGACCTCTAGCGGCAAATTTTCTTGATTTACAGGATGAGGGAATAGAGAGGCTCTAATTTGGATAGCTTCAACTCCACTTATACTGTATACCAGATCTATGTCTTTGGAGCAGATATAACCGACGGAAGAAATGCAAGAGAGCGCGGTTCACACGATACTGAATGTGTGTGTATGAATTACGTGACCGACTACGTTCATATAACGAAAGTGAAAATTAAAGTAATGTCTTTGAACATACCTTCTTGCATCAGTCACTAGTTGTCGTCTGTTCATACACCGCTAGACGCAATAGAACTGTAGCAGTGGACGCTCGTGTCTCATAATCAGGATATGCACGCGCTAGTGTCTACAACGCTCTCAGCTAAGATGACTCGCCAACCAACGATAACATGACGTGCATCGAGACCCTTGTTATGGTCTGCTCCAAAGACATCTGATATAGAGTGTAGTATTTCTCATTACTGCTTTTGTTAATATTCCAACATTTTGCACATATTAACCGCATTATATCTCTTTTTTTCTACTAAAGCAGACTTCTGTGTCTCCATGGTGAATGCTAAATGTACAGCCCTTCCTTACACTATCCAGGCCACTGACTCTTAATATGTAATAATTAAATTGATTAAGGTAAATTAATATAAAATAAGGAATAATAGAAATGTAACAATACATGACTGTAACCTACCTACTTGCTAACGTTACAACTGCACTATACCCTCACAAGTTAAGTATTTAGGCACTATTATTGGCCATTATTTAAAAGGGAACAAGCATATCTTCTTCCTGTGTAACAGATTGCGTAAAAAAGCCCATAAATTTTCCATTTTACGTTTTTATGAACATATTTATGTTCTGCATACCGTGTACTTAGCTCTGTTGCATAGCATGGTGTATTAGGTTGGGGACTAATGGCGAAATCAAACCTCCGCCGTTTAAATTTGCTCCAAAAAAAAAAACAAAGATCATAATTTGTCTCTATAAACCTTTTGATTACCCAACGAAATTAATTTTTCAGGAATTTGGTATATTTAATCCAGAACAAATTTATAACCAAACATTGCTAATTTACTTCCATAAAAATCACAATACCATACGAGACAAAACTACAGTTTGTTTCTAAACATCCCCTAATGACACACAAATGCTGGATTTTGCACCCAGAATATATATTACATTGATCAGAGCTAAGTACACTGAACACATAGATTTGCAAAAAAAATTAGATTAATTAATTGTTTTGTCTTTTCTTAAGCTAATTGACTTTAAAATTGTAATATAATACTCGTGTACTTTTGTATTTTCTGTATTTGTATATAATATTACATGATGTCTACTTTACTACATATTAATATTATTGTATTATTATATTCAATTTTGTATAACTTAACTGAACTGCGCCTGAGCACGAGACTCTGCGATGCCTGATATAGTGGAAACCTTGTGTATTAAATAAATAAATGTTTAAATTTGAAATAAGAAGATGAATAAAAGTATAGCTAGTGAGATATTTGTCACTGATATATTTCCGCTACAATTATTACTGGTTTGTTTCTTTTTTCAGGCCCTGAATCTGGCGAAATCTTGCGAAGAGTGGGATTTCGTAAGTTATTCTTCAGCTTTCATACTATAGATCATAGTGTATATTCCTTACAAGGAGTCCATAACACTTATATGAAGAGGTGAGACTGAGATAGTTCAAAGCCACTTACTTAATTACTTATGGCTTTCAAGGAACCCGCAGGTTCATTGCCGCCCCCACACAAGCCCGCCATCGGCGCCTATCCTGAGCAAGATTAATCCAGTCCATATCATCATATCCCACCTCCCTCAAATCCATTTTAACATTATCCTCCCATCTACGTTTCGGCCTCCCCAAAGGTCTTCTTCCCTCCGGTCTGCCAACTAACACTAGGCTATATATTACCGTCGTTGTTCCTGCAATAACTCCGATCTGACATATTTATCGATTTTCAGATTTTTTGTCCTATTAAATAACTTAAATTGTGATAAAGCAAATAATATAATTTCCTATATGTAATTACATTTATTTCTTTCGAAAATGTAAGAATTCATAATCTCCTATGTACGGCTGCCATAGAATGAATAAATATGTGTTTTTTCTTCCTACTTAAAATTTTATGTTTTGCACATAGGAGTTATTGCAGGAACAACAACGCTATGCATTTCTGGATTCGCCCATACGTGCTACATGCCCTAGCCATCTCTAACATCTGGGTTTAACATTTCTAATTATACCAGGTAAAGAATACAATGCGCGCAGTTCTGCATTATATAACTTTCTCCATTCACCTGTAACTTCATTCAGCTTGTTTCTTCTCCAGTATCTGTCGAATACAAAAAATCTAATCAGTAGGTCCAAAGCCACACTTTTAACAATTTTTTGTGCGAGTTGATTTATAGTTAACATTTTTTTCCAATTTATAATTTATTTATTTAATATTGGACATATCAGGCAAAGCCCAATTATAGTGTTCAAAACTGACAAAGTAATTTATAAAATATAAACAAGGAAAATGAAACAAACATACTCTTCTTAAAAATTGAAACAAAATAGAGAAAAAGAGAAAGAAAAAAAGAGAAGTTGAAAATAACGTGTGAAAGTAGCTTGAAAATATCTAGCAACAATATTTTGCAAAATATGGTAACAAATAATTCTCTATCTAGAGAAATTCATATTGAAAATATCAACATTCGGACGGGGATGTAATTCTTACACATATGGGGAAGCTACTAATAAAATATTGTAAATATTACCTAATAATTGACGTAAATATACTCCGACGAAATTACGATTCCACACTTAATAGTATTGGACTGTGAACCTTTAATACGCTCTCCTGTAAAATTTGTCTGTGTGGCTTAGGGCTATATTATTCTCACCACTTCATATGACTGAATTTTCATATGAAAAGCAGCCATTGAAAAATATTTTTGAAAATAGTTACTTTTTAGAACAGATATGTTATCAGTTTCGGATTATATACCTTACTTTAAAGCTCTTCTTATGCTCCATCCATACAAAAATTGTTATGGGTCATTGTCTCCTTTTTACACACCTTCCTTAGTTCATAATCATTCATTGATACATTCTCTTCAAACATTTGTCATTTCAGCAGAGCTATTTGATTTTTTAAATGAAGACTCGTGTGCTGGGAGAATTTATAAATGTCTCATTTTGTTCTCAAACATAAAAATAAAGACTAGAAGAAAGAATTTTTCTTATGCCTAACATTCAAACGCTCCATACAGGGTGCAAGGGGTATAAGCGCCGTCCTTTTCTCAGTCGTCGGGGGCGGTCTACAGGGTCAAAACTTGATAGTTTTCCCAGAAAAAGATATTTACTTCCTGCGTTACACTGCTTGTGTTGTTAGTCAAATTACGAAAACAATTACATATCTAGCAAAGAGGCAATATCAGTTTAAATAAATACGCGTGTGTTTTATTATGTTTTCGCGAAATAAACGACGCCGCGAGTTCTAAATCTGCACTTTGAAAGGTTCTCGCAATGCGACCAGATACGAGTAACCTCGCCATGTGACGGGCATCATGTAGAATCTGAGTGAGGACATTTATGCAGTTTTATCGGAAATTCGGAAACTTTACAGGGAAGGGCATGAAGCTCTGTGTCCCATTTCTCTTAGGACTCATCCCTTAGGAAAACCACGGAAATCCCTTAGGCAGGATGAGTTGTCTCAATTTCAGAGACTAGCCAATTGTCTCTTAGAATGACTTTATGAATCTATGGGTGTAGACTAGCCAATTGGCTCTATGATGATTCCATGGATGGGCAAGAGGGGTACCAATGAGGAGTGATTACGTTTAGCCCAAGTTAGGACAAGATCATTTCAAAGCGGTTGCACTATCCAATGAGATTCATGGAGTTGAGACGTCACTACCAAAACCTGGAGTAGCGCCGGCCTCCCTGTCCTCCTGTCTTAGAAGCCTAAATAACAGGAATTTATACTTCGGTCATCTGCACTAAGGCAAAGAGAAAAGGAACTCAATAAAATATGAATGGAACACAATTCAGAATTTTGATAAATCTTAGTTATCTATTAATAGCAAAATAACAAATAGCCATTGACAGTATCAAGATCTTCCAGAAACCGTCTCATTTCATCTTCAGATAGCAACTCAACCTGAACATCACTGTCAGTCTTAAGTTGTTTGTAAAATTCAACTGTTGCCCAGGCCTCTCCAAAGTGCAGAATCAGTAAGTGCAGCACGTCATTCCTCTTCGCACTCCAGTATTCATTCTTGAAGGCGCCGGCATCCATGTTTCAGGGGCAAACTTTTCTTGCTGCACTTATCTCCACATTGTAATGAAGTACTCCTTGAACCACAACATTTTCTGTTGGTGTGGCACCACGTTTAAGAATAAATTGTTCCATAGGTTAAGAATCGAAAATGCCGTAGATTTGGTTTCTTTAGAATCTTTGCAACACTTGTGTTCCAGTCCAATGTTGAACAGTGTACCATACTGTAGTATTCCTTTGGCGTCTTCGGCTCTTCTTCTATCCTACCGATCGGGTGGCCGGCAGTGGGAAGGAAGTGTTCTGTTTCCTTTATATTGAGGAGCCTCTGAAACAAGCCATTTTATTAACATTCCGATCATCGTTGTGTTCTTGTTTTGGCCTCCACAACCATCGGCGAAGAGGCGCATTGCACAGTAGTCATGTGGTTCAGTATGGTTAAACTATGGTAAATTGCAGAAGCTATTTGTGAAGAGTCTTTATAGCTATGTCCCTCAGTCCGAAGATCTCGTCCCGTGGCTGCCTGTTAGTTGATGACCGCCCGCAAGCGCTCCTCAATCGTATAAATGCACCAGCCTTCAGTAATAGGCTGCTTGAGCCAGCAGTTTTGGTAGTGCAGGATTCTTTTGCCAATCAAATGTTAGTGTTAGAGCATTTTCTTCGCCACTTTTTACGCGTTTAAACATTAATTTCCCCTAATTTGTGACTGACAAATTCAAGTTGAAGATCAACATTATTCTTATCCATCTGCATTCTTTCCTCGTACTGGATACACTTAGAACAACAATCAGTGGTCGGAGTGTCGAAACTTAGGTTGCACTCCAACACGGAAATATCTCTAAAATATTCGTAATTAACTTTTAACTCGACTGAACAACTACTGTCATAAAGGTCATGAAAATTGTTTATAGTTAAAGTACTGTCTAGATAATGTTATTTGTTTCTACAGTAATGGGATTCCAAAGGCACAAGAGTTTCGATATATTTTTAATTGCGATTTTCTTTGCCTCATGCATGTGAGAGCGGTGGTCTCCACCACGTTTATCTTGAGCACATTCGCCAGTTGCAAAATGGTCACGGCATATCCTTAAAATAATTTTTTTCTCAAGGCCTGAAATACTCAAAAATATTTGTATATACACACACCTCAAGTGTGCTGACAAGACGCAAGAAACCCAACTTTGAGTGCACACAAACTCTGTGTGATTTGACCACAATTCAAGTCACACAATTTGTGTGCACTCAAAGTTGGGTTTCTGACGCCTTGTCAGCCCACTTGAGGTGTGTGGATGTAATGGGAAAAGTTGAGACGGTGTTGGGTGTAGTTCCTGGGTATGTCAGTTGGTACAGCGTTGGTCAGCTAAGCCAAAGATCCCGGGATCGATACCCGGCTCCGGAACAATTTTTCCTTTACAATTATTCAAGTATGCTTCAGAGGGAGCTATAGTCAGACCTGCGAACTTTAACTAATGCCATCACGTGTCATTGGCATTAAATATTTAGTCCAAACTTGCGTGGTTTGTTTTCGATCACCACGACAACTGTCTTTCTTTGGAGTTTCTGTTATAGTATACTTTAAAACAACGTTGTGTCATTGAAGTTTCATTTTAGTGTGGTCGATTGTTATGGGGCAAATTAACTGATGAAACTTTCGTAGGCCTATGGTTAACTCGGAGCAGTGGAAATCATTCCTCTTTAAGTGTTTACACATTAGAAACTTTGGTAGACATTTTGTACAATACCTTGTCTCTTTATTTACATTCTTCATCCATGTAGCAGTCTACCTTAATTTGTCCCTTAAGTGAAGATGTTACTGGACCAGATACTCGCCTAACCTTACTCTCAAAATTTGTAGACGGCTGCTGTCGGTCATCCATAGTCTTGATAAACGCTATGATGAATCAAAACATAATAATTAATACAATGATTAAACTGAGAACATATGAATAAAAGTATAGTATGGCAGTGGCGGCTCGTAGTACGTAATGCTGCTTGTCGTCGTCGTCAGTATGTGCCGTGTTGTTGCTGCTGTGTGTGATGTTGAAGACAGTTTATGTGCCGGTACACTATTTACATTGTAAAAGAACACTTATGGCCGGTTTCACCAACCTTCGTTATCATTATAACGTCTCGTTAAATAATTTAATGACACGTTAGTCAGTTTTTGTGTTTCACCAAGTATCATTATTGCTAACGCATCTTTAAATTCATCGTTAATTTATTAGGACCTATTCGTCGCATTAAAACAGTGACGATTCGTTAAGAAGTCAACAACATGGCGGACGTAATTATTCGGTGATGAAGTTCTTTATTTAGAACTTAAGCATAATGACGAACTTATATGTTGTAATAACACTCGGAATAATCATTTTGAAGATTTAAGTGATAAAGAATTCCACGAAAGCTACACATTAAGGAAATAAGTAGTAAGAATGATGCTAGAAGAAACTGAATATAGGTTAGAATACGACAGATAGGAATCACCCACTTAATGCCTCTTCAACAGATTCTTCTCGCTTTAAGATAACGTTGCGGGAAGTTTTGAAATAATAATTGATGATATGAACGGGGTATCAAAAGCTGTATTGTCTAGATATGTGAATAAAATATCAGACGTACATCAACAATACAATAGTCATTATTTCTATAGCTTATAGCTAAATTTTCTGTTGTCACAGACAACATAGATTGTGTACATGTCCCAATCGTATATTCTGGCAGTAATATAGCCAAAAGATTCTGCAATAGAAGATCCTGTTTTTCATTCAATATTCAAACAATTGCATAGGCCTATGTAAAGCTCCGCATAGAAAAATTGTGGCTAAACTAGCGCTGAGGTAGTTTCCTTCGTACTCATACGAATCTGTGACAGGTTACGTTTGATTAGTTTAGGTTTTTGTTATGCCTTGCATATACGATCAACTGCATTACCACAAAAAAAAAATCACTTATAAATTCAACGATTTTCACTTCTGAAACCAGCAGAACTACATCAGCGCTAGTTTAGTTGTAATAGGTTAGAATACGACAGATAGGAATCATCCACTTAACGCCTCTCCAACATATTCTTCTCGGTTTAAGATAATGTTACGGTCTACACGGATAGCACAACATTCCAAAGGAGGATGCCTTTTAAATGAAAAGGGTGCAAAGAGATTTTCTTTTAGGAGACAATGGATACCCCTTAAAATTCAATTTAATGACACCTCTCCTGAATCCTGTCACACAAGCATGGCAAAATTGTTACAGGGTACTACATAAATCTGTATGAAATACAGTGGGAAATTGGTATGCAATTTATGGAAGAGCGATTTCCCGTCCTAAATTTAGGCCTAATAGCCTATAACTGCTTAGAATGCTTTGTATATAATTAATTGTGGCATCAGTTTGAAGCTGTCGGCCTTATAGACCGCTAAATTTTCTCAGATTTCCTTTAGAAGTTACAATTTAACTGCTCTACATTCCTACTATTTACATTTGGAAGCAGCTGTCTTTTTGTTTTTAATTGCGGTATGACAACATGTTGTATTTAGGAAGATGTTCTTAAAATTACTGCCTCTTACCCGTTTGCTTATGATTGTTTCCTCATGCCAAACAAAGTCAGCCATGATCATATGTAACCAATGAAATTCACGATTTCGAAGCCATGGTCGTATGAAAAACAAAACATGCAAGATACATGTACAAAATCCCCTCGTTAGTAAACGCCTGTTATTTTTAAAGATACGAGGCTTGGTGAAACAGTCAACTTTTAAAGATCCCGTTAAAATTAAACGATCCATTTGTTGACAAGTCGTTTGTGCTGATTTAAAGAAGCTTGGTGAAACCGAGTATTAGTCTCACTATACACATATAAACACTTATTTACACTTTACACTTTGTCTTGTCACATTTTATAGGTGAAATCCAATCTTCTACCTTTTATTGCGACAAATGTGTCAATTACTTTATTATTGCAATAAGGTACGTCCATGACCAGATTTCGTTCTATTGGCAGCATGGCTAGGGAAGATAATCTGTCCTGATGCATCGTGTTGCGCAAAAAATCTTTATTCCTTTTAGAGTTGAAAAACACCTTTCTGCTTCAGATGTTGACATCAGAATTGTTATTATTGTTTGCAGCTGTTTCTTCAAATATGCTGATGGTCTTTGTATTTACTATAAATTTCAACATTGGAATTATATCGGACACGGGTCTGAACTCTTCCCTTCTGTACACCACCTCAAGCTCAGTTTCTAGTTTCTTTTGATCCAGAAGGGGAAAGCTTCTACAGTTGATATGAGGTGTTTCGTTGGAAATGATGTACAGTACTCAGGAAACATTTCCGACACGAATAAGTTATAAGCGCTGAGATGGCCAGTGAAACTGAATCTTTCACTTGGTTGTGTGATTATAACATCTCAAACCTCCCTTGCTTCACGCAACCTTTTCCGGTCATTTCTTCGTGGTTTCGTTTTCAGGACACTCCATTTCTTTCTTTCACCCTGCAGATCTCTCTGTATTGTTCCTTGTCATCTTGATGTTATTTTCAAAAAAGTTTGTGTTCTCTCACTTGAACAGGATCCGTTACTTTCGGTATAGTTTGTTGAACAGAATGTAACGTGTGGCATAATTATATAAAAGAAATGTAGCCAGAATTTAAATTCTTCATCCTACAAAATTAATTTCAACCCACTGGCTTGTGAAATAGTGCAAAGCTGCTTAATGTCACTCCGCGATTGAATTTCATCCATGCATTCTATTAACTCTTTATGACATTCGTAAACAATAAGAACAGCCCGCGAGTGAAAATTCCATCTCGTAGGAGCTGCCCTTTGAAGACGCCGACCAACCACCTCATCCAGAACCTTAGTTCTCTGTGGTGATTTTGAAAAGAATCTACTTATTCCTTTCAGAATAGAAAAACATGTGCGCACTCCACGGTTTATTGTAGTCGCGTGAGACATGGCCAAATTAAGTTGGTGAGCATGACAAAGCACTTAAAACGCTTGAGGGTAATGCTGTCTCACTCGCCGTTCTTCTCCACTCAAAACCGCAGCTCCATCGTAACTTTGTGCAATTAACTTATGCGGAATGTCTCTTAATTGAGCATTAATTTCTTTCAGGCGGAGAGGAATTCTGCATCATGATTGGACGCGTTCAGAAAACGCCAAAATCTTTCTACCACATTATCATTTACAATGTAACGATATACCAGGACCATCTGAAAAATATGTGAAACATCAGATGACTCATCTGCTATAAACGCCACAAAGTTGGCAGCTTTAATTTCTTCGGAAATATATTCGTGACAAACCTGAAGCATACAGTCCAGCAAATGATTTTGGATTGTTTCTGAGGTTTCTTTAATTGCTGTTGCTTTGTCTAAATGGATTCCCAATAACTCGTTCAATTCTGCACTAAACTCGACAAGTCCCTGGATCAGTTGAAGTGTCCGACTCATCAGTCCGCGCAGAGCAAGGCACCACGACTAACAAGCAGACCAACACAGGCCTGCCTCCTCCTGCTTTCTTGTTGTGAAGTGCAGTTTGCTGTCTGTAAGCAGAACTCAGTCGACTTGCAATATTCTGAATCCCCAGCACGGCCAGATCCATGACATTGCTCTCGTGGTTTGAAGACGCAACCTGTTTTAGTCCATGAAATGTCACCTCCAAACAACAAACACGGGAAGCAAAATAGCGCATTTTTTAGCTCACAACCACACAGCCAGTCATGTTTCGAATAGATTTCCGAGTTGAATGACCTCTTCACCATCTTGCCTTCCAAGTAACTTTGTTCTACTTTAATGTCAGGATTCGACCTACCCAGATCTTTAATTACAATTTTATCATTCAAGAGATGAGTTGAGAACGGTTTATTAATCAAATAATTGACTGCATTCATTTTCTGCATTCCGTGACAAACAGTAGGATTTAAAACGACTTCACTGCACTCCTGATGCACAAACACGACGAGCAGTGCGGCTCGCTCCTTGCCTTCCCAATTCATTATCAACAAACAGTTGCTAAGGCATCCTATTGAGCGTACTTCTGAAGAGGGAATTACTTTCTTTGCTGTTGCACCTAAGGACAGTTTTTTAAATTTAATATTTTTAAAATTTTTGTATAAGTTTTCTTAACTTTTTTTGTTAACAATAATATCTTAAGTCGAAACCATTTACAAAAAATTAAGGTTTCAATTAAATAATTTTTTGTATATATATTTTTAAATTTTCCTAAAGTGCCACATACTGTCCCTAGGCACATCAGAGTGATATACCTTGGGTCACAGGTTGATGTACCTTGGGACATAAGATGACATATCTTGGGCTATGGTTCAACATAATATTAATGTAACTAATATTTTATTAAGTTTATAATTATAAAAAATACAGATAATTTATTGTTTCTAATTATTATTAATGATAGGTTTTTCCTTTAAACAATAGCGATAATGTTGCTAAGTTTAAGGTTTTAAAATAGTTCTCAATTTTATTGACAGAAAACAATATTAGGCTTTCCAATTAAATAAATTGCTTATTATCAAATGAAATTTTAAAACACATTCCGTAGTGCTCCTTAGGCTGGAACCTTTCCTTTGAGAAGATGGGCAAGTTTGATCACAATATCCTCTGAAGGAAGGTAAAAAATTTCTGATTGCTCATCATGTAAAAATAAATGAATTGTCATATTTAGTAAACTTCTTTAGATACTTACTTATGGCTTTTAAGGAACCCGGAGTTTCATTGCCGCCCTCACATGAGCTCGTCATCGGTCCCTATCCTGTGCAAGATTAATCCAGTCTGTACCATCATATCCCACCTCTCTCATATCAATTTTAACATTATCCTCCCATCTACGTCTTGGCCTTCCCACAGTTTTTTCCCTCCGTCCTACCAACTAACACTCTATATGTATTTCTGGATTCGCCCATACGTGCTATATGCCCTGTCCATCTCAAACATCTGAATCCTAATTATTTCAGGTGAAGGATACAATGCGTGCAGTTCTACGTTGTGTAACTTTCTCCACTCTCCTGCAACTTCATCCATCTTAGCCTCAACTATTCTCCTAAGAACCTTATTCTCAAACACCCTTAATCTCTGTTCTTCTCTCAAAGTGGGAGTCCAAGTTTCAAAACCTTACTGAACATCGGTAATATAACTGTTTTCTAAATTCTAACTTTCAGATTTTTTGACACCAGAGTAAATGAGAAAAGCTTCTCAACCGAATAATAACATATTTATCCTGCGTTTAATTTCCTCCTGAGTATCATTTATGTTTGTTACTGTTTCTCCAAGATATTTTAAATTTTCCATCTCTTCGAAGGATAAATTTCCAATTTCTATATTTCCATTCCGTCTTCTTTAGATACTGGACTTCAAATTCTGTTTCGCAAATTTTCTTACAAATTCTACCGACAAAAAATGTATAACCAGTCTTTCTTTCCTGCCACAGGAATTAGAACAAAATTTTCTTCTCTTATTTCTTCTAAATCCACTTGAGCAATCAACTCAGTGTCATTTACAGTTGAAATGGCATTGGCTTCAACTTCTTCCATATCTGAATTTTATCCAACATATTTCTCTTCTCACTCAACTTTCTTTTTCATTCTTCTTTCGTTTTTAGGATTACGAGTTATTTTTTCCTGGGAAGAGCATAATTTAGGTTTGTTGGGGTTTGTCGCTAGATTTTTAATTTGCTGCGTGTCATTTCCATTGAAGATGGAACCCCATAAAAGTCATTACTAAATACTGTTTTTGATTACTCATAAGAGTAACTCTTTTACGAAATTATTTAAAATAAAATGAGGTCCACCTGAAGACAGTTGTCCCCAGGTACACCATCCCTAGGTACCACAGGAATCAGTAAAATATGTCTCAGCAAGTTTTCAAGACTGACATATCGAAAACAATTCAATAGGTTTGTAGCTAATAATAAGAAAGACAGTCTGTCAGCTTTCCCAATAACGGGACTGCCTCGTTGGACAAAGCATAACAAACACACAGAGTGAAAACAAAACAGACCACAAAAGAGAAATGTGGGGAACGAACAAGAAAGGGAAATTAAGTATAGATAATAGCATACACATAACAGGCCTAAACATAGTAAACAAATAGATTAGACGTTCAAACAAACGTTCTTCCTTCTTAGGAAACAAAGAACATGTACTATTTTAAAATGGCAAGTGATCCTCTGATAGCAGCAAGGGAAACATCACGAATGAAGTCGTTGTTCAGCTGGAACTTCTTGCAGAAACTGACAAAGAGGCGAGGTATTGTGCCCCTAGCGCCAACCATTGGCCCAACTACTTCAATGGAGGTGAGGTGATATTTCTCCAAATAGAATGGAACTGTGGGCTCATAAATTCTGCATTTTTCTGCGTGGACGTCAGCGGGCTGTTGTTCCTGTGCCTCGAACCTGACTGTCGGGTCGATAATGTCGGCGGATGTAGAGCCTGGTGGAATGGCAAGCATGTCAATTCGCCGAAGGATCCCTCTTGAGAGATGCCATGGACTTCTTCGTGAACAGTGAGACCTTTCTTCCTCAAGGCTTCGGCAATCATGGACCTGATTCTGTGATGTCTAGAGTTCCGCAGTGTCTCGCTGAAAGCACAGGAACCCAAAACGTGGCCAAGAGTTTCAATCTCACTGACGCAACGACGACAGTGGTTTCCGTCTCGGGACCTTCCTGGTATAGCACGCAGCGGACAAACATTAGCTGTCATTTTAAGAGCTTGTCTCCATTCACTGCTAGTGAGGCGATCAGGTCGTCAGATCCATTTATGGGCGGGAGTGAACTCCTTATAGAGGATGACGCCTTTCCCTTTCTGATTTAAAGAGCACCAAGATTGAAATGCTCGCTCCCTGAGCTCTTGTCTCAATTTTTTCACTTGAAGTGAATCGGAAGAGATGTTTTGAAGTCCAAGTTTATTTAAACAAACCCAGATTTCATTAGACAAGTTGCGACAAGCGTTTACAAATATGTATTTAAGTTTTTAATCGTGTATGTAAAGTATTAATTAAAAATATTTCATTAATTTGAAAATTACTTGCGTTTTAGGTTCAAAAACAGTTTTTTAAATAAAATCTCTCAGGCTGCTTCAACAAAAAGTAAATCATTCACGGAGGAGCAGAATGATGAAATTTAAGTGGTCAACTGCGAAAACAAAAATTCCACCACATAACCTTGAAAATAAACCAAGTCTCCAACTTGTCCCTAGGTGCAACAGCTCCTCCTGGGTACCCTGCTGATGAGCCAATGGAAGTTAAATTGCTAGCGCTGAAATCATCACGGCGGCCGATGACAAGCAGCATGCCTCACAGTTATTAGCAAACGCGGGCGAAATCCGTGCAACAGTGAAACTTGTACAAATACATAGTCTACGTGATAGATTTGAACCGGATATTAACAGACTATTATTTGTTTAATAAATCATGGTAAAATATAAACCTCTATTTTCTCAAAAATGTTAGGGTAGGGCATGTGCCCTTACGCCCTTATGGACGAACCGCCCCTGAAGTACGGTAAGGAGAAAAATAAAAAGCCTACAATGCACTACTTACTTAAAAAAAACAATACAACTTTGAATATGTTTCACAGCTGTACTGGTCGTTCAAATTAATGTGTTTCTTATGCTCTGTGCCTATTGAGGTACTACCAACAGAAACATATTTAATTATTGTAGGAAGATGTTTAATTCCCTGTACAAGTAAGCATTAAACCAAAGATGACAAATCTTAATGAGAAATGGACAAGGGAACGTTTGGAAGTAAATATCACATTCTTCATAGGCTCCGCCATTGGACAAGATCCACTTGTTTCTGTACTGATGACAGCTGCTATAGTCAGCCATGATTGATTTTCTGTTGTGGGCAAGGGGCATTTTGAATCTGTTAGTAATTTTCAAATGGTTTTTAGCAGGTTTAAAGACGTTTTGGAACTATAAGACGTGTATATTTAGATAGAGAATGATCACCTAAATGCAGGTATACCAATATCTCAATTTCGAACATTTCTGGCATTTGGAAATGGACGCCTCTTTAATACAGTTAAAAAGAGCCACTTGACTAGTCTCCTAAATCGAGACAACTTATCCTGCCCATCGCGTCATAATCAAATTGAATCACATCACCTAAGAGCAAATTGGCTAGACTCTGAAATTGAGACAACTAACTCTTTCTAAGGTATTTCCATGGTTTTCTAAGGTGCTAAGACAAATGTCGGGAAATGAGCTACGGGCCTACATTGCCTACCCCATAAAGATGCCGGTATTTTTTCAAACTTAAATTTTGGACATACTGTAGATGTCCTGTCATGCATTTCCCTCTCGCATGAGCGAGGTTACTCGACTCTACTCGCACTGCGGGAGGACACAGACAGCTTGCCCTCCCCCGTTATGTGGTAGCTGCTAGCTTACTTCCACTTTCGGAGTTTTTCTCCTTCAAAATTTTCTATAACTCCTTCAGCTAGGCAGCGAAACTCGAAGTGAGACAAGTGATCAACAGGCTTGGAGCTCACATATTCAGTTTTTCTCAGCCCCAAACTCTTTTGCAAGGACTCGTTCTCGCGTACCTTTTAAAGTTTGTACTCCCATTCCCCTCTCTTTCATTTCAATTCATCTCCTTCACGTCCAGAAATAAACTCTCGATCTTTACTCTCATGGGCGCCAGGAGCGCAGCATGAGTTCCCATCCCCCTTTGTCCTGTATACGTGTGTAGTGACAAATTATCAAAATATCTAGCTTGTATTTATCAAAATTTTTCTGTCTTGAACGTTTTGGAGATTTGAAATTATTAATATTCTTTGAGCCAGCTATTTCCCAGAAGATACTTTAAGAAAATGTGATGCTGTCTAGTTACTGAACGTAACTGTGCTCAGTCATACCGCATAGACTAGCCTGCTATATCTTAATGTGTATTGATAAATGCAGTGGAATATATAATCCAGTGACACTTTTTTGACCGTAATTACTGTTTTCTTTTGTTTCACAGGCCATTTCGGAAGACAGGGTGATGAAAGTAATTCGCGTCTGTTAAAGTAAGTAATACTTCGTTATACATAGATCACGGTAACATTATATGCAAGGAGTTCATTTAAAAACTTGCTACTCTAAATAATTATTTATTTCAATTAAATTTAATTTAACCGAGAAGCAAGTCAATTTAGATATTGAGGGTGAAGTTTAAAATTAATGTTAATTGTAGTTTAGTTTTCTCTCACTCACCCCCACCCCCCGAGGCCCATGGAAATTTCAAATGACACCCCTTTATGATGGTACTTAAATTTGGAAGAGTATTCAATTGTTTATACGTCTCTTTGATTTGTTCTCGTATCTTTTGTTTTTTATCGTCACCATCAACCTGAATTATTGCTACTGGTGATTAGATCTTAAGAGAATAAACCTACAAAGGCTACATTGTTAGGGGTGGCGATTCTTATCAATTTGAAATTATAAATTTAGCATTTTGATTTTAACATTTAACATTTTGCGTTTTTAAGGATAGCATGGACTCCATGTCAATATAGAAGGATTGGCAACGTCTTTTGATAATATCAGTGTGGAATTAAAATCATACTTACATAGATATACTAATTTTATTTATGACTCTGTTAATCATGTTCATGAATCGGTAACAAAGATATCATAGAACACACCTGTTGTTCTGTTATTCGTGTTCTCTTATCACTTCCTACATTCAATTGTGTTTACTGAAAAATCCCTCAGCATCTGCGCTGTTGGTAGGCTCCCAGATACATCACAGGGACACTTGGGCGAAGTCTGGATATTTAAGCTTGAAGCCCATTGACATTTCCACGGAGTTCACATCTTCTTGTTGTAAATATTTTAAACAATTTGATATAAAAATATTCATAATCCTCAACAAACTGTTTTGAGGCATCAAAGGGGGTTTGAAATGTTTACCAACCTCTTGCATTGGTAAATTGCGACTTGAATTATTATCTCCGACTACCTCGACGTTGTTATTCGAAGAGGTAGGGGCTGAGCGCGCCTGTGGAGCCATTGATGTTGCGACTGGACTGCATTAACAGATGATGACGATAAGGTTGAGCCGCCAGTTAGTGTATCAGCTGATCGTTGAGTGTGCACAACGCAACATAGTATATTGTGACATGACATACGATATACTTTCTAATAAGGCTGGAACTTGGAACTTAGGAGAGGGACATACGAAAGCGGAAATTACATGGTGATAGATCAGTGGTCCCCAACTCAGAGCACTGTGTCGTCATCAAGCTTTGCCCGCTCGCCCTCTCGGCAAGGGAAAGTCGTAACAGGGCAGGTAAGACGTTCAGCGGCGGCACCACAATATGAATTTACTGCATAGGTTTATGATTGTTTTCTGATGATAAAAGACACGGGCTAAATAGAAATAACTAAATAAACTATCTTAAGCAATTTGAAAAACATTGTAGCCTGTTTTCAACAAAGTTAGAAGTTAATAAATTTATAATTACTTTCAGAAATGTAATACACATTTCATGTTAATTATTCGGGCGATGCCTGACAGTTACTGTAAATGTGTAAACTGCTTCTGCTAGAACGTGTTGAACAGACACATAAAAACCCGAGGAATAGTAATGCAGAATTAACTTCACTCAACACTGGCATTAGCACTGATTTTTCGGGATTTGTTTAATTCTCTTTTCCCTCAGCAATTTCTCAACTTTTGGGACTGTTGTTTGTATAGTGCATAATGTGACAGCACATTTTAAGTTGTGATCCGATACTTGGCTTCCATGACATGGCTTGTTTATCTTCATCATATGAAAAAATTACTGTTCGCACAGATATGTGAATCCGAAAATGGATGTCTGTACAATCGGGGAATTCTAATGCATAGAAAGTTCATATAAAAGTCTGATAACTTCTTTTATTTTGATATTTGCCCTTGAATTCAGTATCGTAAAGTAAATCAATAAGTTTCAATTACAAATAATAATCGAAAATCAAATTGAAAATTTTCGTAGTCTTTAAATATATAAAATAATTCCTGGCGCAGATCGCGTGATGTGTGAATATATTCTTCGAAATCCAAAGTCTTAAGAAACCAGTATGCCTATATCGTTGTTAATTTTGAAAAATGTGCTGTGACTTATCCTTTTGGTTAAACTAACATTCCATAATTCGAGGTGTTTTCGTATTAAACTCCTTCACTCTGTGATATAACTTTGTAATAATCTTGTTGTTACCTTGTAGAAAACAATTTAAAGCATTCAGATAATTCCATTAAGAAGGCAAATTCACAAATCCATTTTTTCATTTTTCACTTATGATTCAGGCTTTTCTTTTTTCTTCGTGAACGATGATGTTTCCTCCCTCAGTTCAAAGAACCTATCCAATAATTTGCCACATTACTCACCGCACTTTACTATAATATGACAGATCGCCATACTAGCTATTACATTCGTCAAGAAAGACTTAAATTGACGATGAGCGAGACCTTTCGATTTAATTGTGTTGGTGATTTTTCCAACTGGGCTACTTCTATAACACAATTTTTTATTTGTTTCACACATGAATTCTGTTGTTGTATAATGCAGTGAATCGAAATAACTTCATGGGATAAAATTAATGCTTTTCACTTCGTCCCTTAGACTCCTTATTACACCCGTTTTACTTCCAACCATGGAAGGAGCACCATTGGTTGCCAAGGATATAAGTTTATTCCAAGGAAATCCAAAATAATTTCTACAACCTCTAGATGAAAATATCGGAACCAGTAGTAGCATCCTTTATGAGAACAATATGTAAATTAAGAGCTCTCCTTAATCTGAAGGTTTTCAATAACGTCTCTTACAAAAATCACCAGTTGGGGATTATCGTTTACATAAGTATTTTCATCTACTGCGAAAGAATAACAAATGAAAGACTGACAATAATAATTACTAGTTCCACTTGAACATCCTCGGCTAGACCTCGGATGGGATGCATCACGGTGGAAGGAGACAAGCTGATAGATTCAAACTCCTACACTTGAGAAAAGTTCTTCAGTTCTAATTAAACATTCTTCAAAATTTCAATCTTTAAAAGGTTTCTAATTTCTTACCATTAAAAGTGAAATTTTATAACCGAGTCGCATAGCCGATTCGTCAGTACTGTCATCTTAAACAACATCTAGCTCATTTCCCTTCAATTGTTGAATTAATGCTGCACGCTCTTCTCTTCGTGTCTGCCATATTCGTTACTGTGAGTTGTATAATGTATCTGTAAGTTGTATTTCTTCAGTGTGGCCTACGTTTTGAAGTGTTTTCTGCTCCTCACGATCATCTGGTCCAGACAGCACTCATTTGATGCAAGGATAATATCCTTTCAGATGTTTCTTAATTATTATTATTATTTGAACATAATTAAAACAGGATAGTTTGGTTCAGAGAATATCCGCTTTTGATGAAGCATAATTCGTTTAACATTTTTCTAAATTAGTCTTCAATGCATCCTTTAATAAATCACTCCCAATTAATGTCAATATAGCGTGGATTGTGTATGAAGTTAATTTTTTATGTTGCCCGAAATGTGTATCTTTTATAATTTAAGTTTATTTATACACGCTTTGACATCAGCCATCCGTGGTCATGTCGCGTGTTTAGAATGTGTGGGTATATCAGCAGGCCGTTTTTACTCTTGTTGAGTTCCTATTTCTATTGTGTGTTTTAGATGGCTTGTGTTCATGTAACTGATCACAGATTTTGATTAATGTGTTTATTAGGCCTATATTGATAATTGAGGCGGGGATGAATCATGGCAAGTAAATTTCCAATCTGGCATTTGCCTTTATAACTAAGAGAAACCATGAAAAACCCCAGTCAAATTGGTCGGAAACAGAGTTTGAACCCATGATCTCCCGAATGCGAGTCTCAAACTCTGCCGTCTGAACCAACTTGTTTGGTTGTGCATCATTGTTTATGTAAATTTAAAAATTGAAATGAATGTGGTACATAAATATTATTTTAAGAAACACACGAAACGAATATGGGTAAATTATTAGCGCAGGAATGCAATTTCGTGACACTTTTTAAAGTAACTCAGCTGCAGTGAGCTCAGCGGTAAAATACTAATTTTTACTTCATATGTGCATATTTTTGGTTCAGTAAAATTATTCATCTTTGCGACAAAACTGTTGAAAAGTACCATTATGTTCTCTGGACAAAAAGAAACTGAAGTGTATAAAATTAAGAGTATTTTACGTGAACCTAATAAAGTTTATATAATCAAGCTATGCAATGTTTCGACAGAATATCAAGTTTTCTGTGCATAAGTATCTATGTTAATCTTAACTCAGTCCTCATGTAGTATTATCTCCATCTAGAGCAAAGGAATTATCCCAATCGGTTAAGTAGCTACTGAGATTATTTCATAAAAACACACAAACATACTCTATATATTAATATTGAAAAAACATTTATCATAGAATAAAAATATATCCATATAAGAATAGTGTTAAATGAATAATATTCCCCGCTTTTTGTATGCAAGTTCGACTTAAATAGACGGAGTCATTTGTTTTCATTTCATTACAGCCTATTTGTCTAAGGCGCCACTGATAAAACGTGTTTTTATTTTAAAACTTATATCTCTTTAAATATCAGTCTTATCAAAATTTTGCATACAATAAAACTTATCGGACATAGCTTTTAAAGAGACTTTTGTTGTGTAACATTTTTCATTCAGTAAAATTGGATATACTTATTTCGCTTTATATAATTCAGGCCACCTTATAACCTTCTTTTAAATAAAGTATTTTTAATGTCTTACAGCCTAAACTCTAAGTTAGAACGAACTTAATTTATATTCCAATCTTCATATAAATCTGTTCAGCCATTATCGCGTGAAAAGGTAACAAACAACCAGACAGACAGACAAACATACAAACAAAAATATGAAAAATGCAATTTTTGGTCTCATGGTAGTTAATTATACATGTTAAACACCAAATATGTTTATAAAAGCTAAAATTACCAGAAAAATTTCGGTTACAGATTTATTATTAGTATAGATTTGAAAGTTTGAGAGCCATAGTGGGCCAAATCCATTTTCAGAGTTTTGAAGCTTATCTCATCTTTTGATTGCCTGCTGACTCACGTACTCAACAGATAGCGTCATTTGGTCCAAATCCCTCACGTTATGAAATAATTAAAGCAACAAAAATACTCTCTCAAGCAAATGCCAGTTCTTTTGAGAAAAAGAGTGGGCCATATCCTAAGGTCCAATGAAAGTTGCTGCTTCTTGTCACGTGACTTGATGTAGAACATGGCAGACCAATTGGAAGAAAATAACTCGACTAAGGTGAAATCGAGGAAGCGTGTGAAAACTGTGACGAGTGGAAAAAGTATGTACGAAAAAGGAAAATAAATAGTGGCCAAGAGTACGTAAATGCAAGTGGAAATCCTGTGTCCGTGAAAATGTTCACTGACAAAGACTGCAGATGTGGGTTATGTTGTGTCGAACGCTTGGATGATGAGAATGATGGAGACACATGTGTATGACACATTCTCGTCAATACGTTCAGCAACTGCAGATATTGCAGCAATGGTTCATATGATGAATATAAAGAGGCACAGAGAATCTGCTGATGTAGAAGGTAGTCAAAAGTATATTATATTAAGTTAAAAGTACGTATCGTAACTTCAAAAATTATATTTGCAGTGTATTCATAAACAAGGTACTTATTTCAATAATTGCCTGTTTTAATATGAAAACCTTCTTTCTGAGCTACTAAAATTTCATTAATCTAGCGGTGTACTGTACAATTTTACCTAACTCCGTTTGAGTATGTATTAATTTATAATGAAATGAAAAAATAATATTTAATAAATTAATTTTCATTCAATTTAAAATATTATATTTCAAAAGATGGCGAATTTTTCAACCAGGAAACAAGTTTAAATTGTTATCTCTATAAATGTAGTCTACGTCTCCCTATGGTAAAATTAATTTTTATTTGTACGATGACACTAATATCCGAGGATGCAAAACGATGTACTTCAATTTGCATATAAAACGTTGGAGTGCATAACGTTAGGCTATTTGTGAAGAGAAAACATTGCTCGGAGGGGGGGATGTGAATTGGGAACATATCTATTGTCATACCTTAAAACTAGTAAATGCTGAAGCAAGCCACAAGTATATTAAAATAACCCATCATTCAGAGTTTCAGAAATAGACCATAAATTTCTAGAATTTGGACATTCTTTCCTCCCTAATGACGGGGATTTCAGCACTATTGAATCAGCTAAACGCAAAGCCAATCATCTCTTTATCGTAGACCATTATGTGTATTAATGCAACACTGTAAAAGAAAGAAAAGACTTTCTAGTAAAGGAACTGAAACAATCGACCTTAATTCATATCAAAGATATTGCAAAATGCAATTTCTTGGTGTGCAAAGACACTACAGATGGTAACAAAAATAAATGGCTCAGGTGCGAATCAGCTGAATCAATGAAAATTAAATTTTGTTATTCTCTAAATGAGCTAGACGGAGTTTTTCCAAAATTTAGAAAAGCACAAGTACACACTCAACCAGCTTTTGGAGATGGCCCACTAGCACATTATTGTTTAGACAAGATAAATGTACTGCCCTAGTGGGCCAACTCCAAGGCTTTGAAATACGTGTAATTTCATGATATTATAATTAGGGCGAAATGTATGTTCTTTGTTTTTATGTCATTTATACAATTTCATCAATATCTTTTTTATATATTAAATTAATAATTACTTATTAATATGTATTCAATGAATTATCTTATGTATTTAACTTTACCTCAGTTTTTCTGAGTTTCATGAAAATGGCACTTGGTCCACCACGGCTCTCAGCTCTTCATTTATTTAGACTATGTATTTACGTGATGATTTGGCCTTTTTCATTTTTGTACCTATGCGTTTCTCAATCCCAACTCCAGAACGATTCAGATTGTCAACAATGTTTCTAATCGCTGTTAAGTACACAGTTCTACACCAGATATGTTTAATGTTTCAACAGCATCTGGAAAAAAACCTAAAAGACGGCCAAGCATAATTTCTGTTTTGTTCCATGCCTTCATCTCATCTAATTAATGTTATTTACCTCAAAATGTTATTTCTTCTCTTACAGATCACAAACATCACGTCAAAATTCACTGTCAGATATAACAAAGGTAAGTTCATGTTTATCGTTACTTCTTTCCAATGGCACACCCAGAAATATAGTGTGGGCGGCTATCTGTAATCAGATACATAAAGCAACATTGAAGCTGTGAAACTGTTTCCTTACTCAAAGAGCGGAGGGACTAAGAAGTATAGGAAGTAATTCGCTGGTGGGAATGGTTGGGGCTTTTAGATACACTCCAAATATAAGTTACGAACCTTCGAACATCGTAAACATTTTGACATTCTTTAAAGAAAAGTATATTGTAAAAATCTATTCACGTGGATGCAATATAAGGTTAAATAAGTTACGAACCTTCGAACATCGTAAACATTTTGACATTCTTTAAATAAAAGTATATTGTAAAAATCTATTCACGTGGATGCAATATAAGGTTAAATGATTTAGAAATCACACACTTCCCACAATAATAGATACATACACATCAAAGCAATATAAATCTTTCGTCTTCTTTCTTTTTTTTTTTTTGTTTCCTTTTCCTGCTTCTTCTTTTATTTGGGTGCGCATGAGCCCCTATCCGCTCTTTCCGTGGGAATACCACTCTTTGTTTTCAAACAGTCATTTATTATTAAGTGTTGAGGCCTTATATGATCTGATCGGAACTTCATAAAGTTACAGCTAATCGTTATGAGTCCGTTTATCAGCACAATTTTCACATTCACATTCAGAATATTGTACTCATCTTCACAATTAATATTTTGCCAATTTCATGTACTAAACGCAGTTTAAGCCATGGCGGCATTTGTCTCAACTTGCTACGGGGCTTCTACAAATGTGACAGACGTCAATGTAGATATGCAACAACCACAATCAGCTTGAGAAACAGAAATGATTATAGAGGAAATGAAATCAGAGAGGTGTATTAGTTCTGGAGATTGCCAGCTATAATAAAACGTTAATGGATTGGACTGGGCAATGTTTAAGAAAGTATGTAACAGTACAGTACCCGTAGATGTCGAGGAATGGATTTCAGGGCTGGTACAATTTGCGTATAGTTTGGAAATATGGTAATATTCTCGCAGACCTGTATGTTAGTTTTGGGTGTCTCAAATCATTAGGAAAAACATGAATGCAGACTGACGGAATTTGTAATCGATTGGTATTACTGAAACTTTTCCAAAGTCTTGTCCGTGTTCATAAGTCAGGCATATGCTGACGAACAAATTTATATATTGCACTGGAACAGGAACGATTCCAAGTATCCCTTCTTATTCCCTTTGGCTCAGAAAGTCTTGAGGCATTCCGTATCTGTTGGCTGATCCGCGGCATGTGGACGTGATGGTTATTAATCACATTCAGCTGTCAATAGTGTAGGAAGCAGCAGCCCATCCGCCCACTCTGCTACATAGTTCAGTATATAACAGCCATACACAGTGTGATGGTAGTCAGTACAGTTGTTTCAAGAGAAATAACACACAATATTAAGTGCATTTTATTTTGTGTAGATTAGTGTTGTACAAATTGGTATTATATTTCTAAACTTGTGATGATTTACTACTCATAGTAAATTTACCATTTATTTGTTTATTTAGTTATATATTTATTTATATGTTTTCTTTTTATCTATTTATTCATTTATTTATTTACTTCTTCCTCTTCTTCTTTTTTCACTACCTCCTTATTGCCGCCTAAGCAGCGTGGAGGGCTTGCCTCTGATCCATTTTTATATTGATCCCGGTCAGCTGCAAGAAGTTTTATTTGTGCAATCGACTTAGTTATTTACCTATTTATCTATTTACAGACGTGGACAAATTATTAGACTGAAACTTTTTCTTGGAAACATAATAGCCTACAATTCGTCATATCAACTATCAATATAATTCACAGAGTCTCCATTGTTTTAAATGTGATTGTTTACACTTTCTGGTATATTTTTCCAAAGGTTAAGTATATTTGTTCTGGCTAAGTTGGTACTACTGGTGTTTTAATTATATACTACTGCAAAAGATATTCTCCCATGGCCTGCAAGAAGACCGGACATGAACGAAATTGAAAATCTGTGATCTACACTGAAGGAGAAAGTCAACAAAAAGAGGCTTATAACAAAACGTGGACTCATTCAAGCACTGTCTCATATCTGGCTAAATGATGCTGATTTTCAAAGAAAGTGTCAAACTTTGGTTTCCAGCATCCCTGACAAAATCAACGTGTTAATAAAGAATAAGGGAATGTTCACAAAATATTAGTAACCTCCAGACTCAATTTTCTGTTCATTACATCTGTGCAAAATACATTTTTGTTCATTATTTCTAACGATAAATACAGCTTCGTTGCACATATAATTAATTTAGTCAAATAATTTGTCCACGTCTGTATTTATCTATCTATCTATCTATCTATCTATCTATCTATCTATCTATCTATCTATCTATCTATCTATCTATCTATCTATCTATCTATCTATCTATCTATCTATCTATCTATCTATCTATCTATCTATCTATCTATCTATCTATCTATCTATCTATCTATCTATCTGTCTATCTGTCTGTCTGTCTGTCTGTCTGTCTGTCTGTCTGTCTGTCTGTCTGTCTGTCTGTCTGTCTGTCTGTCTGTCTGTCTGTCTGTCTGTCTGTCTGTCTGTCTGTCTGTCTGTCTCTCTGTCTGCCTGTCTCTCTGTCTGCCTGTCTGTCTGTCTGCCTGTCTCTCTGTCTGTCTGTCTGTCTGTCTGCCTGCCTGCCTATTTTATTTGTTTATCTATCTATGTATTTATTTATGTATTTATTTATTTTATTTATTTATTTATTTATTTATCTATTTATCTACGTGCTGATGATGCCTTTTCATCTTTGTACGTATGTGTTTCTCACTTTCAGCTCCGGAAAGATTCAGATTGCAGATAATATTTCTAATTACTGTTGAGTACGCAGTTGTACACTTGGTATTTCTTATACTTCAACAGCCGCTGGTAAAACACGACCAAGCATAATTGGGTCATTCCATGCAAAAAAGTATGTTTTTGAACCATGATGTCTCAAAAGTTAAAAATATTGTAGCAGGTTATTCTGCATGTTCTAAATATGAATTTCAAGCAATACTACATTTATATCTTTCATAGTTTGGCAGCAATCACAATTTAAAATATTGGTTTAACAAAGAACACGGTTTCATTCATTGAAGTTTTCTTACTATGTAAAGGAAGATGGAAAAGTGATTTCAATGCAATTCGAAAAATGAGAGCCTTGTTTATAAATGCCCTTAAAACGAAAAAAATATAGAACACAAAATGCAATTCATTTTTACAGACGAAAAAATATGTCCTTAATTCTTTAGGGTATATTGATTCCACTGTGAAAATTTCAGAATAGTAACTTAAATATCATGTCAGTTTTTAATAAAAATAACTCACCCGAACAAAGGAGCTCAGCAGGTAGACTCTCCCGTCGTACAGAATGTTGCGCGATCAAGGTCAGGGAGACGGACGTTTGAGATTATTCATCGTAATGAAGTCTACGACCGCCACACATAGCAAGCGATTTTCAACCGTCGGAACAAAAATTAATAATTTTATTAATTTAATTATTCACAGGTTTTTTTAGATAAAGTCATAAAACATGGGATATGGATTAGGAATAAGATTTTCTTCAATACGAATGAAATTCGCATGAATTCAATTTGTTGCATTCGACTATAAAACTATTTCTTTTTTTCAATGAGGTGTTTTTATGAGCACGCCTTAATATTATTCGGATTAGTCTTTAAGGTATTAAAATATGGTTATTCAGGTTTACAATGGCGTCTGTTTAGTTTCGATGACACTTCGTATAGGGTGTCTAGAATATTTTAAATAATGGATAACATGTAACTGCCACCCATTTTTCAGTCATCCGTATGACTAAAATATTAATGATATGGCGGCCATAGTTGGCAGTTTAATTTATTTTCATAATAACATTATTATATTAAAAGCCCAAAAAATTCATGGCATCGCTGGGATAATCTTAAAATTTTGCATGGAATGGCCCAATTTGTATTAAGCTCAATGCCTGCATCTCATCTAATTAATCTCGCTTACCTGTATTTAAACAGAATGTTTTTTCTTCTCTTTACAGATCACAATTAAGAAAAAATTATAAGTGTAACAATAGAAGGTGAGTTCATATTTTTCGTTTGTTTCCAGTGGCACTCCTACAAATGTAGTGTGGGCGGGCTATCCGTAATCAGAGATAAAAGCAACATCGAAGCTCTAAAATTCAAACGTGGATGAAGAACAGAAATTAATTACCTGGTGGGAATGTTTAGATACACTCCAAATACAAGTTACGATTCTTCGAACATTAAAGATATTTTAAATAAAAGCATACTGTAAAAATATATTCATATGGATCCAGTATAAAATTGAATGACTTAAAAACCACACAAATCGCAAAATAATAGATAAATACACGTCTTTCGTCATCTTTTTTCTTCTTTATTTCTTTTCTTTTCCAACTCCATTCTTCTTATTCGAATCCCCTTGCCCCCTTCCCACAGGAGGGCCACTCTTTGTTTTTAAACATTCTCATTTTATTGAACGTCCTTGTTAACCTTAAATAGTTAATACCTCAAAACAATTATGTTGTGATCAGAATATGTGTTAGTCCTACGCAACTAACAGACAATAGCCTACAAGGTTCATTGTGTGGTTCAAAACTAATAAGTTCCTTATTAAATGTCGTCACCTTACAATATATCATCTGATCTGCATTTCAGAATTTTACAGAGAAGCGTTATGAGATCGTTTGCGTTTCACAAAGTTATGACTGCATATTAAGAATATTATACTCATCCTAACAATTAATATTTTGCCAAATTTATATATCATACGGGTTTTAAGCCGTAGAGTCGCATTTGACTAAGGGGCTTCTAAAACTGTGATGGACAATCAGTGTAGAAATTCAACAAAAAGAATAAGATTCGGAATAGTTCAGAAACAACCATGAATATGGAGGAAATGAATCACAAAGTCGTATGAAATAATTTTATTAGATTTGGAGATTGTAAATTATAATGAACTCTTAAAGGGGTAGAAAGGCCAATCAGTGTTCAAGAAAGTATGTAACAATACATTATCGGTAGCAGTCGAGGAATAGATTTCAGAGCTGGTACGATGCACGCTTAGTGTGGAAATATGGTAATATCACGCAGGTCTCCGTGGTAATGTTCATGTCTCAAATCTTTGGAGAGCAAACACTCGTGTAGACTCGAGAAATGTGTAATAGTCTGCTATTATGAAAACTTTTGAAAATTTTTGTCCTGTATTTAAGTCAGCCATAAGTAGACGAAAACATTTCCAAGTTTCTGTTCTGTGTTAGTATTACATAATGCTTTAATTTACTGCAAACATTATCGTGCTGACACAAGTTACTCCCATATCTGCTGGGTGATACGGGCCAGTGGACGTGAGGGGTCAGCAGTTTCTTCCTTGGCATTGGCTACTTATTGTTATAACATATATTCAGCTGTAAATAGTAGTAGGAAGACGAAACCTATCCGCTCACTCTGCTACACAGTACAGTATAAGTTAATTGCGTGGCTGGGGATAAGGTTGAACCTCTATAAACAGTGTGAGGGTAGAGCCTGTAGAGTTGAGACAACTCCGTTTATTAAGTGCTTTGTGTTGAAAGTGTCATACAAATTGGTGTTATACATTTTTAACTTGTGATGAATTATGACTATTTGTAAATGTACCATTTACTTACTTACTTTATTACTTACCTACCTACTTTATTCATTTATTTATTTATTTATTTATTATTTACTTATTTATTCACTTATTTCATTCATTCGTTCATTTGTTTATTTACGTCCTGCTGACGAGGTCCTTTTCGTCCCTGTACATAATAATGCGTTTCTCCAGCTCATCTTGAGCACGATTCAGATTGTGAACAATATTCATAATTAGTGTTTAATACAGATTCTGCATCAAATATTTCCAATGTTTCAACAGCAGCTCGCAAAACCTAAACACTACAAATCGTAATTTCTATCATATTCAGCACCCACTGCCCTTGTAACTCGTCTCTCCTCTTCTATCTTATAGCCTACTGACCGCCTCACTCGCCACGACAAACAGCAGCTCCAACATTGAGTTCATATTTACCATTACGATCTGTATGGTTGTGAAACTCGGACTCTCATTTTGAGACAGGAACTGAGATTAAGGATGATTGAGAATAAGGTGCTTAGGAAAATATTTGGGGCTAAGAGGGATGAAGTTACAGGAGAATGGAGAAAGTTACACAACACAGAACTGCACGCATTGTATTCTTCACCTGACATAATTAGAAATATTAAATCCAGACGTTTGAGATGGGCAGGGCATGTAGCACGTATGGGCGAATCCAGAAATGCATATAGAGTGTTAGCTGGGAGGCCGGAGAGAAAAAGACCTTTGAGGAGGCCGAGACGTAGATGGGAAGATAATATAAAAATGGATTTGAGGGAGGTGGGTTATGATGATAGAGGCTGGATTAATCTTTTTTTCAGGATAGGGACCAATGGCGGGCTTATGTGAGGGCGGCAATGAACCTCCGGGTTCCTTAAAAGCCAGTAAGTAAGGAAAACACATTTACAAGCAATGAATGTCGAAGTACTATAATATAAATTGGAAATAATTTCAGTTAGTTATTGAAAATTAAATATTAGAATACAATACTTAGGCCTACAACAATGAGCAATTCAATAACGTTTGTTTTTAATAAAATAAAAATTAATTTATAAAAAATATGAAAATTAAAATTCGCCCCGGCATAGCTCAATCTGCTAAGGCGCTTGCCTGCCAATCCGGAGTTGCGCTCGGGCGTGGGTTCGATTATCGCTTAGTTCAGTTTTTTCCAAATTTTGGGTAATCTATGGCGAATCCTCGGCCTCTGCTCGCCAAATACAATTTCGCTATCACTAATCCCATCGACGCTAAATAATCTATCTTCGTTAAACAACCGAATAAAAAAACTAATAAACCTGATTTTAGTCATTTGTTGAAATTCAAATACAGTATTCGAACATCACCTATACTGCAACGAGCATCTGGAAGAAATGCTAACTAATCATTATTTCTAACAAAATCACTTTTAGAAAAACTTTAACACACAGAAATAAAAAATTAAAAATTCCGAATAAAAGATTATTTAATTTTTTAGTAGGTTATTTTGCGACGCTGTATCAATATCTTAGATTATATAGCGTCTGAATGAGATGAAGGTGATAATGGAGGTGAAAATAGGTCCGGGGTCCAGCATCGAAAGTTACCCAGCATTTGATCCTGCCACACAGCCTCTCAGAAACCGCCCAGTCACGAAGGCCACAGCCGCCCAGTCACGAAGGCCACAGCCGCCCAGTCACGAAGGCCACAGCCGCCCAGTCACGAAGGCCACAGCCGCCCAGTCACGCAGGCCACAGCCGCCCAGTCACGCAGGCCACAGCCGCCCAGTCACGAAGGCCACAGCCGCCCAGTCACGCAGGCCACAGCCGCCCAGTCACGAAGGCCACAGCCGCCCAGTCACGCAGGCCACAGTCGCCCAGTCACGAAGGCCACAGCCGCCCAGTCACGCAGGCCACAGCCGCCCAGTCACGCAGGCCACAGCCGCCCATTCACGAAGGCCACAGCCGCCCAGTCACGAAGGCCACAGCCGCCCAGTCACGCAGGCCACAGCCGCCCAGTCACGCAGGCCACAGCCGCCCAGTCACGAAGGCCACAGCCGCCCAGTCACGCAGGCCACAGCCGCCAGTCACGAAGGCCACAGCCGCCCAGTCACGCAGCCACAGCCGCCCAGTCACACAGGCCACATCCGCCCAGTCACGCAGGCCACAGCCGCCCAGTCACGAAGGCCACAGCCTCCCTGTCACGCAGGCCACAGTCGCCCAGTCACGAAGGCCACAGCCGCCCAGTCACGAAGGCCACAGCCGCCCGGTCACGAAGGCCACAGCCGCCCAGTCACGCAGGCCACAGCCGCCCAGTCACGCAGGCCACAGCCGCCCAGTCACGAAGGCCACAGCCGCCCAGTCACGCAGGCCACAGCCGCCCAGTCACGAAGGCCACAGCCGCCCAGTCACGCAGGCCACAGTCGCCCAGTCACGAAAACCACAGCCGCCCAGTCACGCAGGCCACAGCCGCCCAGTCACGCAGGCCACAGCCGCCCAGTCACGAAGGCCACAGCCGCCCAGTCACGCAGGCCACAGCCGCCCAGTCACGCAGGCCACAGCCGCCCAGTCACGAAGGCCACAGCCGCCCAGTCACGCAGGCCACAGCCGCCCAGTCACGAAGGCCACATCCGCCCAGTCACACAGGCCACATCCGCCCAGTCACGCAGGCCACAGCCGCCCAGTCACGAAGGCCACAGCCGCCCAGTCACGCAGCCACAGCCGCCCAGTCACACAGGCCACAGCCGCCCAGTCACGCAGGCCACAGCCGCCCAGTCACGAAGGCCACAGCCGCCCAGTCACGAAGGCCACAGACGCCCAGTCACGCAGGCCACAGCCGCCCAGTCACGCAGGCCACAGCCGCCCAGTCACGCAGGCCACAGCCGCCCAGTCACGAAGGCCACAGCCGCCCAGTCACGCAGGCCACAGCCGCCAGTCACGAAGGCCACAGCCGCCCAGTCACGCAGCCACAGCCGCCCAGTCACACAGGCCACATCCGCCCAGTCACGCAGGCCACAGCCGCCCAGTCACGAAGGCCACAGCCGCCCAGTCACGCAGCCACAGCCGCCCAGTCACACAGGCCACAGCCGCCCAGTCACGAAGGCCACAGCCGCCCAGTCACGCAGCCACAGCCGCCCAGTCACGCAGGCCACAGTCGCCCAGTCACGAAGGCCACAGCCGCCCAGTCACGAAGGCCACAGCCGCCCAGTCACGAAGGCCACAGCCGCCCAGTCACGCAGGCCACAGTCGCCCAGTCACGCAGGCCACAGCCGCCCAGTCACGAAGGCCACAGCCGCCCAGTCACGCAGGCCACAGCCGCCCAGTCACGAAGGCCACAGCCGCCCAGTCACGCAGGCCACAGTCGCCCAGTCACGAAGGCCACAGCCGCCCAGTCACGCAGGCCACAGCCGCCCAGTCACGAAGGCCACAGCCGCCCAGTCACGCAGGCCACAGCCGCCCAGTCACGAAGGCCACAGCCGCCCAGTCACGCAGGCCACTGCCGCCCAGTCACGAAGGCCACAGCCGCCCAGTTACGCAGGCCACAGCCGCCCATTCACGAAGGCCACAGCCGCCCAGTCACGCAGCCACAGCCGCCCAGTCACACAGGCCACATCCGCCCAGTCACGCAGGCCACAGCCGCCCAGTCACGAAGGCCACAGCCGCCCAGTCACGCAGCCACAGCCGCCCAGTCACGCAGGCCACAGCCGCCCAGTCACGAAGGCCACAGCCGCCCAGTCACGCAGCCACAGCCGCCCAGTCACGCAGGCCACAGTCGCCCAGTCACGAAGGCCACAGCCGCCCAGTCACGAAGGCCACAGCCGCCCAGTCACGAAGGCCACAGCCGCCCAGTCACGCAGGCCACAGCCGCCCAGTCACGAAGGCCACAGCCGCCCAGTCACGCAGGCCACAGTCGCCCAGTCACGAAGGCCACAGCCGCCCAGTCACGCAGGCCACAGCCGCCCAGTCACGCAGGCCACAGCCTCCCATTCACGAAGGCCACAGCCGCCCAGTCACGAAGGCCACAGCCGCCCAGTCACGCAGGCCACAGCCGCCCAGTCACGAAGGCCACAGCCGCCCAGTCACGCAGGCCACAGCCGCCCAGTCACGAAGGCCACAGCCGCCCAGTCACGCAGGCCACAGCCGCCAGTCACGAAGGCCACAGCCGCCCAGTCACGCAGCCACAGCCGCCCAGTCACACAGGCCACATCCGCCCAGTCACGCAGGCCACAGCCGCCCAGTCACGAAGGCCACAGCCGCCCAGTCACGCAGCCACAGCCGCCCAGTCACGCAGGCCACAGCCGCCCAGTCACGAAGGCCACAGCCGCCCAGTCACGCAGCCACAGCCGCCCAGTCACACAGGCCACAGCCGCCCAGTCACGAAGGCCACAGCCGCCCAGTCACGCAGGCCACAGCCGCCCAGTCACGAAGGCCACAGCCGCCCAGTCACGCAGCCACAGCCGCCCAGTCACGCAGGCCACAGCCGCCCAGTCTCGCAGGCCACAGCCGCCCAGTCACGAAGGCCACAGCCGCCCAGTCACGCAGGCCACAGCCGCCCAGTCACGAAGGCCACAGCCGCCCAGTCACGAAGGCCACAGCCGCCCAGTCACGCAGGGATCAGGGACGGAATTTGATTGTGTCTTTATCTAATTACCATTATAGCAAGCAAATCGAGTTTCAAAAATAACTTTTATCTCTGTTGGAGAATTACTGAACGCCAGTGCCATAGTGCAATAATGCGCAATTCTTAAGTTAACTTAAATTCATAATTTAAAATATACGATATCTCACTGTCCACTTATCTTCAGTAAATGTAAGACATCATGTAGAATACAATGTTTCACTTAAAACGTCTTCTCAAATATTAATACCATTCCACACAATTCCACCTTCTGACTTTGTATCATATAGGCAAATAAATGTGTGCTTGTTCAATTTCATTTCTGTATCTCATTCACTGCAGTCACATATTATTGCGTCTAATCATATCTGTTTTGTTTACAAAACAATTCTATGAACTCATGTTTTATTGATTAAGACAGCGTATTTTTGTAATCTCATAGACCTTCTTAGGAATGTCTCCGTGTAGTAGAAGTTATTGGGGCAATAAATTGCCTGTAAATTTTACCTCAAAGGCTTTCTCAAAATAATTTTGAGAATTTTCTTTGTAACCGATTACTTTTTGAGGAAAAAAATGATAGACTGTATTAATTTCAAGCAAAACAAAGTTATTATGCAAATGACTTGGACCGAGAGCTCAGCAACCAATGTAATACTGCAGATAAGTTGTAAAATTTGCTTCTAAGAAAAACGTACGTATGTTGTGAATTTTTAACTTTGGAGGATATGTGATAAAGTAAAGATTAGAAAAACTTACATGTCTAAAAACACAGTATACTAAACTTGTTTTGAAAAAAGTCAATCACTACAATCTTAAAAAATATCGCCAATTTATAAAACAAACATTTACCCATTAAAGCCCGAATTAATTTATATATTTAAAAAAAACGAAAAGAACGTATCTATTCCATAAATTTTATCCATAAGATGCTAAGAATGTGTTTCGTTTCTTGTTCCGTGCACCATGTAGGTGAAAGTCACCCGGTCTATAAATAGACCTCTGGGCACTTACGATATCTGTGTATTCATTTGAAATAAAGTAAATATATTTTTACGTATTTAATGTATTATAACCACAAAAGTTTACACCAATATAAATAAATTTATTTATGTCAGTTTTAGTATTTAATGCAACAATACAATGCTGCTGCAATAATAAAACATTTATTTTAGGAATGTCTGTCTTTACCGAGTGTGGAAAGGCTCAAATCATCTTTGATAAAGAGTTACATCACACTTCTTGCGGAATGTTACTGGTTTGCATTTATACCATTCCATCCGGCAGTGTTCCTGAGAGGGTCGTTTTGCTATGAAATGACCTCTACTATCTATCCTCATATCAAATTTCACTCCTCGAGGTGATGAACTAGGGCGCCCCATTCTCTTGCAGTTCAAAAACATCTTGAGATACTGAACAGCCAAGCATCGTCGGAATTCAAATATGTCCAGGGAGTCTCGTCCTTGTATATTTCTGTAGATAATCCAACCATTTATTATTGCCATATCCAGCATTCTGACAGAGATCCTAGTACCACTTTTTTCCACGGATTGAAGTGGCATATTTCCCTGCTAACCAATCATGATGGTCCACTCCACCCATGTACTTACTGTAGTTCTTTATGACCTGTGGTCCACACCTGTGGAGTAACGGTTAGCGCAAAACCAGGTGGCCCGGGTTCGTTCCCGGTCGGGGCAAGTTACCTGGTTGACGTTTTTCCGGGGGTTTTCCTCAACCCAATATGAGCAAATGCTGGGTAACTTTCGGTGCTGGACCCCGGACTCATTTCACCGGCATTATCACCTTCATCTCAATCAGACGCTAAATAACCTGAGATGTTGATATATCGTTGTAAAATAACCTACTAAATTAAATATAACCAGTGGTTGCTGCACACTTATCTTCTGTCTCACATTTCTGTCCCACCTGCTTGCAGAAATCCCTACATCATAGTTTGATTCTTCAGATAAACATCTGTTGTCATCCCACTTCACGAACAGAATTTCGCCATTAGTGTCAAATGTATAATTGTACGACTCTAGCACTGAATTCTGCAGTAATTTCGTATCCTGAAGAGGACAGGCGTCCATTCTGTTTTCTCTCACAGTTTCTGTAACCCGGAAACCAAGGTTCTGAAGGTGGAGCAAAAGGTCTCTACTTCTAAAAAAAATATCAAATTATGTGTCGTGAGCCCGAGGATGCACAACTCTGCTGCCTATTGCTGCTGTGTCCTTGCGAGAGATTTTATACACAGAGAACAGAAAAACTCAATGTGATGCTAGCCACAAAAGAAATCAGTGAAAACTGATACTATCTGACATAATATTGCGAAAGAAAATGAAGCAATAGGCCCTATATCGTACCATTACAATATTCAATTTTTTTCCTCTTTACTGTTATAGGCTTATGTTGGTGAAAATTGAATGCGTGGTTTTCATTATTGGCCGAAAAATATTATTGCACATTTTATAGGCCACTGTACTTAGAAGTAAAAAGAGATAAATCCACTGTTCAAAAATGTATAGCCTATACTGCAGACGTACAGTTTCCCTAGAAAAGTATGAGACGATTGAATATTCCTAAGTCTCAGATGTAAGACACTGCGCATGATCAGAGACCAGAGCACTGATACACAAGATAACGAATATTGAGTTACTTAAATTCAGGCTATTTGGTTTGTTACTAGCATCGTTCCGAAATTCACTTCAAAAACTGCAAAAAATATGATAATATTACGTAAATAAAAGATAAATATATATATATATATATATATATATATATATATATATATATATATAAATCGTGTAGTTAAATCGACACTTGACCTTCATGACTAGATCGACACTCCGCACAGAAAGGAAAGCTTTCGTGTCGTTTCAATAGCCCAGACGCTAAGACTTCTGCGTTTCGCGTAGAAGAGTGCGAGTTCAATTCCTAGTCTACACAACGATTTTTTTTTTTGTTTAAATAACTTTGAAATAGCTAAATAACGTTGAAATGGAGTTTTACAAAGTCCTCAGATTAACTGTTAATGATCACAGACAATACAAAATTACAAGTTATAATATTGTAAACGTTAAACTAATGAATGCATTTATACATATACACACATACAATATAAATGCATATATTAAAAACTAACAATTAAAATGAAATTTAAAAATATTCCTAAGCCACACAGACAAACTTTTACAGAGGTTTAGAGTCCTTAGACTATGTCATTTGTTGAGTAGTTATTACAATATTTTATTAGTAGCTTTCCCATATGTGTAAGAAATGCACTCGCACAAAACAATTTTTGTTAAAAGTGTGGCTTTGGATTATTTCATTCTCACCCCTTCAGTTGTTTTGAACTATTTTATCTACGTGTTTGCAATAGTGTTTAATTAAATGTGAATTCAATTTTATTCACGTTATGATTGAATGAAAAAGCACTGTTGCAGTTATTGACTAATTATATATATTAATACTAATTATTAAATGCACCTGTTAAGTAATCAACTGCAGTATCTTTTGCAAAATCTTGAATGTTTAAGTTGTCAATAATATTTCTGTACTATATACTATAAGACATTAAAAGAATTTGCAATAGATTTGGGGTCCTCTAGTTTATAATCATTGGTTTTAATGAAAAAATATTTTCTTTCTTAGAATATCTACAAGTTTAACTTCAATAATATTCCGAATAGCTTTAATTACATTATCTGAATGTTGTACTTTTCTATTCGAATGTATTCTATTTCCCTCTTTCATAATTTTTGATAAATTACACCGTACTTCTTGCAGTATTTAAGAACATGAGGATCATTACATTGCAACTCATTACATATAGATTCTTCTTTTTAATACATGAGATTTTTAAGTCCCTGCGTTATCTACATGTTTTTATTTTTGAATTTTTTCACAACATTGAGCAGAGAACATCCACTAAAATGATTCTGAAATTAAAGTGAAAAATACAATATATTTACTCTTAATATCAGTAGTACAAGTATCATATACGTTTTTCCAAGATTCATTTTGTAGACATAAATGTAAATAGTTACTAGATACAGCATTTACGACCCTTTTTTAGTTTTTAAATTAATATTTTGAAATTGTTCAGTGACATTAGAAACACTTAGGATTTGTTTATCATGTTCAGACAAGCCATTGATTATAGGTTCTGTCGAATAGGAATTCAGTCTAATTCTGTGTACACAATTTTTATCAATGGCTGTGCTACTTCAGCTTGTATGCTGGTGGGAAAATGGCTCTACGACAAGGAGTGAATTTAATTTAATTTTAGGGAAAAGTTCCGAGAGATAATCTATGTTTATGTCACTACAGATCAGAAATTCCATACGAGATTTCTAAAGTCTTTTCTTTACAAATTCAATGTTGGCTATAAATATTAATAAACAATGTAAGAAATATGAATGATTGTAGTTAGAAGTCTGATTTACATTATAAAAGCATGAAGTTACATTCCGCGGCAACATTCGAACTTTCGATGTTTGGTTTTGTCATCCAACGCATAAGCACGGACCTATTCAATGCTTATGTTAATAACATAGAATTTAGCTGTAGCAATGTGGTGTCATAACTTGGGATTTGTTTACTTAACGTAATTAGATTTAATTTGATTAGTTTCGTAACAATAATTGGACTTCCTGTTATATCCTGTTATTTAAATATTTAATTTAGGGTTGATTTATTAACTCTTACTGTGCAAGATGTCCCTTATTTCAATAATTCTATATCACGCTAAATAGTCATTGTCTACACTAAAGTATTATCGTCATCCATCATTTCTCATCGTAATGGCGTACCGACGTGACACGAGACAGCGAGTTATAGCTCTAGTTGAGGCTGGATATGGGGCTAGATCTGCTGGCCGTTTGGTCGGTGTTCCTGGAAGTACAACCGCGAGGGGGTTCATTGTTACAAAATTCAGGGGAGGTCGAAAATCGCCCTATTCCTGGGCGTCCGCGGATTTCTTCATTGGAAGAGGATGCTCTCTTATTCGAGACAGTTCGACAGGACCCCTTTCTGACTGCTAACGAAATAAGAGCAGCACCTAACTTTCCTGGTTCTTCACAGACTGTGATCAGTAGATTGAGGAACCGCGGTATTAGGAGCCGGAGGGCTGCGCAAATGGAAATATTGGAGGAAGCACAAGCTGTCAACCATCTTGCATTCGCTACCAATCGAGTGGATTTCGATTGGAGAAATGTATGATGGTATGTGGACAAGATTTTAAGTTAACGGGTCTCTTTTTGTTTTTTATTATTTTTGTTTCAGGAAGAATACTTTTAACTGCCAAGTAAGATTTATTTATTTTTCACGAGGTTCAGCCCACTTGTAGACCAAAAAATTGGGCATAAATTATTCCATATTTTTCGACAAATTATACAGTCGAGGAACTCTGAACAAATTAATTACACCTCAATAAAAAAAGAGTTTTACCTGGGATCGAACACGAAACATTTCGGTTATACTGTGGAACCAACACGCTCCTATATGAGCTAGCGAGACAAGACAGTGACAGCAGCAGTCCATAATGTAGATCCGATAGCAGACATTTGCCATTCGGTATAAGGAAGCAATGATATTTTGTTACCCGAGCTATGTTGTGAAATCGTGGCCTTAAATGGCTGTCTTCTTCGTGATCCTTATTCTGATCCTTGTCCTTGTTGTGGTCCTCATAACAATTCTTGTTCTATTTGTCATGGTACTAATCGTTATACGTCGATATCGAGTGAACCGCGCTGTAGAACTTTAACTTCCGACAACCACTTATCTTCTGAACCAATAGAAACTTTCAAAATTCAAATCCAAAACGTAGTATCATTTTTTCAACAGTTTAAATAAACACATGCGTGCCGTGTTCATATGTGCAGCTTGTTTCCAGAAGGTGCCAAATCCAACTGGACAAAAAACTTTACTGAGCTACAATAATTATTGTAATATATCAGTATTTGATTTAGAGTTTATCTGCACATCTTTCAAGTTTTTATAGGAAATTTTGAGCTATTTCACATTTTATTCCAAAGTTATAGGGTAATTAATTTTGCATTTGGTACGTTTTGATATAAAACTCGGAAAGGTTTATATACAGTGCACTTAATACTAAATAACTTACATTAATAGTATATTTAGTATTAATAACAAAAGTTATTTCACATATAAGACAATATTTAGAATTAACATCTTGTCTCAGCAGCAACAAAAGCACAACTTACCAAACGTCATAGTGAACGTCAATAACATTAATAAAGGTGCATTTGATGTCAATGTTATTTATTTTCATGATTCTAATAATTTTAGCCCTTGGAACTGTCTTTTACGCTTTTCCGTACAAGTGTACTTAGTTCACAATCAATTTGCAGACATTTTACGCTTCCTTTATTTGTCAGTACATTCTGGCACATCGACATATTCATCTCAAATATCAAAATCCAGTTTTAAGAGTTTATCACAAAGAGATATAACAAAAAGCACAAAAATGTTATGTCATGCACAAAACAGCCATTACTGAAAATTTAAGAACATGGCCATTCTCAGTTTCTGCATTGGCTGGCTGCTTTCGTGATGTAACAGAAACAGCCACCTGATTTCTTGCTATGAAAGATGAAGCGGATATGATATTTAGGCGACCTCTACACACGGTATTAGCCTACGTACTTTTTGACAAAAATTCTTTCATCTTCAGATTCCGAAACCTAGTAGGTATGTGCTGTCACATGTAACTCATTCTTCGAAAATTATGGATTTGGTACCTTTTGGAAACAAGCTGCAGAATTATCATCGCGTACGGCGGTAATGGGTTAAGTTTCACTCGCAACCAAAATTGTATATTATCTCAATAGAATAGTGAGATAAATAAATGGCAGAACTCACATCCGAAAATTGCAAGAAACCGTTCTTCAACATTTACATCTTTAGAGAAATGACGAAATATTGATGACACATTATATTTCATTGAATGTCAGAAGTTTCGTCAAGAATCAATACAACAAAAACGTGAAATTAAGGGAAACCAAGGTGCAACAGTTTGCGAGGCGCTCTGACAGAGCGAAGTCACTTGTATATTACATTACAAATCAAGGACATAATAGCCCCCTAGACCTACAGAACTTCCGAAAATGCATCATTGTAATTGGAAAAGTAATATTTACTTACTTACTTACTTATGGCTTTTAAGGAACTCGGAGGTTCATTGCAGCCCTCACATAAGCCCACCATCGGTCCCTATCCTGAGCAAGATGGAAAAGCAATATTACTGTCGAAAATAGAGCATAAAGATGAAGTTTCACAAGAATAGGTTCTTCGATTTCTGCCTCGCACCAATCTTGTTACCTCTGATAAAACAAATCTAACAGTAAGCATATCGCGCATGTAATCATCGGACAAATTAACCATTAATCTTGGCGTAGTTAGCTTCATCAATGAAAAAATGGTTCAATTGCGGAGCAAACTTACAAACCTTCGGATTCTGTTCAGGCTGTAAAGAACTGTATAGAAGTACTTGTTATTTACATGTTTTTGAACAGTGTAGTATGTGGAAAATCAATTATTTCCAGCTGGACCTCTAGCGGCAAATTTTCTTGATTTACAGGATGAGGGAATAGAGAGGCTCTAATTTGGATAGCTTCAACTCCACTTATACTGTATACCAGATCTATGTCTTTGGAGCAGATATAACCGACGGAAGAAATGCAAGAGAGCGCGGTTCACACGATACTGAATGTGTGTGTATGAATTACGTGACCGACTACGTTCATATAACGAAAGTGAAAATTAAAGTAATGTCTTTGAACATACCTTCTTGCATCAGTCACTAGTTGTCGTCTGCTCATACACCGCTAGACGCAATAGAACTGTAGCAGTGGACGCTCGTGTCTCATAATCAGGATATGCACGCGCTAGTGTCTACAACGCTCTCAGCTAAGATGACTCGCCAACCAACGATAACATGACGTGCATCGAGACCCTTGTTATGGTCTGCTCCAAAGACATCTGATATAGACTGTAGTATTTCTCATTACTGCTTTTGTTAATATTCCAACATTTTGCACATATTAACCGCATTATATCTCTTTTTTTTCTACTAAAGCAGACTTCTGTGTCTCCATGGTGAATGCTAAATGTACAGCCCTTCCTTATACTATCCAGGCCACTGACTCTTAATATGTAATAATTAAATTGATTAAGGTAAATTAATATAAAATAAGGAATAATAGAAATGTAACAATACATGACTGTAACCAACCTACTTGCTAACGTTACAACTGCACTATACCCTCACAAGTTAAGTATTTAGGCACTATTATTGGCCATTATTTAAAAGGGAACAAGCATATTTTCTTCCTGTGTAACAGATTGCGTAAAAAAGCCCATAAATTTTCCATTTTACGTTTTTATCAACATATTTATGTTCTGCATACCGTGTACTTAGCTCTGTTGCATAGCATGGTGTATTAGGTTGGGGACTAATGGCGAAATCAAAACTCCGCCGTTTAAATTTGCTCCAAAAAAAACAAAGATCATAATTTGTCTCTGTAAACCTTTTGATTACCCAACGAAATTAATTTTTCAGGAATTTGGTATATTTAATCCAGGACAAATTTATAACCAAACATTGCTAATTTACTTCCATAAAAATCACAATACCATACGAGACAAAACTACAGTTTGTTTCTAAACATCCCCTAATGACACACAAATGCTGGATTTTGCACCCAGAATATATATTACATTGATCAGAGCTAAGTACACTGAACACATAGATTTGCAAAAAAAAATAGATTAATTAATTGTTTTGTCTTTTCTTAAGCTAATTGACTTTAAAATTGTAATATAATGTTCGTGTACTTTTGTATTTTCTGTATTTGTATATAATATTACATGATGTCTACTTTACTACATATTAATATTATTGTATTATTATATTCAATTTTGTATAACTTAACTGAACTGCGCCTGAGCACGAGATTCTGCGATGCCTGATGTAGTGGAAACCTTGTGTATTAAATAAATAAATTTTTAAATTTGAAATAAGAAGATGAATAAAAGTATAGCTAGTGAGATATTTGTCACTGATATATTTCCGCTACAATTATTACTGGTTTGTTTCTTTTTTCAGGCCCTGAATCTGGTGAAATCTTGCGAAGAGTGGGATTTCGTAAGTTATTCTTCAGATTTCATACTATAGATCATAGTGTATATTCCTTACTAGGAGTCCATAACACTTATATGAAGGGGTGAGACTGAGATAGTTCAAAGCCACTTACTTAATTACTTATGGCTTTCAAGGAACCCGCAGGTTCATTGCCGCCCCCACATAAGCCCGCCATCGGCGCCTATCCTGAGCAAGATTAATCCAGTCCATATCATCATATCCCACCTCCCTCAAATCCATTTTAACATTATCCTCCCATCTACGTTTCGGCCTCCCCAAAGGTCTTCTTCCCTCCGGTCTGCCAACTAACACTAGGCTATATATTATCGTCGTTGTTCCTGCAATAACTCCGATCTGACATATTTATCGATTTTCAGATTTTTTGTCCTATTAAATAACTTAAATTGTGATAAAGCAAATAATATAATTTCCTATATGTAATTACATTTATTTCTTTCGAAAATGTAAGAATTCATAATCTCCTACGTACGGCTGCCATAGAATGAATAAATATGTGTTTTTTCTTCCTACTTAAAATTTTATGTTTTGCACATAGGAGTTATTGCAGGATCAACAACGCTATGCATTTCTGGATTCGCCCATACGTGCTACATGCCCTAGCCATGTCTAACATCTGGGTTTAACATTTCTAATTATACCAGGTAAAGAATACAATGCGCGCAGTTCTGCATTATATAACTTTCTCCATTCACCTGTAACTTCATTCAGCTTGTTTCTTCTCCAGTATCTGTCGAATACAAAAAATCTAATCAGTAGGTCCAAAGCCACACTTTTAACAATTTTTTGTGCGAGTTGATTTATAGTTAACATTTTTTTCCAATTTATAATTTATTTATTTAATATTGGACATATCAGGCAAAGCCCAATTATAGTGTTCAAAACTGACAAAGTAATTTATAAAATATAAACAAGGAAAATGAAACAAACATACTCTTCTTAAAAATTGAAACAAAATAGAGAAAAAGAGAAAGAAAAAAAGAGAAGTTGAAAATAACGTGTGAAAGTAGCTTGAAAATATCTAGCAACAATATTTTGCAAAATATGGTAACAAATAATTCTCTATCTAGAGAAATTCATATTGAAAATATCAACATTCGGACGGGGATGTAATTCTTACACATATGGGGAAGCTACTAATAAAATATTGTAAATATTACCTAGTAATTGACGTAAATATACGCCGACGATATTACGATTCCACACTTAATAGTATTGGACTGTGAACCTTTAATACGCTCTCCTGTAAATTTTGTCTGTGTGGCTTAGGGCTATATTATTCTCACCACTTCATATGACTGAATTTTCATATGAAAAGCAGCCATTGAAAAATATTTTTGAAAATAGTTACTTTTTAGAACAGATATGTTATCAGTTTCGGATTATATACCTTACTTTAAAGCTCTTCTTATGCTCCATCCATACAAAAATTGTTATGGGTCATTATCTCCTTTTTACACACCTTCCTTAGTTCATAATCATTCATTGATACATTCTCTTCAAACATTTGTCATTTCAGCAGAGCTATTTGATTTTTTAAATGAAGACTCGTGTGCTGGGAGAATTTATAAATGTCTCATTTTGTTCTCAAACATAAAAATAAAGACTAGAAGAAAGAATTTTTCTTATGCCTAACATTCAAACGCTCCATACAGGGTGCAAGGGGTATAAGCGCCGTCCTTTTCTCAGTCGTCGGGGGCGGTCTACAGGGTCAAAACTTGATAGTTTTCCCAGAAAAAGATATTTACTTCCTGCGTTACACTGCTTGTGTTGTTAGTCAAATTACGAAAACAATTACATATCTAGCAAAGAGGCAATATCAGTTTAAATAAATACGCGTGTGTTTTATTATGTTTTCGCGAAATAAACGACGCCGCGAGTTCTAAATCTGCACTTTGAAAGGTTCTCGCAATGCGACCAGATACGAGTAACCTCGCCATGTGACGGGCATCATGTAGAATCTGAGCGAGGACATTTGTGCAGTTTTATCGGAAATTCGGAGACTTTACAGGGAAGGGCATGAAGCTCTGTGGCCCATTTCTCTTAGGACTCATCCCTTAGGAAAACCACGGAAATCCCTTAGGCAGGATGAGTTGTCTCAATTTCAGAGACTAGCCAATTGTCTCTTAGAATGACTTTATGAATCTATGGGTGTAGACTAGCCAATTGGCTCTATGATGATTCCATGGATGGGCAAGAGGGGTACCAATGAGGAGTGATTACGTTTAGCCCAAGTTAGGACAAGATCATTTCAAAGCGGTTGCACTATCCAATGAGATTCATGGAGTTGAGACGTCACTACCAAAACCTGGAGTAGCGCCGGCCTCCCTGTCCTCCTGTCTTAGAAGCCTAAATAACAGGAATTTATACTTCGGTCATCTGCACTAAGGCAAAGAGAAAAGGAACTCAATAAAATATGAATGGAACACAATTCAGAATTTTGATAAATCTTAGTTATCTATTAATAGCAAAATAACAAATAGCCATTGACAGTATCAAGATCTTCCAGAAACCGTCTTATTTCATCTTCAGATAGCAACTCAACCTGAACATCACTGTCAGTCTTAAGTTGTTTGTAAAATTCAACTGTTGCCCAGGCCTCTCCAAAGTGCAGAATCAGTAAGTGCAGGACGTCATTCCTCTTCGCACTCCAGTATTCATTCTTGAAGGCGCCGGCATCCATGTTTCAGGGGCAAACTTTTCTTGCTGCACTTATCTCCACATTGTAATGAAGTACTCCTTGAACCACAACATTTTCTGTTGGTGTGGCACCACGTTTAAGAATAAATTGTTCCATAAGTTAAGAATCGAAAATGCCGTAGATTTGGTTTCTTTAGAATCTTTGCAACACTTGTGTTCCAGTCCAATGTTGAACAGTGTACCATACTGTAGTATTCCTTTGGCGTCTTCGGCTCTTCTTCTATCCTACCGATCGGGTGGCCGGCAGTGGGAAGGAAGTGTTCTGTTTCCTTTATATTGAGGAGCCTCCGAAACAAGCCATTTTATTAACATTCCGATCATCGTTGTGTTCTTGTTTTGGCCTCCACAACCATCGGCGAAGAGGCGCATTGCACAGTAGTCATGTGGTTCAGTATGGTCAAACTATGGTAAATTGCAGAAGCTATTTGTGAAGAGTCTTTATAGCTATGTCCCTCAGTCCGAAGATCTCGTCCCGTGGCTGCCTGTTAGTTGATGACCGCCCGCAAGCGCTCCTCAATCGTATAAATGCACCAGCCTTCAGTAATAGGCTGCTTGAGCCAGCAGTTTTGGTAGTGCAGGATTCTTTTGCCAATCAAATGTTAGTGTTAGAGCATTTTCTTCGCCACTTTTTACGCGTTTAAACATTAATTTCCCCTAATTTGTGACTGACAAATTCAAGTTGAAGATCAACATTATTCTTATCCATCTGCATTCTTTCCTCGTACTGGATACACTTAGAACAACAATCAGTGGTCGGAGTGTCGAAACTTAGGTTGCACTCCAACACGGAAATATCTCTAAAATATTCGTAATTAACTTTTAACTCGACTGAACAACTACTGTTATAAAGGTCATGAAAATTGTTTATAGTTAAATTACTGTCTAGATAATGTTATTTGTTTCTACAGTAATGGGATTCCAAAGGCACAAGTGTTTCGATATATTTTTAATTGCGATTTTCTTTGCCTCATGCATGTGAGAGCGGTGGTCTCTTATCTTGAGCATATTCGCCAGTTGCAAAATGGTCACGGCATATCCTTAAAATAATTTTTTTGTCAAGGCCTGAAATACTCAAAAATATTTGTATATACACACACCTCAAGTGTGCTGACAAGACGCAAGAAACCCAACTTTGAGTGCACACAAACTCTGTGTTTTTTGACCACAATTCAAGTCACACAATTTGTGTGCACTCAAAGTTGGGTTTCTGACGCCTTGTCAGCCCACTTGAGGTGTGTGGATGTAATGGGAAAAGTTGAGACGGTGTTGGGTGTAGTTCCTGGGTATGTCAGTTGGTACAGCGTTGGTCAGCTAAGCCAAAGATCCCGGGATCGATACCCGGCTCCGGAACAATTTTTCCTTTACAATTATTCAAGTATGCTTCAGAGGGAGCTATATTCAGACCTGCGAACTTTAACTAATGCCATCACGTGTCATTGGCATTAAATATTTAGTCCAAACTTGCGTGGTTTGTTTTCGATCACCACGACAACTGTCTTTCTTTGGAGTTTCTGTTATAGTATACTTTAAAACAACGTTGTGTCATTGAAGTTTCATTTTAGTGTGGTCGAATGTTATGGGGCAAATTAACTGATGAAACTTTCGTAGGCCTATGGTTAACTCGGAGCAGTGGAAATCATTCCTCTTTAAGTGTTTACACATTAGAAACATTGGTAGACATTTTGTACAATACCTTGTCTCTTTATTTACATTCTTCATCCATGTAGCAGTCTACCTTAATTTGTCCCTTAAGTGAAGATGTTACTGGACCAGATACTCGCCTAACCTCACTCTCAAAATTTGTAGACGGCTGCTGTCGGTCATCCATAGTCTTGATAAACGCTATGATTAACCCTAGCACTACTAAGCTTCGATCTGTCACGTGGATGGCTAAGGGGGGGCAAAAATTGCCCGCGCTTTGTTTTGATTTTTTAATAGACTAAGAATTACTTTACTATGTTACTACACGATTTTCTATATCAGGAACATTAAAAAAAGACACACATATAAGTATTTATGAAAATAGTCTTATAAAAACGTATATTTCTCACATAGGCTAATGCTTTGTATATTTAAACTTCAGACTTTTCTGTACTAAGTAATGAACAAAACATTATTTTAATATTTAGCCTACTACACAATTGTCTATATCAGGAACATTCTAAAAGACACATACAGTATATGAGTTTTTGAAAATAGTGTTATAAAAACGTATATTTCTCATATAGGCTAATGCTTTGACTTTTTAAACTTCAGGCTTTTCTGTACTAAGTAATCAACAAAACTATTGTAGACCACAAATAACAAAACTAAAAATCAAAGTCACAAATTGCTCAATTGTCAATAGCTTTTTTTTCACTCACTTTCACTTTCATTTTCACAATTGGTGCATATGATTGTTTTTGCAGAATGAGTGGAACAAACATATTTACAGCACCTGCAGCAAACTATAGACACTTTTGTCATTTTGTCTTTTTCCCTTTTAGAGCTTTTTGTCTTCAAGCAGAGATGACATCTTCCCCGTGAATACGATGCACCAGAAGGAACAACTACACTAGTACTGAGAAGCGTTTTCTCTATAACACTTTCTATTGCAGAGATGATAGGCTTTTGCAAACCTATAATATTCTTGGCTCTCTCTTCCACAACTGGCCTAACTAGTTGTTGGCCCAACTCTAGCATATAGAGCCTTCTTACATTATGCTTCTTCTTATTCCAGTCGGCGTTGTTTTTCATGAAAATTGTTCCACCATTGAGACATGCATTATCTATCATGGTGAAAAATATAGATAGTGGCCACCTTCTTGTCCCCCGCTTCACAGAGTGATGTCGCGTCATTTGATCAATGCTGTCTATACCTCCTTTTGTTTCATTATAGTAGAGATTAACATCTATTTTCTTTTTCTCTGTCGACTCATCCACTTTTCTATCATTATGTTGTGTGGATAGAAGTAGGAGATTCTTAGTGGGCTTGAGTCTGGTGATGTATGAAACCAAGGTAACCAAGGTAACTGGTTTTCGGGTCTGTGAATAAGAATCTAGAGGAATATAGCTCTCGACCCTGCGTCTTCTTTAGCTCTTCCGGTATGTGCTTTCTGTTACTCTTCAAGTCCCCACCAAAGTCAGCTTGTCATCATTGTAAAGTTCCTCCGCTAGCTCGATGGATGTATAATAACGATCCGTTGTTACATTTCTTCCGGTTCCTTCCAGCGGCTTCACTAGGCGTCTAACAACTGCCTTTGCACTCCGTTCCTCGGCGGGTCGCTCGTCCTTTCCTGCATAGACCTCCATTTTCAGAATGTACCGGGTGTGTGCATCCGATAACATCCTAATCAATATGCCATATTTGCCTGGCTTGTCTTTCATAAAGACTTTAAATGGACATCTTCCTCGAAAGAGCGAGAGCATTTCGTGGATTGTTAGATGTGCACTAGGTATGTAGTATTTTACAAACAATTCGTCAATTTTATAGAAAACTTCACGAATGGGGCAAAACTTATCCTGCTTTCGTCTTTCAGTTCTTGTTTGCTTATCATCAAATCTAATCAAGGACAGAAGTTCTCCAAATCGAATACGACTCATTGTAGCTGTGTAGATGTTCTTGCCCAGTACTTTTCCCCATAAATCATCAATTGGCAGTTCACTGTCATTATTTGCACCCATGAGTATCAAAATACCAATGAAGGCATATAATTCTTCTGTGTTTGTAAGTTTTAGATTCCTAATACTAGCTTCTTCGTTAGTATGATGCACAATAATGTTCACTATTTCAGGAGTTATAAACTTTTTGAAAGATTCTGACGCATTAGAGGTCAAACCTTCATGGAAACTCACTATATTCTGTACTGACCTGCGGACTTGCCTTGGAGGTGCAGTAGTATATTCCCTACCACTTCTTGCTATAACAGCGATGTTAGAAGTAGAAGCGTGCTGCTGATCAGGGGATGAACTTCGCGAACTTGAGTCACTTTCAATTTCTCTGTGATATTCAGTGTCACTGTCGTATGTCACAACATTATCACCTTCTTCTGGATCACTTGCATCATCTATATTATCTTCATTTACCATAGCTGTCACCTCTTTTTCTGTGAGAAAACTCCGAGACATTTTGGCACTCTGATTATTACTAGACATTTCACACAACTAATTTCCAACTGTTCCAGTTTGAATAACAAGACAGTTATTACTTTAAAAGCAACAATGACAACATAATTTGAATTAAATTTTTATATCCAGTGGTACTAACAATCAAACAATGTATAATAATCTGATTATTGATCAATATTTTCAGACAGAAAAATTGTCACACCCATGTCTAAGGGGGGGGCAAAAATTGCCCGCACTATAAATGAAGATGGTAGGCAGATTTAAATAAATCATAAAAATTATAAGTCCATGTCATTATATACTTGAGATATTAATCTACAACTGCCTACAATCTTGTTTCTTCAGGTCAACAATTACATATTCTACACAAATAAAACAAATAGTGCGGGCAATTTTTGCCCCCCCTTAGCAGTGCTAGGGTTAATCAAAACATAATAATTAATACAATGATTAAACTGAGAACATATGAATAAAAATATAGTATGGCAGTGGCGGCTCGTAGTACGTAATGCTGCTTGTCGTCGTCGTCAGTATGTGCCGTGTTGTTGCTGCTGTGTGTGATGTTGAAGACAGTTTATGTGCCGGTACACTATTTACATTGTAAAAGAACACTTATGGCCGGTTTCACCAACCTTCGTTATCATTATAACGTCTCGTTAAATAATTTAATGACACGTTAGTCAGTTTTTGTGTTTCACCAAGTATCATTATTGCTAACGCATCTTTAAATTCATCGTTAATTTATTAGGACCTATTCGTCGCATTAAAACAGTGACGATTCGTTAAGAAGTCAACAACATGGCGGACGTAATTATTCGGTGATGAAGTTCTTTATTTAAAACTTAAACATAATGACGAACTTATATGTTGTAATAACACTCGGAATAATCATTTTGAAGATTTAAGTGATAAAGAATTCCACGAAAGCTACACATTAAGGAAATAAGTAGTAAGAATGATGCTAGAAGAAACTGAATATAGGTTAGAATACGACAGATAGGAATCACCCACTTAATGCCTCTTCAACAGATTCTTCTCGCTTTAAGATAACGTTGCGGGAAGTTTTGAAATAATAATTGATGATATGAACGGGGTATCAAAAGCTGTATTGTCTAGATATGTGAATAAAATATCAGACGTACATCAACAATACAATAGTCATTATTTCTATAGCTTATAGCTAAATTTTCTGTTGTCACAGACAACATAGATTGTGTACATGTCCCAATCGTATATTCTGGCAGTAATATAGCCAAAAGATTCTGCAATAGAAGATCCTGTTTTTCATTCAATATTCAAACAATTGCATAGGCCTATGTAAAGCTCCGCATAGAAAAATTGTGGCTAAACTAGCGCTGAGGTAGTTTCCTTCGTACTCATACGAATCTGTGACAGGTTACGTTTGATTAGTTTAGGTTTTTGTTATGCCTTGCATATACGATCAACTGCATTACCACAAAAAAAATCACTTATAAATTCAACGATTTTCACTTCTGAAACCAGCAGAACTACATCAGCGCTAGTTTAGTTGTAATAGGTTAGAATACGACAGATAGGAATCATCCACTTAACGCCTCTCCAACATATTCTTCTCGGTTTAAGATAATGTTACGGTCTACACGGATAGCACAACATTCCAAAGGAGGATGCCTTTTAAATGAAAAGGGTGCAAAGAGATTTTCTTTTAGGAGACAATGGATACCCCTTAAAATTCAATTTAATGACACCTCTCCTGAATCCTGTCACACAAGCATGGCAAAATTGTTACAGGGTACTACATAAATCTGTATGAAATACAGTGGGAAATTGGTATGCAATTTATGGAAGAGCGATTTCCCGTCCTAAATTTAGGCCTAATAGCCTATAACTGCTTAGAATGCTTTGTATATAATTAATTGTGGCATCAGTTTGAAGCTGTCGGCCTTATAGACCGCTAAATTTTCTCAGATTTCCTTTAGAAGTTACAATTTAACTGCTCTACATTCCTACTATTTACATTTGGAAGCAGCTGTCTTTTTGTTTTTAATTGCGGTATGACAACATGTTGTATTTAGGAAGATGTTCTTAAAATTACTGCCTCTTACCCGTTTGCTTATGATTGTTTCCTCATGCCAAACAAAGTCAGCCATGATCATATGTAACCAATGAAATTCACGATTTCGAAGCCATGGTCGTATGAAAAACAAAACATGCAAGATACATGTACAAAATCCCCTCGTTAGTAAACGCCTGTTATTTTTAAAGATACGAGGCTTGGTGAAACAGTCAACTTTTAAAGATCCCGTTAAAATTAAACGATCCATTTGTTGACAAGTCGTTTGTGCTGATTTAAAGAAGCTTGGTGAAACCGAGTATTAGTCTCACTATACACATATAAACACTTATTTACACTTTACACTTTGTCTTGTCACATTTTATAGGTGAAATCCAATCTTCTACCTTTTATTGCGACAAATGTGTCAATTACTTTATTATTGCAATAAGGTACGTCCATGACCAGATTTCGTTCTATTGGCAGCATGGCTAGGGAAGATAATCTGTCCTGATGCATCGTGTTGCGCAAAAAATCTTTATTCCTTTTAGAGTTGAAAAACACCTTTCTGCTTCAGATGTTGACATCAGAATTGTTATTATTGTTTGCAGCTGTTTCTTCAAATATGCTGATGGTCTTTGTATTTACTATAAATTTCAACATTGGAATTGTATCGGACACGGGTCTGAACTCTTCCCTTCTGTACACCACCTCAAGCTCAGTTTCTAGTTTCTTTTGATCCAGAAGGGGAAAGCTTCTACAGTTAATATGAGGTGTTTCGTTGGAAATGATGTACAGTACTCAGGAAACATTTCCGACACGAATAAGTTATAAGCGCTGAGATGGCCAGTGAAACTGAATCTTTCACTTGGTTGTGTGATTATAACATCTCAAACCTCCCTTGCTTCACGCAACCTTTTCCGGTCATTTCTTCGTGGTTTCGTTTTCAGGACACTCCATTTCTTTCTTTCACCTTGCAGATCTCTCTGTATTGTTCCTTGTCATCTTGATGTTATTTTCAAAAAAGTTTGTGTTCTCTCACTTGAACAGGATCCGTTAATTTCGGTATAGTTTGTTGAACAGAATGTAACGTGTGGCATAATTATATAAAAGAAATGTAGCCAGAATTTAAATTCTTCATCCTACAAAATTAATTTCAACCCACTGGCTTGTGAAATAGTGCAAAGCTGCTTAATGTCACTCCGCGATTGAATTTCATCCATGCATTCTATTAACTCTTTATGACATTCGTAAACAATAAGAACAGCCCGCGAGTGAAAATTCCATCTCGTAGGAGCTGCCCTTTGAAGACGCCGACCAACCACCTCATCCAGAACCTTAGTTCTCTGTGGTGATTTTGAAAAGAATCTACTTATTCCTTTCAGAATAGAAAAACATGTGCGCACTCCACGGTTTATTGTAGTCGCGTGAGACATGGCCAAATTAAGTTGGTGAGCATGACAAAGCACTTAAAACGCTTGAGGGTAATGCTGTCTCACTCGCCGTTCTTCTCCACTCAAAACCGCAGCTCCATCGTAACTTTGTGCAATTAACTTATGCGGAATGTCTCTTAATTGAGCATTAATTTCTTTCAGGCGGAGAGGAATTCTGCATCATGATTGGACGCGTTCAGAAAACGCCAAAATCTTTCTACCACATTATCATTTACAATGTAACGATATACCAGGACCATCTGAAAAATATGTGAAACATCAGATGACTCATCTGCTATAAACGCCACAAAGTTGGCAGCTTTAATTTCTTCGGAAATATATTCGTGACAAACCTGAAGCATACAGTCCAGCAAATGATTTTGGATTGTTTCTGAGGTTTCTTTAATTGCTGTTGCTTTGTCTAAATGGATTCCCAATAACTCGTTCAATTCTGCACTAAACTCGACAAGTCCCTGGATCAGTTGAAGTGTCCGACTCATCAGTCCGCGCAGAGCAAGGCACCACGACTAACAAGCAGACCAACACAGGCCTGCTTCCTCCTGCTTTCTTGTTGTGAAGTGCAGTTTGCTGTCTGTAAGCAGAACTCAGTCGACTTGCAATATTCTGAATCCCCAGCACGGCCAGATCCATGACATTGCTCTCGTGGTTTGAAGACGCAACCTGTTTTAGTCCATGAAATGTCACCTCCAAACAACAAACACGGGAAGCAAAATAGCGCATTTTTTAGCTCACAACCACACAGCCAGTCATGTTTCGAATAGATTTCCGAGTTGAATGACCTCTTCACCATCTTGCCTTCCAAGTAACTTTGTTCTACTTTAATGTCAGGATTCGACCTACCCAGATCTTTAATTACAATTTTATCATTCAAGAGATGAGTTGAGAACGGTTTATTAATCAAATAATTGACTGCATTCATTTTCTGCATTCCGTGACAAACAGTAGGATTTAAAACGACTTCACTGCACTCCTGATGCACAAACACGACGAGCAGTGCGGCTCGCTCCTTGCCTTCCCAATTCATTATCAACAAACAGTTGCTAAGGCATCCTATTGAGCGTACTTCTGAAGAGGGAATTACTTTCTTTGCTGTTGCACCTAAGGACAGTTTTTTAAATTTAATATTTTTAAAATTTTTGTATAAGTTTTCTTAACTTTTTTTGTTAACAATAATATCTTAAGTCGAAACCATTTACAAAAAATTAAGGTTTCAATTAAATAATTTTTTGTATATATATTTTTAAATTTTCCTAAAGTGCCACATACTGTCCCTAGGCACATCAGAGTGATATACCTTGGGTCACAGGTTGATGTACCTTGGGACATAAGATGACATATCTTGGGCTATGGTTCAACATAATATTAATGTAACTAATATTTTATTAAGTTTATAATTATAAAAAATACAGATAATTTATTGTTTCTAATTATTATTAATGATAGGTTTTTCCTTTAAACAATAGCGATAATGTTGCTAAGTTTAAGGTTTTAAAATAGTTCTCAATTTTATTGACAGAAAACAATATTAGGCTTTCCAATTAAATAAATTGCTTATTATCAAATGAAATTTTAAAACACATTCCGTAGTGCTCCTTAGGCTGGAACCTTTCCTTTGAGAAGATGGGCAAGTTTGATCACAATATCCTCTGAAGGAAGGTAAAAAATTTCTGATTGCTCATCATGTAAAAATAAATGAATTGTCATATTTAGTAAACTTCTTTAGATACTTACTTATGGCTTTTAAGGAACCCGGAGTTTCATTGCCGCCCTCACATGAGCTCGTCATCGGTCCCTATCCTGTGCAAGATTAATCCAGTCTGTACCATCATATCCCACCTCTCTCATATCAATTTTAACATTATCCTCCCATCTACGTCTTGGCCTTCCCACAGTTTTTTCCCTCCGTCCTACCAACTAACACTCTATATGTATTTCTGGATTCGCCCATACGTGCTATATGCCCTGTCCATCTCAAACATCTGAATCCTAATTATTTCAGGTGAAGGATACAATGCGTGCAGTTCTACGTTGTGTAACTTTCTCCACTCTCCTGCAACTTCATCCATCTTAGCCTCAACTATTCTCCTAAGAACCTTATTCTCAAACACCCTTAATCTCTGTTCTTCTCTCAAAGTGGGAGTCCAAGTTTCAAAACCTTACTGAACATCGGTAATATAACTGTTTTCTAAATTCTAACTTTCAGATTTTTTGACACCAGAGTAAATGAGAAAAGCTTCTCAACCGAATAATAACATATTTATCCTGCGTTTAATTTCCTCCTGAGTATCATTTATGTTTGTTACTGTTTCTCCAAGATATTTTAAATTTTCCATCTCTTCGAAGGATAAATTTCCAATTTCTATATTTCCATTCCGTCTTCTTTAGATACTGGACTTCAAATTCTGTTTCGCAAATTTTCTTACAAATTCTACCGACAAAAAATATATAACCAGTCTTTCTTTCCTGCCACAGGAATTAGAACAAAATTTTCTTCTCTTATTTCTTCTAAATCCACTTGAGCAATCAACTCAGTGTCATTTACAGTTGAAATGGCATTGGCTTCAACTTCTTCCATATCTGAATTTTATCCAACATATTTCTCTTCTCACTCAACTTTCTTTTTCATTCTTCTTTCGTTTTTAGGATTACGAGTTATTTTTTCCTGGGAAGAGCATAATTTAGGTTTGTTGGGGTTTGTCGCTAGATTTTTAATTTGCTGCGTGTCATTTCCATTGAAGATGGAACCCCATAAAAGTCATTACTAAATACTGTTTTTGATTACTCATAAGAGTAACTCTTTTACGAAATTATTTAAAATAAAATGAGGTCCACCTGAAGACAGTTGTCCCCAGGTACACCATCCCTAGGTACCACAGGAATCAGTAAAATATGTCTCAGCAAGTTTTCAAGACTGACATATCGAAAACAATTCAATAGGTTTGTAGCTAATAATAAGAAAGACAGTCTGTCAGCTTTCCCAATAACGGGACTGCCTCGTTGGACAAAGCATAACAAACACACAGAGTGAAAACAAAACAGACCACAAAAGAGAAATGTGGGGAACGAACAAGAAAGGGAAATTAAGTATAGATAATAGCATACACATAACAGGCCTAAACATAGTAAACAAATAGATTAGACGTTCAAACAAACGTTCTTCCTTCTTAGGAAACAAAGAACATGTACTATTTTAAAATGGCAAGTGATCCTCTGATAGCAGCAAGGGAAACATCACGAATGAAGTCGTTGTTCAGCTGGAACTTCTTGCAGAAACTGACAAAGAGGCGAGGTATTGTGCCCCTAGCGCCAACCATTGGCCCAACTACTTCAATGGAGGTGAGGTGATATTTCTCCAAATAGAATGGAACTGTGGGCTCATAAATTCTGCATTTTTCTGCGTGGACGTCAGCGGGCTGTTGTTCCTGTGCCTCGAACCTGACTGTCGGGTCGATAATGTCGGCGGATGTAGAGCCTGGTGGAATGGCAAGCATGTCAATTCGCCGAAGGATCCCTCTTGAGAGATGCCATGGACTTCTTCGTGAACAGTGAGACCTTTCTTCCTCAAGGCTTCGGCAATCATGGACCTGATTCTGTGATGTCTAGAGTTCCGCAGTGTCTCGCTGAAAGCACAGGAACCCAAAACGTGGCCAAGAGTTTCAATCTCACTGACGCAACGACGACAGTGGTTTCCGTCTCGGGACCTTCCTGGCATAGCACGCAGCGGACAAACATTAGCTGTCATTTTAAGAGCTTGTCTCCATTCACTGCTAGTGAGGCGATCAGGTCGTCAGATCCATTTATTGGCGGGAGTGAACTCCTTATAGAGGATGACGCCTTTCCCTTTCTGATTTAAAGAGCACCAAGATTGAAATGCTCGCTCCCTGAGCTCTTGTCTCAATTTTTTCACTTGAAGTGAATCGGAAGAGATGTTTTGAAGTCCAAGTTTATTTAAACAAACCCAGATTTCATTAGACAAGTTGCGACAAGCGTTTACAAATATGTATTTAAGTTTTTAATCGTGTATGTAAAGTATTAATTAAAAATATTTCATTAATTTGAAAATTACTTGCGTTTTAGGTTCAAAAACAGTTTTTTAAATAAAATCTCTCAGGCTGCTTCAACAAAAAGTAAATCATCACGGAAGAGCAGAATGATGAAATTTAAGTAGTCAACTGCGAAAACAAAAATTCCACCACATAACCTTGAAAATAAACCAAGTCTCCAACTTGTCCCTAGGTGCAACAGCTCCTCCTGGGTACCCTGCTGATGAGCCAATGGAAGTTAAATTGCTAGCGCTGAAATCATCACGGCGGCCGATGACAAGCAACATGCCTCACAGTTATTAGCAAACACGGGCGAAATCCGTGCAACAGTGAAACTTGTACAAATACATAGTCTACGTGATAGATTTGAACCGGATATTAACAGACTATTATTTGTTTAATAAATCATGGTAAAATATAAACCTCTATTTTCTCAAAAATGTTAGGGTAGGGCATGTGCCCTTACGCCCTTATGGACGAATCGCCCCTGAAGTACGGTAAGGAGAAAAATAAAAAGCCTACAATGCACTACTTACTTAAAAAAAAAACAATACAACTTTGAATATGTTTCACAGCTGTACTGGTCGTTCAAATTAATGTGTTTCTTATGCTCTGTGCCTATTGAGGTACTACCAACAGAAACATATTTAATTATTGTAGGAAGATGTTTAATTCCCTGTACAAGTAAGCATTAAACCAAAGATGACAAATCTTAATGAGAAATGGACAAGGGAACGTTTGGAAGTAAATATCACATTCTTCATAGGCTCCGCCATTGGACAAGATCCACTTGTTTCTGTACTGATGACAGCTGCTATAGTCAGCCATGATTGATTTTCTGTTGTGGGCAAGGGGCATTTTGAATCTGTTAGTAATTTTCAAATGGTTTTTAGCAGGTTTAAAGACGTTTTGGAACTATAAGACGTGTATATTTAGATAGAGAATGATCACCTAAATGCAGGTATACCAATATCTCAATTTCGAACATTTCTGGCATTTGGAAATGGACGCCTCTTTAATACAGTTAAAAAGAGCCACTTGACTAGTCTCCTAAATCGAGACAACTTATCCTGCCCATCGCGTCATAATCAAATTGAATCACATCACCTAAGAGCAAATTGGCTAGACTCTTAAATTGAGACAACTAACTCTTTCTAAGGTATTTCCATGGTTTTCTAAGATGCTAAGACAAATGTCGGGAAATGAGCTACGGGCCTACATTGCCTACCCCATAAAGATGCCGGTATTTTTTCAAACTTAAATTTTGGACATACTGTAGATGTCCTGTCATGCATTTCCCTCTCGCATGAGCGAGGTTACTCGACTCTACTCGAACTGCGGGAGGACACAGACAGCTTGCCCTCCCCCGTTATGTGGTAGCTGCTAGCTTACTTCCACTTTCGGAGTTTTTCTCCTTCAAAATTTTCTATAACTCCTTCAGCTAGGCAGCGAAACTCGAAGTGAGACAAGTGATCAACAGGCTTGGAGTTCACATATTCAGTTTTTCTCAGCCCCAAACTCTTTTGCAAGGACTCGTTCTCGCGTACCTTTTAAAGTTTGTACTCCCATTCCCCTCTCTTTAATTTCAATTCATCTCCTTCACGTCCAGAAATAAACTCTCGATCTTTACTCTCATGGGCGCCAGGAGCGCAGCATGAGTTCCCATCCCCCTTTGTCCTGTATACGTGTGTAGTGACAAATTATCAAAATATCTAGCTTGTCTTTATCAAAATTTTTCTGTCTTGAACGTTTTGGAGATTTGAAATTATTAATATTCTTTGAGCCAGCTATTACCCAGAAGATACTTTAAGCAAATGTGATGCTGTCTAGTTACTGAACGTAACTGTGCTCAGTCATACCGCATAGACTAGCCTGCTATATCTTAATGTGTATTGATAAATGCAGTGGAATATATAATCCAGTAACACTTTTTTGACCGTAATTACTGTTTTCTTTTGTTTCACAGGCAATTTCGGAAGACAGGGTGATGAAAGTAATTCGCGTCTGTTAAAGTAAGTAATACTTCGTTATACATAGATCACGGTAACATTATATGCAAGGAGTTCATTTAAAAACTTGCTACTCTAAATAATTATTTATTTCAATTAAATTTAATTTAACCGAGAAGCAAGTCAATTTAGATATTGAGGGTGAAGTTTAAAATTAATGTTAATTGTAGTTTAGTTTTCTCTCACTCACCCCCACCCCCCGAGGCCCATGGAAATTTCAAATGACACCCCTTTATGATGGTACTTAAATTTGGAAGAGTATTCAATTGTTTATACGTCTCTTTGATTTGTTCTCGTATCTTTTGTTTTTTATCGTCACCATCAACCTGAATTATTGCTACTGGTGATTAGATCTTAAGAGAATAAACCTACAAAGGCTACATTGTTAGGGGTGGCGATTCTTATCAATTTGAAATTAAAATTTAGCATTTTGATTTTAACATTTAACATTTTGCGTTTTTAAGGATAGCATGGACTCCATGTCAATATAGAAGGATTGGCAACGTCTTTTGATAATATCAGTGTGGAATTAAAATCATACTTACATAGATATACTAATTTTATTTATGACTCTGTTAATCATGTTCATGAATCGGTAACAAAGATATCATAGAACACACCTGTTGTTCTGTTATTCGTGTTCTCTTATCACTTCCTACATTCAATTGTGTTTACTGAAAAATTCCTCAGCATCTGCGCTGTTGGTAGGCTCCCAGATACATCACAGGGACACTTGGGCGAAGTCTGGATATTTAAGCTTGAAGCCCATTGACATTTCCACGGAGTTCACATCTTCTTGTTGTAAATATTTTAAACAATTTGATATAAAAATATTCATAATCCTCAACAAACTGTTTTGAGGCATCAAAGGGGGTTTGAAATGTTTACCAACCTCTTGCATTGGTAAATTGCGACTTGAATTATTATCTCCGACTACCTCGACGTTGTTATTCGAAGAGGTAGGGGCTGAGCGCGCCTGTGGAGCCATTGATGTTGCGACTGGACTGCATTAACAGATGACGACGATAAGGTTGAGCCGCCAGTTAGTGTATCAGCTGATCGTTGAGTGTGCACAAAGCAACATAGTATATTGTGACATGACATACGATATACTTTCTAATAAGGCTGGAACGTGGAACTTAGGAGAGGGACATACGAAAGCGGAAATTACATGGTGATAGATCAGTGGTCCCCAACTCAGAGCACTGTGTCGTCATCAAGCTTTGCCCGCTCGCCCTCTCGGCAAGGGAAAGTCGTAACAGGGCAGGTAAGACGTTCAGCGGCGGCACCACAATATGAATTTACTGCATAGGTTTATGATTGTTTTCTGATGATAAAAGACACGGGCTAAATAGAAATAACTAAATAAACTATCTTAAGCAATTTGAAAAACATTGTAGCCTGTTTTCAACAAAGTTAGAAGTTAATAAATTTATAAATACTTTCAGAAATGTAATACACATTTCATGTCTGCCATATTCGTTACTGTGAGTTGTATAATGCATCTGTAAGTTGTATTTCTTCAGTGTGGCCTACGTTTTGAAGTGTTTTCTGCTCCTCACGATCATCTGGTCCAGACAGCACTCATTTGATGCAAGGATAATATCCTTTCAGATGTTTCTTAATTATTATTATTATTTGAACATAATTAAAACAGGATAGTTTGGTTCAGAGAATATCCGCTTTTGATGAAGCATAATTCGTTTAACATTTTTCTAAATTAGTCTTCAATGCATCCTTTAATAAATCACTCCCAATTAATGTCAATATAGCGTGGATTGTGTATGAAGTTAATTTTTTATGTTGCCCGAAATGTGTATCTTTTATAATTTAAGTTTATTTATACACGCTTTGACATCAGCCATCAGTGGTCATGTCGCGTGTTTAGAATGTGTGGGTATATCAGCAGGCCGTTTTTACTCTTGTTGAGTTCCTATTTCTATTGTGTGTTTTAGATGGCTTGTGTTCATGTAACTGATCACAGATTTTGATTAATGTGTTTATTAGGCCTATATTGATAATTGAGGCGGGGATGAATCATGGCAAGTAAATTTCCAATCTGGCATTTGCCTTTATAACTAAGAGAAACCATGAAAAACCCCAGTCAAATTGGTCGGAAACAGAGTTTGAACCCATGATCTCCCGAATGCGAGTCTCAAACTCTGCCGTCTGAACCAACTTGTTTGGTTGTGCATCATTGTTTATGTAAATTTAAAAATTGAAATGAATGTGGTACATAAATATTATTTTAAGAAACACACGAAACGAATATGGGTAAATTATTAGCGCAGGAATGCAATTTCGTGACACTTTTTAAAGTAACTCAGCTGCAGTGAGCTCAGCGGTAAAATACTAATTTTTACATCATATGTGCATATTTTTGGTTCAGTAAAATTATTCATCTTTGCGACAAAACTGTTGAAAAGTACCATTATGTTCTCTGGACAAAAAGAAACTGAAGTGTATAAAATTAAGAGTATTTTACGTGAACCTAATAAAGTTTATATAATCAAGCTATGCAATGTTTCGACAGAATATCAAGTTTTCTGTGCATAAGTATCTATGTTAATCTTAACTCAGTCCTCATGTAGTATTATCTCCATCTAGAGCAAAGGAATTATCCCAATCGGTTAAGTAGCTACTGAGATTATTTCATAAAAACACACAAACATACTCTATATATTAATATTGAAAAAACATTTATCATAGAATAAAAATATATCCATATAAGAATAGTGTTAAATGAATAATATTCCCCGCTTTTTGTATGCAAGTTCGACTTAAATAGACGGAGTCATTTGTTTTCATTTCATTACAGCCTATTTGTCTAAGGCGCCACTGATAAAACGTGTTTTTATTTTAAAACTTATATCTCTTTAAATATCAGTCTTATCAAAATTTTGCATACAATAAAACTTATCGGACATAGCTTTTAAAGAGACTTTTGTTGTGTAACATTTTTCATTCAGTAAAATTGGATATACTTATTTCGCTTTATATAATTCAGGCCACCTTATAACCTTCTTTTAAATAAAGTATTTTTAATGTCTTACAGCCTAAACTCTAAGTTAGAACGAACTTAATTTATATTCCAATCTTCATATAAATCTGTTCAGCCATTATCGCGTGAAAAGGTAACAAACAACCAGACAGACAGACAAACATACAAACAAAAATGTGAAAAATGCAATTTTTGGTCTCATGGCAGTTAATTATACATGTTAAACACCAAATATGTTTATAAAAGCTAAAATTACCAGAAAAATTTCGGTTACAGAATTTATTATTAGTATAGATTTGAAGGTTTGAGAGCCATAGTGGGCCAAATCCATTTTCAGAGTTTTGAAGCTTATCTCATCTTTTGATTGCCTGCTGACTCACGTACTCAACAGATAGCGTCATTTGGTCCAAATCCCTCACGTTATGAAATAATTAAAGCAACAAAAATACTCTCTCAAGCAAATGCCAGTTCTTTTGAGAAAAAGAGTGGGCCATATCCTAAGGTCCAATGAAAGTTGCTGCTTCTTGTCACGTGACTTGATGTAGAACATGCAGACCAATTGGAAGAAAATAACTCGACTAAGGTGAAATCGAGGAAGCGTGTGAAAACTGTGACGAGTGGAAAAAGTATGTACGAAAAAGGAAAATAAATAGTGGCCAAGAGTACGTAAATGCAAGTGGAAATCCTGTGTCCGTGAAAATGTTCACTGACAAAGACTGCAGATGTGGGTTATGTTGTGTCGAACGCTTGGATGATGAGAATGATGGAGACACATGTGCATGACACATTCTCGTCAATACGTTCAGCAACTGCAGATATTGCAGCAATGGTTCATATGATGAATATAAAGAGGCACAGAGAATCTGCTGATGTAGAAGGTAGTCAAAAGTATATTATATTAAGTTAAAAGTACGTATCGTAACTTCAAAAATTATATTTGCAGTGTATTCATAAACAAGGTACTTATTTCAATAATTGCCTGTTTTAATATGAAAACCTTCTTTCTGAGCTACTAAAATTTCATTAATCTAGCGGTGTACTGTACAATTTTACCTAACTCCGTTTGAGTATGTATTAATTTATAATGAAATGAAAAAATAATATTTAATAAATTAATTTTCATTCAATTTAAAATATTATATTTCAAAAGATGGCGAATTTTTCAACCAGGAAACAAGTTTAAATTGTTATCTCTATAAATGTAGTCTACGTCTCCCTATGGTAAAATTAATTTTTATTTGTACGATGACACTAATATCCGAGGATGCAAAACGATGTACTTCAATTTGCATATAAAACGTTGGAGTGCATAACGTTAGGCTATTTGTGAAGAGAAAACATTGCTCGGAGGGGGGGATGTGAATTGGGATCATATCTATTGTCATACCTTAAAACTAGTAAATGCTGAAGCAAGCCACAAGTATATTAAAATAACCCATCTTTCAGAGTTTCAGAAATAGACCATAAATTTCTAGAATTTGGACATTCTTTCCTCCCTAATGACGGGGATTTCAGCACTATTGAATCAGCTAAACGCAAAGCCAATCATCTCTTTATCGTAGACCATTATGTGTATTAATGCAACACTGTAAAAGAAAGAAAAGACTTTCTAGTAAAGGAACTGAAACAGTCGACCTTAATTCATATCAAAGATATTGCAAAATGCAATTTCTTGGTGTGCAAAGACACTACAGATGGTAACAAAAATAAATGGCTCAGGTGCGAATCAGCTGAACCAATGAAAATTAAATTTTGTTATTCTCTAAATGAGCTAGACGGAGTTTTTCCAAAATTTAGAAAAGCACAAGTACACACTCAACCAGCTTTTGGAGATGGCCCACTAGCACATTATTGTTTAGACAAGATAAATGTACTGCCCTAGTGGGCCAACTCCAAGGCTTTGAAATACGTGTAATTTCATGATATTATAATTAGGGCGAAATGTATGTTCTTTGTTTTTATGTCATATATACAATTTCATCAATATCTTTTTTATATATTAAATTAATAATTACTTATTAATATGTATTCAATGAATTATCTTATGTATTTAACTTTACCTCAGTTTTTCTGAGTTTCATGAAAATGGCACTTGGTCCACCACGGCTCTCAGCTCTTCATTTATTTAGACTATGTATTTACGTGATGATTTGGCCTTTTTCATTTTTGTACCTATGCGTTTCTCAATCCCAACTCCAGAACGATTCAGATTGTCAACAATGTTTCTAATCGCTGTTAAGTACACAGTTCTACACCAGATATGTTTAATGTTTCAACAGCATCTGGAAAAAAACCTAAAAGACGGCCAAGCATAATTTCTGTTTTGTTCCATGCCTTCATCTCATCTAATTAATGTTATTTACCTCAAAATGTTATTTCTTCTCTTACAGATCACAAACATCACGTCAAAATTCACTGTCAGATATAACAAAGGTAAGTTCATGTTTATCGTTACTTCTTTCCAATGGCACACCCAGAAATATAGTGTGGGCGGCTATCTGTAATCAGATACATAAAGCAACATTGAAGCTGTGAAACTGTTTCCTTACTCAAAGAGCGGAGGGACTAAGAAGTATAGGAAGTAATTCGCTGGTGGGAATGGTTGGGGCTTTTAGATACACTCCAAATATAAGTTACGAACCTTCGAACATCGTAAACATTTTGACATTCTTTAAAGAAAAGTATATTGTAAAAATCTATTCACGTGGATGCAATATAAGGTTAAATAAGTTACGAACCTTCGAACATCGTAAACATTTTGACATTCTTTAAATAAAAGTATATTGTAAAAATCTATTCACGTGGATGCAATATAAGGTTAAATGATTTAGAAATCACACACTTCCCACAATAATAGATACATACACATCAAAGCAATATAAATCTTTCGTCTTCTTTCTTTCTTTTTTTTTTTTTTGTTTCCTTTTCCTGCTTCTTCTTTTATTTGGGTACGCATGAGCCCCTATCCGCTCTTCCCGTGGGAATACCACTCTTTGTTTTCAAACAGTCATTTATTATTAAGTGTTGAGGCCTTATATTATCTGATCGGAATTTCATAAAGTTACAGCTAATCGTTATGAGTCCGTTTATCAGCACAATTTTTACCGTCACATTCAGAATATTGTACTCATCTTCACAATTAATATTTGCCAATTTCATGTACGAAACGTAGTTTAAGCCATGGCGGCATTTGTCTCAATTTGCTACGGGGCTTCTACAAATGTGACAGACGTTCAATGTAGGTATGCAGCAACCACAATCAGCTTGAGAAACAGAAATGATTATAGAGGAAATGAAATCAGAGAGGTGTATTAGTTCTGGAGATTGCCAGCTATAATAAAACGTTAATGGATTGGACTGGGCAATGTTTAAGAAAGTATGTAACAGTACAGTACCCGTAGATGGCGAGGAATGGATTTCAGGGCTGGTACAATTTGCGTATAGTTTCGAAATATGGTAATATTCTCGCAGACCTGTATGTTAGTTTTGGGCGTCTCAAATCATTAAGAAAAACATGAATGTAGACTGACGGAATTTGTAATCGATTGGTATTACTGAAACTTTTCCAAAGTCTTGTCCGTGTTCATAAGTCAGGCATATGCTGACGAACAAATTTATATATTGCACTGGAACAGGAACGATTCCAAGTATCCCTTCTTATTCCCTTTGGCTCAGAAAGTCTTGAGGCATTCCGTATCTGTTGGCTGATCCGCGGCATGTGGACGTGATGGTTATTAATCACATTCAGCTGTCAATAGTGTAGGAAGCAGCAGCCCATCCGCCCACTCTGCTACATAGTTCAGTGTATAACAGCCATACACAGTGTGATGATAGAGCCAGTACAGTTGTTTCAAGAGAAATAACACACAATATTAAGTGCATTTTATTTTGTGTAGATTAGTCTTGTACAAATTGGTATTATATTTCTAAACTTGTGATGATTTACTACTCATAGTAAATTTACCATGTATTTGTTTATTTAGTTATATATTTATTTATATGTTTTCTTTTTATCTATTTATTCATTTATTTATTTACTTCTTCCTCTTCTTCTTTTTTCACTACCTCCTTATTGCCGCCTAAGCAGCGTGGAGGGCTTGCCTCTGATCCATTTTTATATTGATCCCGGTCAGCTGCAAGAAGTTTTATTTGTGCAATCGACTTAGTTATTTACCTATTTATCTATTTACAGACGTGGACAAATTATTAGACTGAAACTTTTTCTTGGAAACATAATAGCCTACAATTCGTCATATCAACTATCAATATAATTCACAGAGTCTCCATTGTTTTAAATGTGATTGTTTACACTTTCTGGTATATTTTTCCAAAGGTTAAGTATATTTGTTCTGGCTAAGTTGGTACTACTGGTGTTTTAATTATATACTACTGCAAAAGATATTCTCCCATGGCCTGCAAGAAGACCGGACATGAACGAAATTGAAAATCTGTGATCTACACTGAAGGAGAAAGTCAACAAAAAGAGGCTTACAACAAAACGTGGACTCATTCAAGCACTGTCTCATATCTGGCTAAATGATGCTGATTTTCAAAGAAAGTGTCAAACTTTGGTTTCCAGCATCCCTGACAAAATCAACGTGTTAATAAAGAATAAGGGAATGTTCACAAAATATTAGTAACCTCAAGACTCAATTTTCTGTTCATTACATCTGTGCAAAATACATTTTTGTTCATTATTTCTAACGATAAATACAGCTTCGTTGCACATATAATTAATTTAGTCAAATAATTTGTCCACGTCTGTATCTATCTATCTATCTATCTATCTATCTATCTATCTATCTATCTATCTATCTATCTATCTATCTATCTATCTATCTATCTATCTATCTATCTATCTATCTATCTATCTATCTATCTATCTATCTATCTATCTATCTATCTATCTATCTATCTATCTATCTATCTATCTATCTATCTATCTATCTATCTATCTATCTATCTATCTATCTATCTATCTATCTATCTATCTATCTATCTATCTATCTATCTATCTATCTATCTATCTATCTATCTATCTATCTATCTATCTATCTATCTATCTATCTATCTATCTATCTATCTATCTATCTATCTATCTATCTATCTATCTATCTATCTATCTATCTATCTATCTATCTATCTATCTATCTATCTATCTATCTATCTATCTATCTATCTATCTATCTATCTATCTATCTATCTATCTATCTATCTATCTATCTATCTATCTATCTATCTATCTATCTATCTATCTATCTATCTATCTATCTATCTATCTATCTATCTATCTATCTATCTATCTATCTATCTATCTATCTATCTATCTATCTATCTATCTATCTATCTATCTATCTATCTATCTATCTATCTATCTATCTATCTATCTATCTATCTATCTATCTATCTATCTATCTATCTATCTATCTATCTATCTATCTATCTATCTATCTATCTATCTATCTATCTATCTATCTATCTATCTATCTATCTATCTATCTATCTATCTATCTATCTATCTATCTATCTATCTATCTATCTATCTATCTATCTATCTATCTATCTATCTATCTATCTATCTATCTATCTATCTATCTATCTATCTATCTATCTATCTATCTATCTATCTATCTATCTATCTATCTATCTATCTATCTATCTATCTATCTATCTATCTATCTATCTATCTATCTATCTATCTATCTATCTATCTATCTATCTATCTATCTATCTATCTATCTATCTATCTATCTATCTATCTATCTATCTATCTATCTATCTATCTATCTATCTATCTATCTATCTATCTATCTATCTATCTATCTATCTATCTATCTATCTATCTATCTATCTATCTATCTATCTATCTATCTATCTATCTATCTATCTATCTATCTATCTATCTATCTATCTATCTATCTATCTATCTATCTATCTATCTATCTATCTATCTATCTATCTATCTATCTATCTATCTATCTATCTATCTATCTATCTATCTATCTATCTATCTATCTATCTATCTATCTATCTATCTATCTATCTGTCTGTCTGTCTGTCTGTCTATCTATCTGTCTGTCTGTCTGTCTGTCTGCCTGTCTCTCTGTCTGTCTGTCTGTCTGTCTGCCTGCCTGCCTATTTTATTTGTTTATCTATCTATGTATTTATTTATTTATTTATGTATTTATTTATTTATTTATTTATCTATTTATCTACGTGCTGATGATGCCTTTTCATCTTTGTACGTATGTGTTTCTCACTTTCAGCTCCGGAAAGATTCAGATTGCAGATAATATTTCTAATTACTGTTGAGTACGCAGTTGTACACTTGGTATTTCTTATACTTCAACAGCCGCTGGTAAAACACGACCAAGCATAATTGGGTCATTCCATGCAAAAAAGTATGTTTTTGAACCATGATGTCTCAAAAGTTAAAAATATTGTAGCAGGTTATTCTGCATGTTCTAAATATGAATTTCAAGCAATACTATATTTATATCTTTCATAGTTTGGCAGCAATCACAATTTAAAATATTGGTTTAACAAAGAACACGGTTTCATTCATTGAAGTTTTCTTACTATGTAAAGGAAGATGGAAAAGTGATTTCAATGCAATTCGAAAAATGAGAGCCTTGTTTATAAATGCCCTTAAAACGAAAAAAATATAGAACACAAAATGCAATTCATTTTTACAGACGAAAAAATATGTCCTTAATTCTTTAGGGTATATTGATTCCACTGTGAAAATTTCAGAATAGTAACTTAAATATCATGTCAGTTTTTAATAAAAATAACTCACCGGAACAAAGGAGCTCAGCAGGTAGACTCTCCCGTCGTACAGAATGTTGCGCGATCAAGGTCAGGGAGACGGACGTTTGAGATTATTCATCGTAATGAAGTCTACGACCGCCACACATAGCAAGCGATTTTCAACCGTCGGAACAAAAATTAATAATTTTATTAATTTAATTATTCACAGGTTTTTTTAGATAAAGTCATAAAACATGGGAGATGGATTAGGAATAAGATTTTCTTCAATACGAATGAAATTCGCATGAATTCAATTTGTTGCATTCGACTATAAAACTATTTCTTTTTTTCAATGAGGTGTTTTTATGAGCACGCCTTAATATTATTCGGATTAGTCTTTAAGGTATTAAAATATGGTTATTCAGGTTTACAATGGCGTCTGTTTAGTTTCGATGACACTTCGTATAGGGTGTCTAGAATATTTTAAATAATGGATAACATGTAACTGCCACCCATTTTTCAGTCATCCGTATGACTAAAATATTAATGATATGGCGGCCATAGTTGGCAGTTTAATTTATTTTCATAACAACATTATTATATTAAAAGCCCAAAAAATTCATGGCATCGCTGGGATAATCTTAAAATTTTGCATGGAATGACCCAATTTGTATTAAGCTCAATGCCTGCATCTCATCTAATTAATCTCGCTTACCTGTATTTAAACAGAATGTTTTTTCTTCTCTTTACAGATCACAATTAAGAAAAAATTATAAGTGTAACAATAGAAGGTGAGTTCATATTTTTCGTTTGTTTCCAGTGGCACTCCTACAAATGTAGTGTGGGCGGGCTATCCGTAATCAGAGATAAAAGCAACATCGAAGCTCTAAAATTCAAACGTGGATGAAGAACAGAAATTAATTACCTGGTGGGAATGTTTAGATACACTCCAAATACAAGTTACGATTCTTCGAACATTAAAGATATTTTAAATAAAAGCATACTGTAAAAATATATTCATATGGATCCAGTATAAAATTGAATGACTTAAAAACCACACAAATCGCAAAATAATAGATAAATACACGTCTTTCCTCATTCTTTTTTCCTTCTTTATTTATTTTCTTTTCCAACTCCATTCTTCTTATTCGAATCCCCTTACCCCCTTCCCACAGGAGTGCCACTCTTTGTTTTTAAACATTCTCATTTTATTGAACGTCCTTGTTAATACCTCAAAACAATTATGTTGTGATCGGAATATGTGTTAGTCCTACGCAACTAACAGACAATAGCCTACAAGGTTCATTGTGTGGTTCAACACTAACAAGTTCCTTATTAAATGTCGTCACCTTACAATATATCATCTGATCTGCATTTCAGAATTTTACAGACAAGCGTTATGAGATCGTTTGCGTTTCACAAAGTTATGACTGCATATTAAGAATATTATACTCATCCTAACAATTAATATTTTGCCAAATTTATATATCATACGGGTTTTAAGCCGTAGAGTCGCATTTGACTAAGGGGATTCTAAAACTGTGATGGACAGTCAATGTAGAAATGCAACAAAAACAATACGATTCGGAATAGTTCAGAAACAACCATGAATATGGAGTAAATGAATCACAAAGTCGTATGAAATAATTTTATTAGATATGGAGATTGTAAATTTTAATGAACTCTTAAAGGGGTAGAAAGGCCAATCAGTGTTCAAGAAAGTATGTAACAATACATTATCGGTAGCAGTCGAGGAATAGATTTCAGAGTTGGTACGATGCACGGTTAGTGTGGAAATATGGTAATATTCTCGCAGGTCTCCGTGGTAATGTTCATGTCTCAAATCTTTGGAAAGCAAACACTCGTGTAGACTCGAGAAATGTGTAATAGTGTGCTATTATGAAAACTTTTGTTCCTGTATTTAAGTCAGCCATAAGTAGACGAAAACATTTGCAAGTTTCTGTTCTGTGTTAGTATTACATAATGCTTTAATTTACTGCAAACATTATCGTGCTCCCATATCTGCTGGGTGATACGGGCCAGTGGACGTGAGGGGTCAGCAGTTTCTTCCTTGGCATTGGCTACTTATTGTTATAACATATATTCAGCTGTAAATAGTGGTAGGAAGACGGAAACCTATCCGCTCACTCTGCTACACAGTACAGTATAAGTTAATTGCGTGGCTGGGGATAAGGTTGAACCTCTATAAACAGTGTGAGGGTAGAGCCTGTAGAGTTGAGACAACTCCGTTTATTAAGTGCTTTGTGTTGAAAGTGTCATACAAATTGGTGTTATACATTTTTAACTTGTGATGAATTATGACTATTTGTAAATGTACCATTTACTAACTTACTTACTTAATTACTTACCTACCTACATTATTTATTCATTCATTTATTTATTTATCCACATCCGTGCTGGTCGTCCCTGTACATAGTTATGCGTTTCTCCAGTTCATCTTGAGCACGATTCAGATTGTGAACAATATTCATAATTAGTGTTTAGTACAGATTCTGCATCAAATATTTCCGATGTTTCAACAGCAGCTCGCAAAACCTAAACACTACAAATCGTAATTTCTATCATACTCAGCACCCACTGCCCTTGCAACTCGTCTCTCCTCTTCTATCCTGCAGCCTACTGACCGCCTCACTCGCCACCACAAACAGCAGCTCCAACATTGAGTTCATAGTTACCATTGCGATCTGTATGGTTGTGAAACTCGGACTCTCACTTTGAGACAGGAACTGAGATTAAGGGTGATTGAGAATAAGGTGCTTAGGAAAATATTTGGGGCTGAGAGGGATGAAGTTACAGGAGAATGGAGAAAGTTACACAACACAGAACTGCACGCATTTTATTCTTCACCTGACATAATTAGGAACATTAAATCCAGACTTTTGAGATGGGCAGGGCATGTAGCACGTATGGGCGAAAGCAGAAATGCATATAGAGTGTTAGTTGGGAAACTGGAGGGTAAAAGACTTTTGGGGAGGCCGAGACGTAGATGGGAGAATAAAATTAAAATGGGTTTGAGGAGGTGGCACAGGGTGATAGAGACTGGATTAATCTTGCACAGGATAGGGACCGAAGGCGGCTTATGTGAGGGCGGCAATGAACCTGCGGGTTCCTTAAAAGCCATCAGTAAGTAAGTGTCATGCCCAGAAATATATTTTGAACCCGCTATCTGTACTCTGAGATATAAACCAACATTGAATCTGTAAAACTGCTTCCTCGATCAAAGCGCGGGTGGATTGACAAATACAGTAATTGGGAATGGGTACTTTTGTTACATGCACTAATAATAAAATTTATCAATCTTTGAACATTATCGACATTTTGATCTATTTGAAATAAAATACTTAGTATTAACCTGTGCAAATGGAAGGAAATAAAAAAATTAAATGTTTTAAAAATCTCACACTTAATAGATTCACACACGTAAATGCAATATCATCTTTCGTCATCTTTTATATTTTTTCCTTTTTTGTTTATATTTGGCTGCGTTTGAGTCACCTTACCCCCTTCTCCGGTGGGAGTGCCATTCTTTGCTTTTAAACATTCTCCTTTTATTAAAATCTTTGTTACTCTTATGAGCTCAGCAGAGATATGTTGTAAATACAATACGTAGCCTGCTGAGTAGCCAGGCTAGCAGAACACGTAGCCTGCTGAATAGCCAGGCTATCAGAACACGTAGCCTGCTGAGTAGCCAGGCTAGCAGAACACGTAGCCTGCTGAGTAGCCAGGCTATCAGAACACGTAGCCTGCTGAGTAGCCAGGCTAGCAGAACACGTAGCCTGCTGAGTAGCCAGGCTAGCAGAACACGTAGCCTGCTGAGTAACCAGGCTAGCAGAACACGTAGCCTGCTGAGTAGCCAGGCTAGCAGAACACGTAGCCTGCTGAGTAGCCAGGCTAGCAGAACACGTAGCCTGCTGAGTAGCCAGGCTAGCAGAACACGTAGCCTGCTGAGTAGCCAGGCTAGCAGAACACGTAGCCTGCTGAGTAGCCAGGCTAGCAGAACACGTAGCCTGCTGAGTAGCCAGGCTAGCAGAACACGTAGCCTGCTGAGTAGCCAGGCTAGCAGAACACGTAGCCTGCTGTGCAGCACACGGGTCGTAGTGCCCTCCCTCAAATTAAAAATAAATTCGATTCAATTCAAGATCGGATCTGGAAACTCTGGTTGCTCGGCAGTCATTGACTGAGTGTCGACTTGTGCCGTGTTGCCTGTTGTGGACTCATTTTCTTTATTATTTTCATTTTCTCGCGGCACACTAACAGATCATCCACGGCACACTGGTTGAAAATGGTTGATTTATTTGAAAAGTAAACTTAATGTATTACCTACATATTTTCATGAACGTTTAATGATCTATATCAAAATTATCATTCTGCGATTTTATTTACGAACACGCATCGCTTAGTTGGTTCTCGAATGCCGTGTAAGAAGTCATCCGCCACCCAAGATCACGTGACTGTGGAGGGCAGTAGCCGACGTATATTTCTTAAAATAGCGAGTATTTCAAATACAAACAGTCTGAAGATTAAGAAATTTGCCACATATGGCACAAGTGGTGTTCGCCTTCTATCTAGGCGGCCCGGGTTCAATCGCACATTTGTACTAATCATGTATTGTGACTGCTGTTTGCTTTAGTAAAAATCATAACACTTCAACGTCAATATATTTTTAAAAAAGAAAGGGATAAGTTAGGCCTACTTACAAATGATTCAATTATGAAGTCAGGGAAATGGAAGATAATACAGTACCTTAATTCATTGGAATAATAATAATAATAATAATAATAATAATAATAATAATAATAATAATAATAATAATAATAATAATAATAAATGAATACGTGAAAAGGGTAGACTACAGTGTTCATGTAAAATATTTTAAGTTTCTTTCATGATTTCCGAAAAGGTACGGTGTATGAATTGAACAACAGAAAGGTAGGACCACAGTCTACTATATACAGTCACGAAGCTTGGGGTGATTTTTTGCAAATCTCGCAATAGTTGCTAACCGCTTGGAGCGCTGTGAGTACTAGGAACAATAGACTGTGCCACAGCCATCGTGATCTAATACAGGCCGTAAGGCAGACCATGTAACTCGCTTAACCCGATCGCGAAGGGCGGCGTTTCAACCATATAAATTAGTTGGAATGCATAAACAGTAACATGAGTTTATCTAAAATGTAGTGTAATTCCATTAATTAAATTTAAAACAATGATTATGAGACACTTTAGACATAATTTACTTGCGAGTTAAGATGTAATATTATTTATGGTGTGAAAATTACGTTGTTCGTATGTTCCTTTATTTCGAAATGCTTGTACATTCATTTATGCACGATCCAATAATTTTCAATTGCACCGCACGGATATTTAGATACGTTGAAATTATAGGTTATGTTTACTGTACCAGTTGCCCCTTTCTGTCTAAATTTAGTGATCTCCAATGCCCTGCCATTTATATGAAAATTATAGGTTATGCTTACTATAACTTATATTCCTAAATTCGCAATCATTAATTATAATTAAGCATAATGTCATGTACGATACCCGGGACATTCAGTCTGTCTGTATTTTAATACTAAAATTGAGTACTGAATTATTGTATTTATCTACTACCTAAGAGACGAAGTAACACTCGTACGTACACTAATTTCATAGGAGTGGTATGATAAATTTTCTGTCTTTATTAAGGAAGGTAGATGTGCTATATTAAATCACAATATAAATTCTTTTTTATTAAACCTCAAACTAGCTTCCATTCTAAACTTAAAATGTTGATGCGAAAAGATTATGTTAACATGTAAAATTCTCTCCACATTAAAATAACATAGTTATGTAATTATTTCTGCAACATATTATGCAACAAGAAGTAAAGGGAACTTATGGACACATTACACTAAATAAAACTTAGCTATGATACGCAATAAAGTTATAATATAATAATTCACTGAGCTCCATACACTGAAATAGAAAACCCTAACATATATTACGGCCTGGTCTAGATCGAAAAGGCATTGACTGTACCGTATTTGGCATTGTTGTGAAAAGCTATGTAAACTGTGAAATGTTCGTTATCGGTTGTAATAACTGTAAATGGCTAAAGTACAATAATTTGAATAATAATGATATGGGACAAGGAGACTTTGTAGCACTATAAATTCTAAGAAAAGTGGTCAGAGTTATCCTTTTCTTCCGAAAGATCCAGGAAGGTGAGTTTATAAAATATAATATATACTTTATGAAAATAATATATATACCTTATGTATTTCGTATTTCAATAGTGGAAGGAAGTTGTCAATTTTTCAAAAGAACACGAAATCAAAAGCACAATACATTTTATCGTCTGCTAGGGAAAGAGTCTGTGATGAGGCGATAGTAGCGATCCTGGTGGCTAGCAACTATCTAAGGATGCATATTTCAACTGTCTATGTTTGCATATTTAGTAAGTATTGAGCATCGCAAATGTATATACTAAACTGTGATAATACTCAGACATGCTATCTACTGTCCGTCCAAGTGGTTTTGTCGCAGGGTCGTAGAAAGGGGGGACATCACGTGACAGTTAATTACTTAACGACGCCCTGTTATTTAAGCTATTTCAAACAGTTGTATAATATTACGTAGACGTCCAATTCCTAACGTTTTCAGAAAAGATCTAAGACAGCCCAGCCACTAGCCTTTACATAGGGGCGAGCAGAAACGCGTGTGGGGGAAACCGGGATGTGACGTAGGCAAACGGACGACAGTATCTGTGCGAAAATATGATTCAATATTTAAAACTCTTTGGTCACTGGAAAACGGGAACATATTTCTGGAACGCACTGTACTCACTAACTCAATACTGCTGGCCGTAAGGCCACTTTGACTGTATACGCGACCTTGGTTCTATGTGGTGGATGGTTGGAAGTTTACTAGTAGAGGGGGTAGGAGTGAAATACATTAAAAAGCTCAGGTACAATAAAAATTGAAGTAAAAATAAAATGAAGTCCCTGTATTTGCAGCTCCTTTTATTATATTGAACTAGATATATCTGAAAACAAAATCAATTGTAAGAAGGTCGTTTTATATAAACAGCGCTATTATCATGGTCCGCTACTGCATTAGAACAGAGAATCTGCATTGTATCAGTATTTCTGTGCTTCTAAACCTCTCCTCCCGAACCAGCAACATTGCAAAACGTCTAATTTTGGGAGCTTTAATAATTAGATAAATATTGCAATTAGAAAACAATTGTGAGGACATTTTTCTTCCTTATCACATAAATAATTATCACCTAAATTAATGGCATTCATACAACCTACACTCTATATATTAAGCTGGCAGGAAGACGTAATCCTCTGCCACACAGCATGGCTGGGGTTGGGTTGAACAGTGTGGTGGTAGAGCCAGTAGAGCTGATTAAATAGAAATAACTCCCTTCATTACGTTCCTTAGATTTTGTATTAAATGGTATCATACAAATTGGTGTTACAGTTTTTAAACTTGTGATGATTTATGACTCAATGTAAATTTATTTATTTATTTATTTATTTATTTATTTATTTATTTATTTATTTATTTATTTATTTATTTATTTATTTATTTATTTATTTATTTATTTATTCATTCATTCATTCATTCTTTCAGCCGGACTATTCAGCCCATTTCCAGATCAGAAACGGAGTAGTCAGCCCATTTGTGACATCAGAAACAGAGTAGTCAGCCCATTTGTGACATCAGAAACTGAGTAGTCAGCCCATTTGTGACATCAGAAACAGAGTAGTCAGCCCATTTGTGACATCTGAAACGGAGTAGTCAGCCCATTTGTGACATCAGAAACTGAGTAGTCAGCCCATTTGTGACATCAGAAACTGAGTAGTCAGCCCATTTGTGACATCAGAAACTGAGTAGTCAGCCCATTTGTGACATCAGAAACGGAGAAGTCAGCCCATTTGTGACATCAGAAACGGAGTAGTCAGCCCATTTGTGACATCAGAAACTGAGTAGTCAGCCCATTTGTGACATCAGAAACAGAGAAGTCAGCCCATTTGTGACATCAGAAACGGAGTAGTCAGCCCATTTGTGACATCAGAAATTGAGTAGTCAGCCCATTTGTGACATCAGAAACAGAGTAGTCAGCCCATTTGTGACATCAGAAACAGAGAAGTCAGCCCATTTGTGACATCAGAAACTGAGTAGTCAGCCCATTTGTGACATCAGAAACTGAGTAGTCAGCCCATTTGTGACATCAGAAACAGAATAGTCAGCCCATTTATGACATCAGAAACTGAGTAGTCAGCCCATTTGTGACATCAGAAACAGAGAAGTCAGCCCATTTGTGACATCAGAAACAGAGTAGTCAGCCCATTTGTGACATCAGAAACAGAGAAGTCAGCCCATTTGTGACATCAGAAACAGAGTAGTCAGCCCATTTGTGACATCAGAAACTGAGTAGTCAGCCCATTTGTGACATCAGAAACTGAGTAGTCAGCCCATTTGTGACATCAGAAACAGAGAAGTCAGCCCATTTGTGACATCAGAAACGGAGTAGTCAGCCCATTTGTGACATCAGAAACTGAGTAGTCAGCCCATTTGTGACATCAGAAACTGAGTAGTCAGCCCATTTGTGACATCAGAAACTGAGTAGTCAGCCCATTTGTGACATCAGAAACTGAGTAGTCAGCCCATTTGTGACATCAGAAACTGAGTAGTCAGCCCATTTGTGACATCAGAAACAGAGTAGTCAGCCCATTTGTGACATCAGAAACTGAGTAGTCAGCCCATTTGTGACATCAGAAACAGAGAAGTCAGCCCATTTGTGACATCAGAAACTGAGTAGTCAGCCCATTTGTGACATCAGAAACTGAGTAGTCAGCCCATTTGTGACATCAGAAACTGAGTAGTCAGCCCATTTGTGACATCAGAAACTGAGTAGTCAGCCCATTTGTGACATCAGAAACTGAGTAGTCAGCCCATTTGTGACATCAGAAACTGAGTAGTCAGCCCATTTGTGACATCAGAAACAGAGAAGTCAGCCCATTTGTGACATCAGAAACTGAGTAGTCAGCCCATTTGTGACATCAGAAACAGAGTAGTCAGCCCATTTGTGACATCAGAAACTGAGTAGTAAGCCCATTTGTGACATCAGAAACAGAGAAGTCAGCCCATTTGTGACATCAGAAACTGAGTAGTCAGCCCATTTGTGACATCAGAAACAGAGAAGTCAGCCCATTTGTGACATCAGAAACTGAGTAGTCAGCCCATTTGTGACATCAGAAACTGAGTAGTCAGCCCATTTGTGACATCAGAAACTGAGTAGTCAGCCCATTTGTGACATCAGAAACTGAGTAGTCAGCCCATTTGTGACATCAGAAACTGAGTAGTCAGCCCATTTGTGACATCAGAAACTGAGTAGTCAGCCCATTTGTGACATCAGAAACAGAGAAGTCAGCCCATTTGTGACATCAGAAACTGAGTAGTCAGCCCATTTGTGACATCAGAAACAGAGTAGTCAGCCCATTTGTGACATCAGAAACTGAGTAGTCAGCCCATTTGTGACATCAGAAACAGAGAAGTCAGCCCATTTGTGACATCAGAAACTGAGTAGTCAGCCCATTTGTGACATCAGAAACTGAGTAGTCAGCCCATTTGTGACATCAGAAACTGAGTAGTCAGCTCATTTGTGACATCAGAAACTGAGTAGTCAGCCCATTTGTGACATCAGAAACTGAGTAGTCAGCCCATTTGTGACATCAGAAACAGAGAAGTCAGCCCATTTGTGACATCAGAAACTGAGTAGTCAGCCCATTTGTGACATCAGAAACAGAGTAGTCAGCCCATTTGTGACATCAGAAACTGAGTAGTCAGCCCATTTGTGACATCAGAAACAGAGAAGTCAGCCCATTTGTGACATCAGAAACTGAGTAGTCAGCCCATTTGTGACATCAGAAACTGAGTAGTCAGCCCATTTGTGACATCAGAAACTGAGTAGTCAGCCCATTTGTGACATCAGAAACAGAGTAGTCAGCCCATTTGTGACATCAGAAACGGAGAAGTCAGCCCATTTGTGACATCAGAAATGGAGTAGTCAGCCCATTTGTGACATCAGAAACGGAGTAGTCACCCCGTAAGTAACACCAGAGCCATTTTTTGTTTTTAAATATGCTCCTTTTATTAAACGTCCTTTTTATTATTTTGTAGTTATAAGCTCAAGATATTGATGTGATAAGAAAACTTAGCCCTGCGTTAGTCCGACGATATATTCACGTTACAACACAATGTTCACTGTGTGCTCAAAACTAGTAATTTCGTTATTAAATATTGTCACCTTACAATATTTCATTTGATCAGCATTTCAGAATTTTACAAGTGAGCGTTATGATGTTTTTTTTTTTTTTTTTCACAAAGTTATGACTGCCTTTTCTTACAGTTACGTTGAAAATATTATAATCATTTTCACAATTAATAATCTTCCAAAATTATGTTTGTACGGGGCTTAAGCTACAGTGGCAGTTTTAGGATTCTGCTGCGGGGCTTCTACAGTCGTGATGGACGTTCAATGAGGGCTTGTTTCCAAAGTCTAGGATATGTAGAGGTTATGAGTGAGGCGTTAAAAATGTGGGTCAAGGTTGGTAGTATTACGTCAATAATTTTCTGGAGCAGTTTTATTCCAATCCGATCTGATCCTTCAGCTTTGGTCGAAATACGCTTTATTGGCTTCGGGGGGAGTAGCGCTTTTAGTGAATATAGAAATAGCAGATAATGTAGTTAAGTCAAAATTAGAAGAAATGATTTGTTTAGGGCTACTAGATTGCATCAAAAAATGAAATGTCTATGAGGTTGCACATATGTACACCCGAGTAATTCTAAATGTGCAAAGAGGAATTTCTGGGTTAACCTGAAAGAAGAAGTACATGGACTAAGGGACATATACAAAACATAGGAGATACTAATCATGGGGGATTTCAATGGGAGAACAGCGGATGAAGACATCGATAGCATGACAGGTTGGGACGAAGAGAGAGATAGGGTAGAATGTAGTAAGGATAAAGTAGCCAACAAAGAGGGGAAGAAATTACTAAAATTCTGTGAAGAGATGAAATTTGAAATAGTGAATGGTAAATATGGAGAAGATAAAGAATGGGAATTCACTTTCGTTTATGCTAATGGGCAAAGCGTGATAATATCAGGCGGATTAGCGGAGCAAGTTAAATTTTCCTAATAGAGGATTGCTCGTTAAGTAACCATATGACCTTAAAGATTTAACTAAAACTAGATTTTCTAAATTATAAAAGAACGGAAATAGGTAGGACTTCAAAAAATGTGAAAAGGGGAAAGTGATTATAAAAAAGTTATTATGGAAGGAGGAAAATAAGACAGAATTTTCAAATTTGCTGAATGATAATATAAGTGAATTACTACAAAAAGGCATTGAAGGGATCCTATAAAAGGATACAGAAAAGGCTGTAAGTATGATGTACAACTGTGTAGCTAGAGCGGGAAGAAATATGATGTAGTACATTTCAAATAAGTTACATAAGAGTCAAGAGGACAGTTGGTATAATTATGAGTGTAGAATAAGTAAGAAAATATATAAAATGTATAGTATACAAAGAATGAAGAAGTAATAAAAATAGGGACGAAAATGAAACCTTTATAAAATATAAACAGGAATATGAAGAATTACTGGACCTAAAAGGAGAGTTTTTGCGAATAAAGAAATTAAAGGAATACATAAAAAGTAATAATATAGCAGCTGCATGGAAGGCTATAAAAGCAGTGACCAAATGGAAAGACAGGAATAGCGAAATTGAAGAAGAGGTTTGGAATAATCTTTTTAATAAAGAAATGGAAAATAACTCGTTAGGAGAGAGACGTTTGGATAGTTATAGGAGTTTTACTTGGAAGTACAATGAAATCCTAGACACAGACTTCAAAACTCAAAAAGGGGATGTATTGGGGTTTCATAGATTTAGAAAAAGCTTTTGATTCAGTCAATAGGGAAAAATTATTATTTAAAATGAAAAATATGGGAGTCAGTTCTTATTTTATAGAGAATGTGAAAATGCTCTCTCAATTAATAATACGCAATAAACGAATTGTATTCCAATGGATATTATCATATTGTGGAATCCTGGGAAACGAGAATGCAGATGCTTTAGCAAAGAAGGGCAGCAGCATCATAATCCACAGTCAATTCCCGATTTACCACGCAAATCGTCTGTAGCTGCATTTAGATTGGCAACAGGCCACGATTGTTTGGCCAAGCACCGGCATAGAATTGGAATATATCAGTCCCCTAACTGCCCATTGTGCAACTCAAACCATGAAATGGATTCGGAACACCTCAAAATCTGTGCTTCAGTGGCTGATCATGACAATATCTTTGAAAAATATTGGAGTGCAAGAGGCCAAATGGCTTTATTGCCAAATGCCTGGCATTAGAGAACAACAATATATGTGTGTATTATAATACAATGCTAACTCTAATTATCCAGTCATTTTCAACAAAACGGTGCTGGGACTACTAATGATTGTGCAATTGGTTCTTTCTCGGTTATTGGTCTACAAAATGCTATTAACGAAATTTCAAATTATTGCATGAAATGGGATCTGAAAATAAATAGGAAATAAAACAAAATCCTAATTTGTAAAAACGGGAGTAAAATGAGTAAAAAGAGAGAAATGGTTTCTGAATAATATTCTCATAAACAAAATACTAGCATATTCAGCCAAAAAAAAAAAAAATAATGCAAAACCACCTCTTCTATATTCAACATTAAAACCCGAAACTAACACCGACTCACCTTCAGCAAAATCAAAAGGAGTACGGTACCCAGTTGATTGCGTCTCCAGACTCACATATTTAGGTGTAATATTGGTAAATGGATGACTCAAAATGAAGTGCTATTTAATAAAGGTAGTGGTGCAGTTACAGCGATAGACAAGTGCTTGAACAAATGACAGAATATAGATATAAAAAAACATGTTTAATATTTATAGAGCTATGGTAGAATCGAAAATATTGTATAATATAGAAATTTGGGGTGTTGATTTATCTAGCCAGCTTATTGATAGAATTAGATCTAAATTTTGTAAGAAATTTCTAGGAATCCCGTGGAACACCTCTAACCTAGCTGCTAGATTCGAAATGGGAGTAAATAGTATTATGGGAACGATACTAGTGAGGAAAATAAAATTCTTAGGTCATATTTTGGAGGAGGAGGATAGTGCCATTGAGAAGAAGTGTTTGCAGTTTCTTCGGGACACGAATTTGAAATCCAATTGGCTAGGACAAGGTGAGTAGATTAGGTCTAAGATGGTTATGGGAGGAAATTGGGGTAATGAATTTAAATTTAATTTGTAAAATCGTAAAAGAGAGATATAATGAAACTACGAGACGGGAATTATATCAACACTAACTATAAGGACATGAGAACAAGAAGAATTTGTAAGAATAAACAATAGGGAAGTGATTATAAGCTTAGCTTGGTGGAGGCTAGGGATATGGAAATTGGAAAACAGGAGGGTAGCATAGAGAAGGATATGTGCGGCACGGGAGAAGACGCCTTCCATATATTATTAGAATGTCAAGAACTGCCAATACAAGGAAAAAGTGGTTAGATAAAAAATTTTTGAGTATGAATAGATATGTAGCATATAAGAAAATATGTAGTACAACTAGTATAAGAGAGTTGAATAAATTAGGCAAATTTTTAATGATAGTGAAGACGAAATGGGAAGAGAAAGTTAAAATTAATGGTGTATGAAATTGATCTTGTAGTGTGTATGTGTTTTTTTTTTTTTTTGTAAGACTTGGCTTAGTTGAATAAAATTGTTAAGTAAGGCAGATCTGGTGTATATAGAATTGTAACAGGTCTGTCTTACAGATTTATGATATATGAATAAATATACCTAACAGCACGCAGCCTTCAGATGTCTATTTTTACATCAGGCCAGTACAACTCTCCTTACAACATGAATAGTATTCGGTTATATTTATTGAAACAATCTGGTGCAAAGTAACTCTTGAAGCACAAGTATCCGCATCTGATGGTAGATTCTTAAATTTTAGATTGGTGGTAAGAATTGTTAGAATGATACCACGGTAGAAAACTAATAATAGTAGCTATTCGAGAAAGGCACTGTACATGAGGAAAGGCTACCAGAGTTGTTTATAGTTTGTTCTCCTTACAATTGAAGTATGCGCCACCTTTCACATGTTACTTCAGTCTCGCTTACATTTCTTCCTCTTTTTTTTTTTACTTAATTCTTTGTTGCACACTTTCTACCTTCTGTTATTGTTTCCTCTTTTTCCCTCTTATTTATTTAGTTCTCCTTGCCTGCAGTGGTTCATTTCATTTCATTTTATTATGTTGTTAACATATTAATTTGCATCAGATTTGTCTTCTTTCTTTTAACCTCAAATTTTCTTTCCTTTGTGCCTTTACTTACATTATCTCCTTCTTGTTCTTTCTGTACACTGAATTTTGACAAAAAAGAAATGAAATTTTAGTTTTTTGTAGTTTAATATGTCTGAAATGATAATATGATTTTATTTATTCTAATTGCCAGCTTTTATCCCTATCTTCAGCAGAAATATTGTAGTATTCTTAATGCAAAAAATGTTATCATTTTCTTTTTTTTTTTTTTCTAACTGCTCAGTGAAATTTTAAATTTATTTAGCAGATTCTATTCATAAAATTATGTTACAAATGTTCTATTTTTTCTACATTTGAATCTTCCATCACTTCTGAGGAAAGTTCTCCCAAAATTGAGGAATTTAACATTCCAAGATACGGAAACTTTGACACCATTTTTCTGCACTTTATTATTTTTGTGACAATGGTGCACTTTTCTCAGAAAGTATTGTACCGAGAAGGCTGAAATTAATATACATTATCAATGTGATGGCATTTCACACAGTAGATGAGAAAAATTAAGATTATTTCTATCTTCAACAGAAATAAATAATGTGTAGTAATTCTTAATACAAAAAAATGTTACCAATGGATTTTTTTTCTAACCACTCAGTGGAATTTTAAATTTATTTAACCCTATATTTTCTACATTTGTATCTTTTGTAATTTATAACAAAAGTGCTTTAGGTTAGGATATATTATATAATGTGTTTTGTTGTGCCTTTTTCATTTTAATATGTGCGTTCTTTAGAGAGTGGTTGGATATAATCATAGGTGAAGGGAGTGAAACCTACAAAGTAGAACTTGTTTTAGGTACAAAGCACGTAAGGTCAGAAGACTCGTGCATTGGATTTTAGAGAAAATTATGATAATATAACATATGTATGTATAATATTACTCAATAAATCCATCTATCTAAAACAAAAGTGCACCCAAAATGGAGGAATTTAACATTGTAAGATATGGAAGTATAGTCTCCCCTTGATGTAGCGTTGCCTTAATATTGCTTTATACGTAACTTGCAGTTTTGTTACTTTCTTGTTGCAGATATTTGGAACATAAAGAAAAAGAAGAGGAAACTATTTATTAAATGCATCTAAATTTTGTAAATATACGCTTGTTTAATGAAATATGGTGTGTCTTTTTATTGCCCAAATGTATTAAGAGTGAAAATATACTTATATTCTTAGCCGACGCAGTTCCATGTTTGGCAAGAGAGACAGAGATTGTGTCCGAAATTGATTCACTTGACATGCCTGCCCTTTGTCTGTATAGAGTTGCGGAGGAGATTCGATTATCCTACAAGAATACCGACAGTCTCATAATATCGAATATAAAGAAAATATTTTTAAAGCCACTTCCAGTTGCATCTTGACACAAGATTGGTTGGTGTTATTCACTACGCACAACATCATGCAGGTAATCAGATTATATCGGGGGAAGGTGCCTAATTTTTTGTTCGAACTTGGGTTAGACAGGACAAATGTCAGTTTAGCATTTTTACATTTTGCACACATTTTCTGTAAGCCTTTCCGAACAGAACTGTGAAAAACAGAAACGTACGTGCTGATCCACATTAATAAGGTGGTAATGTTGCCATCTTATCCCGGGAATCAGGGTAAGATGGCAATTCCTTTTTTAATAAAGACATTGATATAGTAATTAGAATATAAATATTTATTGAATATATATCAAAGTTACATTTAAAAACTACAACTCGGACACAGTAAAGACAAAGTAGCACTCCTATTCTGCACAGTAGATGCACATATTCTCGTCGTGTCTGCAGCTACATTTTGCACACCATGCACTGAATCCACTCCACCGGAGGTCCAGTTTTGCAAACTAAGCAGTCGTCTGCACGTGGCCGGCCTCGTGTTCCCTCGAGGACGTTTCTTCAACCGCTATAGTTTGGCGTTAGCAATGTTCTGAACATCAGTCAACACTGCGGCAGTATTCTTCCTCCTCTTCTGTGTGGGTTCGAGTACTGGCACTGGGGCTATTTCTTCAAAAGAAGCTCACTACACCTTGCATCAGTGGAGTCTGCAGTCGCCATCGTTGCGTCGGAACCACCGGGAGCATTCAGGATGGGACGGTGGTCCAGGACGAGCTGCATCCGAAGTTTGAAGTGGCACTGCCGAGCAAGAATCTCTGCATGCGCTCTCAGGTAGGGATGATGATCCAGCATCCATTGATTCCGCAGTTGCCAACATAGGAGACTGATCTCGGAACGAGCGAATTTTCCAGACCTTCTGATGCTGGACCGGAACACACAGTCCTAGACTCCACCATGATATCAGACACTGAGAAGACTGGACTTTCTGTGGATTGAATGGGTGGATTCCACAGAATTTAAATGCATTACAGGCAATGGATTGAGTAGAAGCCTTTTGCCAAGCCTCCTTCAGGAAAGGTCCGAACTGCAATCGGGAGACTTTCCTTCCAGGATGAGTTTGAGTCCAATTTCTCATGGCTTTGTAGAAATGCTGCTTCAGAGGCTTGAAGAAATAGCGATCCGAAGGCTGTAAGATGTGAGTGGAGGCAAACAGAGCAGGATCACACTGTTTGTCTCTGCCAACTGAGGCATATCTGGATCCGTGCCGACCGAGACGTGCCATCAAGAAGAAGTAAAACTTTCCCGTTTGGCTTTCGGGGGATGAATGTTCTCTCAGCCAATCTATGGAAATTATTCCAGTTCACATAACCTGACTTGTCATCCATAAAGATCCGCAAGTCACTTGGAAGAGCATCTTCCCACTCAGGATTCTTATGTTTGCCTTTGAAGACACACACTGGAGGTAGAAAGTAGCCTGCAGCAAGCTATGCTAGTTATGGTTTCTTCCTTTTCATGACAGGTCATCTGGTACACAGAAGGTGAACACTTTTCGGCGATCACCTTTTCCACTCTCGGGTTCAGTTGGAATCCGCTTTCGTCCATGTTATAAATATGTCCTGGTTTATCCAGTAGTTGGTTGGAAAACAACGTTTCAAAAAGAAGATCGAAATATCCTTGGACAGACCTTGCGGTTTTCTCATCACAAGACTAGGAAATCAACCCATGAAACACTGCAGCCAGTCCCAGCTTCTGCATTGAACCGATGACGGATTCCATTTTTCTCTGCAGGAAATCCTGACGCTTGTAGCCTTTTTATGTAGTTGACAAGGCATGATTCATTTTCCTCCCTGAGGGTACCTGTAAGTAACAACGATAATATTGGTGATGCTAATAATAATAATAATAATAATAATAATAATAATAATAATAAATTTCATAACTTAGGAAGTGTTTACTCTGTCGTCCCAAGCCTCTTTTCTTATCATCATTCCTCTCAACCCCGTCTTCAGAGTACGGTAAGGTATACCATACTCTTGGGATGATTGAAAGCAGTTAATACCCCCAGTTTTTACATGGGCTACAAACACGTTATACAGTATACTAGACTCACACAGAGCGCTGGTATGCTGTCCAATATTAAAACCAGTCTGCATGTTTACGCCGCCATGTTACTGGTAGAAACAGAGCGGTAAACACGATAGTGTCATAGGGGAGTTAGGCCTAAAATGACATACTTGGGTAAAATGACATACTATGTGTTTTGTGAAAACACTGTAAGCTGAGTTTGAATTTACAGCTCTATAGTGCACAGAAGCTGGAAACAATGGTTACATCCAAGTTTTAGCAAGCAAAGGCGCTTTTTGGTGAAGCAGGTGCAACTAAAGGAAAAAAGTGCAAGACGATATATAATATTGTTGAGGTATGTTATGTATTTTTTGTCCTTTTAAGCTTCAGATATTGGTGAAATAATGTTCATGACTGAAAACATGAATATTTCCCTATATAAAAAGCATTACAATATCCAAATTCATAAAGAGGTTAGGTCGTACTAACACTACTTCTTATTCTTCTTCATTCCAGGTAAAATGACATACCACCTAACTTACTTGGCTAAAATGACATACTATGTCATTTTACCCAAGTGCATGTTTCTGACTGGAAATGAGAAGCCATATATTATGGGCGATAGCGATTTGCAAAATTGGTGTCAAATTTGTTTACAATGGCTGATTAGTGATTATTTCTGTGAAATTATGTAATATATAGTGGGACCTCTCTCATTGCTCGACTGAATTTTTCGTAAAGCTAACTATTTTAAAATAGGTGAGATGGGGATTTCTTTAAAATATATAAAACGCTAAAGTTTCTATAATAAATATATTTCCAATATTTATATGCACTGAATTTTGTTACTCTGATTTATCCTCTTATGAATGAGCTAGGCTTGGCGACTCTGAAGTTTACTTGCACCTACTTCACCAAAACGCGCTTTTGTGGAAAACATTGTAAGATGAGTTTGGTTTTACAGCTCTATAGTGCACAGAAGTTGGCAACAGTGATTACACGTCATGTTAGCCTTCCCTCGTCACTGCACCCACCGACTCCAGCCACTTGATGTCTCTTTCTTAGGGCCTTTGAAAACATATGATCAGGCCGTTACAAAGTGGCTGAGGAACCATCCTGGATGGGTGATAACACAGTTTCGAATTGCGGACTTATTTTCTGGAGTCTATGGAAAAGCTGCAACCATCACCAATGCATTGGGTGGATTTTCTTCAACAAGAATTTGTCCACTCAATTCGGAGATATTTCCTGATCACTTATTTAGTCCTGCAGCGCCCACAGACAGATCTCTAACGAATGCAGTCCTACAGACGGGCCAAAGGGTGCAACACAGAAGATCAGTTCAACAACAAGGAATGCAAAAGAACATATGATAGAGCCATCACCAACAACTGCTCCAGCAGCAGAAACGTCACAAACGAGGCCTTCACCTCATGTGACACAGCAAGAGATCTCCGCGATTCCCTCTGGCACTAGATCTGTGGGGAGAAGAAACAGAACACATGAAGGGTCCCAAATCGAGCATCTCTTTTATTAACCAATTAAAACTAAAGGAAGCTGAAAGAAGAGCTGTAGAAGAAAGGTGTTCAGCAAACAGAGGAAAAACACAGCTTCAGTTTGATGTAAGCAATAGGGACCAAGATGAAGAGAGTGACTTCGATGGTGATGTTGACAACGATGCACCTTGTCTGTACTGCAATGAATTTTACATTCAATATAAACCAGAAGAAACATTGCTACCGTGCAAGAAATTTTTCTCATGGGCACACAATGAATGTGCAAGTGTATCTAAGAGAACAACATTTTTTTTTTTTTGAACTATGTAAAAATTAACTTAAGTGTGTCATTTTACCCTAGTAAGTTGGGTAAAATGACATAGTTTGTCTATTTTCAAATATACCTTTCAGTTAAAAATTGTCAGTATTTTTCACTTTCTGTTGATCTTAATATATGTGTTAATGTTGTAGTATCAGTTATATGTAATTGACCAAAACAAATTTGGTAAGAATATATATTTTTTTCAAGATTTCCTTAAGGTATGTCATTTTAGGCCTAGTTCCCCTACTTGTCCTTTGTTTTGTCTCGGGTGTCTTTAGTGAACACTGTGAAAGTAATGTAAATTGATGTGATAATAGTATGAATTTTGGTTTTGTAAATATTATTATAGTTGATATGGAGTGATGTGCTTTGTAAATAGTGAAAAATGGTAATTTGCTGTGCGCGTATAAGTACAATAACACGTGGCTTAGAGGGTCAGGAATTTCTTTTCACAAGTAAGTTCAAAAGCTTTAAAATAATAAAATTGAATTTTGGAGGCTACATTGAAACTGTAACATATGTATATGTTAGATACCGTAGTTGAAAAAGTTTATAATTAGGCAACAATCTGTCTTTACAGGAAGAAGCCCGAGCTTGTTATAATAAGAGACAAATTTGTGTCTTCACATTATGCAAAATTGTTTCGTCTCATTTTAAAGGTACAGATTTTTGGGAAAGTAATGGTAATAGAATTTTGAAAGATGATATATACTATCCCTGTTTAATTTTCCAAGCCATTTGCAAGAGGTACGATATAATATTACTTCTGTTGTTACAATATCAATATCATTAAAATCAATTCGTAGTTTATGACAATAGAGAATACTTAATTATTAGTACAGGTATATCAGACTGTAGAGAAATCCCACTGAGTGAATTATTTAGACTTACACATCAGATGTTAAACACATTAGTGGAAAGATAAATTTTTGTTTTCATTATGTAAATGAATTTATCTGCACGATAATAAACTTTCATTCAAAATCCATGTATGGGTAAATAAATGTACAGATAATAAATAAATGAATGAATGAGTGAATGAATGAGTGAATGAATGAATAAATGAATGAATAAATGAGTGAATGAATAAGCCTTCTTTGTGAACTTATGATTCAGGGTTCACCTATAAATAACTCTTTTACATTTTGCCGGATATATCTTATTAAGAAAAGCAAGGAATGGCTTCTTATAGATATTACATATGTGCATAAAAATTATGTACCATCACTCCGCAAGCGATGATAATATAATTCTCCATTTTACTTATTTAAAATAACAATATAATATGTAAAGAAATCCACACATAAAAAATATATCGTTTTTTTTTTATTTTGCATAAAGTGATTATGTTTAGTTTTTAGGTCTTCACGTAACCTATTGTTTGCAATGTATTAGGTACTGGTATGTTTTATAGATAGATAGATGGGTGGGTGGGTGGGTGGATGGCTGGGTAGGTGGGTGGGTGGGTGGGTGGGTGGATGGATGGATGGATGGCTGGCTGGCTGGATGGATGGATGGGTGCGTGGGTGGATGGATGGATGGTTTATTTTGCAAAAACATATGGAACATGTATGGCATCGTCATATACAATTTGAAATACATATCATACAATGGATACATTCCCTTTATTAATTGAAGAATGAATTCAATGTAATTTGGCTACCTTTGCGCAATATATTTTGCTAGATTACTTAAGTCCTGTGGTCTAGAAGTACCGGTAATATAATTTTAGATTCTTTAAAACTTAGCAACAGACTGATCATCACATACTTACTTCACTTAAGAATTTTATTATAATAAGAACTTGTGTAATCAAGGTGCATGTATTTACGTCTTGTGATCTAAGAGTAATGTATGTTAATATAATTTTAGATTCTCTGAAACCTAACAATATACTGATTATCGTAAAATTATACATTCTATAATGTGTATTGTGTAAGCCTATTTATGGATGTATCAGCATGTTTTCTATAAATTGCTGTGTACAGTTTCCCTGGAAAAGAATGAGACGATTGAATATTCCTAAGTCTCAGATGTAAGACACTGCGCATGATCAGAGACCAGAGCACTGATACACAAGATAACGAATATTGAGTTACTTAGATTCAGGCTATTTGGTTTGTTACTAGCATCGTTCCGAAATTCACTTCAAAAACTGCAAAAAATATGATAATATTACGTAAATAAAAGATAAATATATACATAAATCGCGCAGTTAAATGGACAATGGACCTTCATGACTAGATCGACACTGCGCACAGAAAGGAAAGCTTTCGTGTCGTTTCAATAGCTCAGGAGCTAAGACTTCTGCGTGTTGTGTGGAAGAGAGCCAGTTCGATTTTTAGTCTACATCAACGATTTTTTTTTGTCTGAGTATCGTTGAAATAGCTAAGTAACGTTGAAATAGAGTTTTACAAAGTCCTCAGATTAAGTGTTAATGATCACAGACAACACAAAATTACAAGTTATAATATTATAAACGTTAATGTAATGAATGCATTTATATACACACATACAGTGTAAATGCATATATATTAAAAACTAACAATTAAAATGAAGGAAGTTGAGTGGAACGGAGAAAAATTCTCTCCAGGACCGGGATTTGAACCCAGGTTTTTAGCTCTACGTGCTGATGCTCTATCCACTAAGCCACACCGGATTCCTATCCCGATGTCGGATCGAATCCTCTCAGTTTAAGTTCCACCTCTTGTGTTCCCTCTAGTAGGTTCCCTAATATATAAATTAAAATGAAATTTAAAAATATTCCTAAGCCACACAGACAAACTTTACAGAGGTTTAGAGTCCTTAGGCTATGTCATTTGCTGAGTAATTATTATATTTTATTAGTAGCTTTCCCATATGTGTAAGAAATGCACTCGCACAAAACATTTTTTTTTTAAGTGTGGCTTTGGATTATTTCATTCTCACCCCTTCAGTTGATTTTAACTATTTTATCTACGTGTTTGCAATAGTGTTTAATTTAATGTGCATTCAATTTTATTCATGTTATGATTGAATGAAAAAGCACTGTTGCAGTTATTGACTAATTACATATATTAATACTAATTATTAAATGCAACTGTTAAGCAACCAATTGCAGTATCTTTTGCAAAATCTTGAATGTTTAAGTTCTCAATAATATTTCTCTACTATATAACCTACTATAGACGTTAAAAGAATTTAAAATAGATTTGGGATCCTCTACTTTATAATCACTGGTTTTAATGAAAAAATATTTTCTTTCTTAGGGTATCTAGAAGTTTAACTTTAACAATATTCCGAATAGCTTTAATTGCATTATCTGAATTTTGTACTTTTTTATTCAAATGTATTCTATTTCCCTCTTTCATAATTTTTTATAAATTACACTGTACTTCTTGTAGTATTTAAGAACATGAGGATCATTACATTGCAACTCATTACATATAGATTCTTCTTTTTAATGCATGAGATTTTTAAGTCCCTGCGTTATCTACTTTTTTTTTTTTTTTTTTTTTTTTTTTTGCTTTTGAATTTTTTCACAACATTGAGTAGAGAACATCCACTGAAGTGATTCTGAAATTAAGTGAAAAATACAATACATTTACTCTTAATATCAGTAGTAGGCTACCAGTATCATATACGTTTTTTTCAAGATTCATTTTGTAGACATAAATGTAAATAATCATTAGATAGAGCATTTACGATCCTTTTTTAGTTTTTAAATTAATATTTTGAAATTCTTCAGTGACATTGGAAACACTTAGGATTTGTTTATCAAGTTCAGACAAGCCATTGATTATAGATTCTGTCGAATAGAAATTCAGTCTAATTCTGTGTACAAAACTTTTATCAATGGCTGTGCTACTGGTGAGAAAATTACTCTACAATTAAGGTTTTCAGTTTCAAGGAGTGAATTTAATTTACTTTTACGGAAAAGTTCCGAGAGATAATCTATGTTTATCTCACTACAAATCACAAATTCCATATGAGATTTCTAAAGTCTTTTCTGTACAAATTAAATGTTGGCTATAAATATTAATAAATAATGTAAGAAATATTAATGATTGTAGTTATAAGTCTGATTTACATTATTAAAAAGCACGAAGTTACATTCCTCGGCAACATTCGAACTTTCGATGTTTGGTTTTGTCGTCTAACGCTTAAGTACGGACCTATTCAATGCTTATGTTAATAACCTACAATTTAGCTGCAGCAATGTGGTGTCATAACTTTGGGTTTGTTTACTTAATATAATTAGATTTAATTTGATTAGTTTCGAAACAATTGGACTTCCTGTTAAGTTATATCCTATTATTTAAATATTTAATTTAGAGTTGATTTATTAATTCTTACAGTGCAAGATGCCCCTTATTTCAGTAATTCTACTGTATATCACGTTAAATAGTCATTGTCTACACTAAAGTATTATCGTCATCCCTCATTTCTCATCGTAATGGCGAACCAACGTGACTTGAGACAGCGAGTTATAGCTCTAGTTGAGGCTGGATATGGGGCTAGATCTGCTGGCCGCTTGGTCATTGTTCCTGGAAGTACAGTCGCGACGTGGGTTCATCGTTACCAAAATTCAGGGGAAGTCAAAAATCGCCCTATTCCTGGGCGTCCGCGAATTTCATTGGAAGAGGATGCTCTCTTATTCGAGACAGTTCGACAGGACACCATTCGGACTGCTAACGAAATAAGAGCAGCATCTAACTTTCACGGCTCTTCACAGACTGTGATCAGCAGGTTGAGGAACCGCAGTATTAGGAGCCGGAGGGCTGCGCAAATGCAAATATTGGGGGAAGCACAAGCTGTCGACCGTCCTGCCTTCGTTACCAATCGAGTGGATTTCGATTGTAGAAATGTAATTTTCTCCGACGAAACAACCATCTCGAGTGATTACGAAGGTCCTGTCCGTGTCTATCGTGAAGATGGTCTCCGACATGATCAGCGCTATGTGCACCGACGTGAAAGATCGGGGCGCTTTAGCATATCGTGTTGGGGGTGGATGTCTTACGATGGACCTGGTGTTATAGAACGCATCGATGGCTGGTTTAGTGTGGGAACTTACGAGCACATTCTGGAAAATATATTCCTTCCTTCCGCCCCTAGAACTTTTTCCCGAAGAAACATTGCTCTTCCAGCAGGATGACCATCCCGTGCACTATGCCGCAAGCATTCAAAGATGGTTTCAAAGGAGACCTGAGATCGAAATCACTAATTGGCCTCCGAAGTCACCTGATTTGAATGTCATCGAACATTTATGGGCGGAATTGAAAAAGAGGAGGATAGCCACCTATGCCCACCGACGCCCTCGAAATCGAGACGAATTGTGGGATCAAGTTGTTGACACCTGGGAAGATCTCGCCGGGGATCAGAACTTATTCCACAATCTCGTGATATCCATGCCGGATCGACTTAGAGATGTAATAAAAGCCTATGGCATGTGGACAAGATTTTAAGTTAAGAGGTCTTTTTTTGTTTCTTATGATTTTTGTTTCTTTTAACTTCCAAGTAAGATTTATTTTTTTTGACGAGGTTCAGCCCACTTGTAAGACCCAGAAATTGGGCATAAATTATTCCATATTTTTCGACAAATTAGACAGTCGAGGAACTCTGAACAAATTAATTACATCTCAATAAAAAAAAGTTTTATCTGGGATCGAACACGAGACGTTTCGGTTATACATTGGAACCGACACGCTACTATATGAGCTACCGAGACAAGACAGTGACAGCAGCAGTCCAGAATGTAGATCCGATAGCAGGCATTTGCCATTCGGTACAGAGAAGCAATGATAGCTTGTGACTCTAGCTATGTTGTGAAATCGTGGCCTTAAATGGCTATCTTCTTCGTGATCCTTATTCTGGTCCTTGTCCTTGTTGTGGTCCTTGTAACAATTCTATTTGTCATGGTACCTTTTGTTACGTCGATATCGAGTGAACCGCGCTGAACGACTTTAACTTCCGACGACCAAGAGTCGTCTCATTCCTTTTAAGGGTAACTGTACCTCCAGTAACGAATGCATTATGCGAATCTGGCTCCCTGTGAAGCAGGTTTGTATAGTTTCAAGGAAAAATTGTTCTGGGGCCGGGTATCGATCCCAGGACCCTTGGCTTAGCGCACGAATGTTCTACCGACTGAGCTACCCGAGGAACTGTACACGACACCGTCACAATTTTTGCTTTATATCCACACAACTCAAATGGGCTGACAAGACGCCAGAACCCAACGTTGAGTGCACACAAATGCTGTGTGACTTACATTGTTTGAAAATATAAACGATTTCCTATTTATTTTTGAAAATATGCTATTGAACCTCTCCATTAGTTACTTTATTTCCTCTGATAGTAGGTATACTGAAAACGATGTAAGATATCGGAGGTGTCGATACATTAATTATATTACCAAATTCGAAAAACATAATTTTATTATTGGACTGACTTCTGTTTCATAAACATTCCACACAAATTTAAAATACGGATGATAATGCATGGTTTAGTCTGGTTACAATGTGTTTGGGAGTATGCCGTTGGTAGCCACATTAGGAAGCTATTTGAGGTTAAGTCTGACAAGCGATCTGAAGTAGACGGTATTGGTCCTCTACAGGGTTTTTTTATGATATTCTCTCTGTTATCGAAGAATGAAGGTGTTTCTTCATGAAGATTCTCCACGAGTATCGGCCATTTTAACAGCTATAATATAATAAAACAGCAGCGTTTGTCTTATTTTGTTTCCTAGCAGTAAATACATATCTTATTCCATAATACACTCAGGGACAAAAAAACCGAACACTTTAATATTTGCTGGTATTTTGCAAAACATTATCTTCTCATACAATATTATGGTAGCCATCTGTTGTTATGGAGACGTGTATACATTGTTGATTGTTTTTTGTTTTATAAACAAGCCATTACAACCAAATATTCCAATTTTGCTTTCGGAGTCTCAGCTATAACAATTTTGTCTCAACCATTTTGTGCTTCATTATCGTTATCATTCGTTATTTCTTTATTTTTACATTTTCTGAGTTTAAGTGAGGTTGTAACATTTGTCTTAAAACAAGATGCGACCTGAAGATGTGGCTCGAGCTGTATCCCTTTACGATGATGGACGCAATGTACGTTACATTGCAAATGTTATGAATATGGCTAGAAGCACAACCCATGATGCCATAAAACGGTATAGAGAGACCCTAGAATATATCAGAAGACCAGGTTCGGGTCGTCCAAGAGCTACAAATCCAAATGAAGAGAGGTATATGGTGTTGAGAGTTCTTAGGGAGCGCAACCTGCCAGCTATTAGTGTAGCCCAGCAATTTGTTAACATGCATGGACGCCCAATTTCGGCCAAAACAGTTAGAAGGAGGTTGAAAGCAAGTGGACTGATATCAAGTAGACCTGCAACTGGTCCCAGACTTCTCAGGATGCATCGAGTTGAACGACTGCGTTTTGCAAATGATCACAGGGATTGGAGAAATGGACAGTGGAGCTGTGTTCTGTTCACCGATGAGTCCCGTTTCAATCTGTGCTCACCTGATGGACGTGAAAGAGTTTGGAGAAGGAGGGGAGAACGATTTTCACAGTGTTGCATTTCCGAAAATGTGCCGTATGGAGGTGGTGGAGTGATGGTTTGGGCAGGAGTGTGTACGGATGCTCGTACAGAGTTGGTTTTTGTTGAAAATGGAAGACTAACAGCTGATAGGTATATAAATGAATGTTTGGTTGATCATGTTGTGCCATTTGGCCAATTTGTAAGCGATAGTTTTGTTTTAATGCATGATAATGCATGGCCGCATATGGCCCATGCGGTCGGAGATTATCTCCAAGAAGTGGGAATCCATGTTCTTCCATGACCAGCAAGGAGTCCAGACATGAAGCCAATTGAACACTTGTGGGACATGCTGGGACGGCGTGGTAAGAATAGACGACCGAGACCAGAATCGTTACAAGAGTTGAGGCGAGCACTTGGCGAAGAATGGGAACTTATTCCTCAAGAAGACATTGCTAACCAAATTGAGAGCATGCCAAGACGTATGGATGCAGTTATTCAAGCCAGAGGGGTAATACCCGTTACTAAAAAGAGTTTTTAATGTTTAAGGCACCATAAAATGAAAAAACAGTTAGACCAAACGATGCCATAGTTATACGCCCTTTGTAATTTTTTGTAAATTTTCTCCTCAGAGATTTTTTTTTCAAATGTTGTCGTATAAGGCGCTAAATGAAACATTATTTTGTTTAAATGGGTTTTGTTTCATTTTGAAATAATTGGCAACAAAATACAAGCAAATATAGAAGTGTCCGGTTTTTTTTGTCCCTGAGTGTAGTTTAACTTAACCGAGTCTCTAGAATACGTACCATGCATAACGTTGTCGCATAACTGCAGTCTGGGCTGACAGATAGCCGGTTTTCATCTTTTAGGCTACTGCAGTGCCTCCTGTCATGATTTGGCGGTCAAACATGTGAAGAATTCGTCTATCGCAATTCGGGGAATACTTTCACTTAGTTAAACTTATTTCTTATTCTGCTAAACGTCCTATTTCATCCGACTTACACACCACTGCGGGTAGTGTTCACAAATTCGGACCTTCCTGAAAACGGCATCGGCCACCACCGCAGAGATATCGCAGAACAATCACAAGACAACGGATAACACCCAGTCCTGTGTTGGGAAGCACATGCGCTATCCACAACGGCAGACTCCTTCACATAATATGCGATAAGAAAGGTTTTTATTACTTAAGCATCGAACGAATAAATAGAATTAAACGTTCATAGTTATTACTAGACTTCGTGGAATTGCCACGAGAATCGCAAGGTTTACTGCGCACGCGGTATAGACTGTATGAGAAGGGGGAGTGCAAAGGATGGAATATGCCTCTGATGTAAACCCTGAGCAGTATACTGCGGTTACAATAAAACCTGTATCCTGCATTCAAGAAATATAATGAATAATCATGAAGTAGGAAATGTCTAAACATGTAAATACACAATTATTTTATAGTGAGATGTAAGATACTCACACCATCCTCCGATGGTCACTTAAACAGTTTTTATATTGGGAAAATGTACGTTCGACATCACACGATGTAATACGTGCATATTTGAAGAACGGAAAGTCACTACTTTTTAGTACACCAACTTCAGGCGTCTTGTCGTGATCTGATAGTACATAATTTATAATACGAAGTTGTGAATAGGAGAATTTTTAGCAATAATGTTTCTCAACTTACATTTCAATTTTTCTGAAATTAGTGAATTGTTATTTTGGATAACGGTTTGTGATACTTTATCCACTATATTAAGGGCTTCTGAGAGTTGTAGTTTAGACGATTCTAACAGGGTGATGCTTTTGCACACGATTTTAAAATAAGAGTCAGTGAACACAATATCTTCCAATATTCAGAAGGCAATGATTTTACAGGTGCAACAACGGAACTGTCTGTGCTATCCAATGCATCAATTACCTCCATTATTTTGCTGTAATTTTCTGCATAATTCTTGTCTGCACTGAACAAATGTTAAGCTTTGACTATTCCAACCACAGTAATGCAAAAACAAGTGCTTACATAGGTATACATTGGCTGTAGCTGCTCTATCTATTTGGACCGGTCACAACTCTTAACATGAACTGCTTATACTACGAGACCGGGCGGTCGCTCACCTCCTCTATACTACCGTACATCGGCAACCTGATTGCATGCTGCGTGTGGCAATTCAATAGGTTATTTCATGTTGAAAGGTAAATTAAATAGCAAATTCATATATTATTTATTATATGATTGGTCTGTCATTAGAAGCTGCGGACAGGTTAAATGCCACACGCTACAGCTGATTCCCCTCTCCCCCTTGCTATGATTTGCCGCTCGTAACAACCGTGGTAGTCACAGATGTTTCATCTTAATGCTTCCGCAATATATCTACGAAACAATTTTATTTTTAAACTTATAAATGTAATTAATAAATGCCCAGCTAATACATTTTCATTTAAAAATTCTGTATTTATTGGGTTAATCTGTTAATGATTTGCTTAAGTTTCACTTCTTTAAATATTGACTGTTTTGTTTATGTTTTTACTTGCAAGAAATAACGCAGAGTGAGTATAAAGTTGCTCCTCATTGGTTGAAGGAATGGAGTACAGGGAGTGGAAAGATGTGACCAACTTAATATATTTGAAAACAACTCAGCAACTTAAGTAAATTTTCAAGTTTTCATGGATATTTAAATAAGTAAAGGAATAAGAACACACATAAATGGAATTAACTGCGCTAATTACATCCACTTACTTAGCGCATCGCAGTGCCATTTTATTATTTTATTAGAAGCTTGACACTGTTGGTACTGCTGAATGATATGATACCGAACGCTCCTCATTTTAATTTCGAGCGGAGATCGCAAATGTGCGGAGTACTCTTTGTATACCTTGAGGATAAACACCCGGGCTATTCCATATGAAATCGGACAACGAAATACCATGACAGTCAGAATTGTCTGAAAATTCGTACAGACGTTTAATATATGGGAACTAGTAAATGTACAAATTTTGGCTTTCTTTAGCCCAGTAGTTTTTCAGATAAAATTCCTTACAATTTAGCGTATTTTGTATTTTCTTCTTACTTTAAACGCTTACTACTATGTCTGACTTCGAAATAAAAAATGAGATATAGCTAATTTTGTAGTGCGCATTTAAGTGTATTAATGGGGTATAGCACATATATTTTATTGTTTGTGGAAATTATGGATATACTGTTTTTTGTGATTTATAACTTGTTACCATCAAAAAAGTATGGATATCTAATACTATAATATTAGTTATTGTTGAGACGAAAACCATACAATTTTTTTAAAAAGCTATTTTAAATGAAAAGCCTTAAAATAAATATTTAAAATCTCGCTATAAAAATTCGCTCTCCCTGTGAGAGGAGCCAGAATATTCTTATCAGCTGGCCTTGAAACAGCTGGTGTGCTGTCACAACACAAGGAATGAGACGAATACGTGACCCACCAGCCAAGCTTCTGCGTATATTATTGCAGGGTGACAGTTGATATTCAGTTCCAGTGTTTGAAAGTTTTCTTTTATTGTGTTGCAGAAAATTCAACAAAGACTAGTAGGCCTATATTAAGGTGAGATAGTGATTACGTATTGCCTTAAAAGCAAGAATTATAGCTATTAATCATGCTATTACAGAATCGCTTTACAAAAATACATGTGCACATTATTGGTACTGAAAAATCAAATCCTTTTTTATAGGGTGCCCAAAATGGAAAATCGTTTTAGGACAGATCGACGCTTCAACCCCTTCCAACGATTACATAGAAAAAGGGCCACAGAAAAGTTGAAGGTAATGCTAATTGGATATTGGAAAGGTTTAACATTCCCATTAACTTAAAAAAACTCTGTGAGAATATGTAAAACTTGTTCCGTGCAATTATACAAGACTAGACTATCCCCTACGGATATTACCGGCACTTCTAAATATTGTGCGGAACAAATTACAAATCCCAATTCTGATATCTATCACAGCGATATAACTGATGTAGGAGGAAGTGCAGGTAACCCAAGTGTTACAGAGGAGAGAACAGGAGAGGAAATTATTGAAGTGGATAGTGCTGATAATACAAGTGATGGTACTACTACTACTACTACTACTACTACTACTACTACTACTACTACTACTACTACTACTACTACTTCTAATGACTTCCAGAAAGAAATTATTGCTATTCCAAAATTAAATCAATCGCTCGTTTCTATTGGGGAAAGTCCACTAAGAAAAAATAGAATGACACAAAAGAAGCATGACGGAACTTACGAGCTGCTAGCGTTGGCCAACCACGCGCACGCTCAGCTGGCGCGGCAAAGAAATCCACGATGAGAATTCTTTTCTTAATTTTTTTTGCACCCTTAACCAAAGAAAATTTTGGATCTGTAAACTGTGTTTTATTCTATATTAAGTCGCCCATATTGTCGTATTTTTATGTTTGAGCTATTTCGTCAAGAAAAAAAGTAATATGAATAAATCTGCCTAGTCAAGTGAATAAGAATTTAAAAAAAAATCCATCCAAAGTCATTATATTACTCTCTGAGTCTGCTTTAAAAAGAGATGTCGTTGAAAATTCTACCACTTAATGTCTCTGAGCAATGCTCTTCCAAAGCTAAGAATTTTATGAAAGTACGATAAATCTGACGCTCTATGAAATGAAAAGTAATACTAGTTGGGGATATTCAACCCACCATTCGGCTTGTCCAGTGAAGGCCTTTCAATGACAGAAGCACCGTTTTTTTTTAAATGCGAGGCCAAATTTTCTGAAATTTTGTCCGATTTCACATGGAACAGCCCACCCAGTTCTATGTTGGGAAGCACATGCGCTATCCACAACGGCAGATACCTATACATAATATGTGATAAGAAAGGTTTATATTATTTAAGCATCGATTTGAACGAATAAATAGAATTACACGTTCATAGTTACAGCCTATTTCTTGTTGAAATGTGAATTAAACAACAAATTACGTATATTATTTATTATATTATTGGTCTCCTCATTAAGATATTTAGAAGCTGCGAACAAGTTAAATGCTACACGATACAGCTGATTCCCCCCCCCCTCTCTCCCCTTCTCGCTCGTTTGAACAATCGCGGTAGCCAGAGATGTTCCATTTATTGCTCTCGCAATGTCTACGAAATAATTTATATCCTATACTTGTAAATGTAATGAATAAATGCCCATCTAATACATTTTCATTTAAAAGTCGTGTATTTATTGGATTAATCTGTTATTGATTTGCTGAAGTTTCAATTCGTAAAATATTGACTGCATCGTGTATGTTTTTACCCTTGCTTACGAGATTATACAGGGACATCATTTTATTTTTACTTCAATTTTTATTGTACCTGAGTTTTTGAATGTACTTCACTCCCACCCCTTCTACTAATGAAGTTTCAACTGTTCTCCAGACAGAATCAAGACCGTATATAGTAAACAGCACTGAGTTATTGAGTATAGTACGTTCCAGAAATATGTTCGCGTTTTCCAGTGACGAAAGAACTTTCAATATTGAATCATATTTTCGTACAGATACTGTTCGTTTGCCTACGTCGCATCCCGATTTCCCCACCTGCTTCTGCACGCCCCTCTGTAAAAGCAGGGGTGTCTTAGCTCTTTTCTGAAAACATTAATTTCTGTTAGGAATTGGACGTTTACGTAATATTATACAACTGTTTAAAATAACTTAAATAAAAGGGCCTCGTTAAGTAATTAACTGTCAAGTGATTTCCCCCCTTTCTACGATCCTGCGGCATGACCACTTGGACGGAGAATAGATAGCATGTCCGAGTAATTTTATCTGTGCGGGTCGGGCAGAAGTGAAGATTGAATTTACAGTACGTAAGGTACTCTTTTATAGAGTAGGTACAGAATTATTTCAACATGAGTTACTAGTACGAAGGACGAAACTGGCAATTGAAATTAGATGCAATAGTCTATAGTGCGATAATATGCACAAAAGAACTGAAGCCTGTATCGAAATGAACGGCCACCATTTTAAAAAATGTGTTTAAATATCCATATTATGATTATTTTTCAATTGAACTTCATTCTCTATATTGTACGCTAATGTGGTGTAGACAGTATAATATACACTGCATAATGAATACGTTCGCATGGATAGCTCAGTTCGTGAGTAAAAACACTTATTCTTAATACAGTACTGCATTCTGATTAAACAAAAACCGAATGAAAATTATCGAACTCAAAATCGCGATATTTCCTAGTTTATGTAAATGGATGAAGTACTTTTCTTCCCTCCTATACCTAGTAAAGTGATGTGTTTGTGTTTACGCCGGTATCATCGAACTCCAGTCGTGGAAGGAGGTAGCGAACGATGTTTCCGGTTCTCTGAAGGTATAGCCAGGTTAATATTAAAAATGTTAGTAAAAATAAAATGATGTCCCTGTACAAGCTGGCGCATAGCACGATCGAGAGTGGGTCTCTGAGAGTCATGACAATTTCTGCCGCTAGGTTCGCCTCGCTGTGCTAAAAATGATGGATAGTTCCATTACTAAGCATTGTGTATCGCGAAAATAGTTTGATTAATTGTGCATTATTGATCGAGTACGAAAATTATAAATGTGCCAAGCATATTACAGTCTTATTTGAGATTTATTGATGACTTGCTAAATATCAGTATGCAGATTTTCAGCGTCATTTAATGGAATTTACAATTTTGTTTCCAGAAAATCTGAATTTGTTCAATTAAAATTTTGCTTCCAAACTACATTGTTCATCTGGTTCATTTACTTTGGCAAGTTGATTGTTTTCAGTTCCGTGTTTTTTCTTCAGATTTCGTTCCCTCTAACTTGTTATAATTGCTGAAAGTGAACTATCGGTTTCTGCTACTTCTGGTATTATTATTATTATTATTATTATTATTATTATTATTATTATTATTATTATTATTATCATCATCATTATCATCAGCATCAGAATCAAATTAATATAGTTCTTAGCTTGTCTTGCCTTAAGGCAATTAGTAGCGTTATTCGAGGAAAAGAGTACGATTTACCATTATCATTTATAGTGGCGAAATATTCCACGACAATGCTTAATTATTACTGCTAAAGATTGAGCAGATGCGCATGTGCCTATGATCGGCAGATTCTAAAAAATATTGTCCCTGAGATTCCTGAGATATTTGTTTATGTTTTGGGAAATGGTCAAATTCGAAAACCATTTCTAATCACATATGTTACAGTCTAACTTCCTAATTAATCTAATTCTAACTCCTAATTTAAAAACTGTTTACACACACTAAAATATCATAGCATTTCTATTACTAACCACTACTGGATTAATCTTGCACAGGATAGGGACCGATGGTGGCGAGCTTATGTTAGGGCGGCAATGAACCTGCGGGTTCCTTAAAAGCCATTTGTAAGTAACAGGTTAATCAGCAGGTATATTAGATATTTATTTCACCGCTGCAAGTTGTGCAAGAAAAATCGCACATTTGTACTAATCATGTATTGTGACTGCTGTTTGCTTTAGTAAAAATCATAACACTTCAACGTCAATATATTTTTAAAAAAGAAAGGGATAAGTTAGGCCTACTTACAATTGATTCAATTATGAAGTCAGGGAAATGGAAGATAATACAGTACCTTAATTCATTGGAATAATAATAATAATAATATTAATAATAATAATAATAATAATAATAATAATGGTGATGGTGATGATGATGATAATAATAATAATAATAATAATAATAATAATAATAATAATAATAATAATAATAATAAATGAATGAATAAATGAATACGTGAAAAGGGTAAACTACAGTGTTCATGTAAAATATATTAAGTTTCTTTCATGATTTCCGAAAAGGTACGGTGTATGAATTGAACAACAGAAAGGTAGGACCACAGTCTACTATATACAGTCACGAAGCTTGGGGTGATTTTTTGCAAATCTCGCGATAGTTGCTAGCCGTTTCGAGCGCTGTGAGTTCTAGGAACAATAGACTGTGTCACTGCCATCGTGATCTAATACAGGCCGTAAGGCAGACCATGTAACTCGCTTAACCCGATCGCGAAGGGCGGCGTTTCAACCATATAAATTAGTTGGAATGCATAAACAGTAACATGAGTTTATCTAAAATGTAGTGTAATTCCATTAATTAAATTTAAAACAATGATCATGACACACTTCAGACATAATTTACTTGCGAGTTAAGATGTAATATTATTTATGGTGTGAAAATTACGTTGTTCGTATGTGCCTTTATTTCGAAATGCTTGTACATTCATTTATGCACGATCCAATAATTTTCAATTGCACCGCACGGATATTTAGATACGTTGAAATTATAGGTTATGTTTACTGTACCAGTTGCCCCTTTCTGTCTAAATTTAGTGATCTCCAATGCCCTGCCATTTATATGAAAATTATAGGTTATGTTTACTATAACTTATACTCCTAAATTCGCAATCATTAATTATAATTAAGCATAATGTCATGTACGATACCCGGGACAATCAAATTGTCTGTATTTTAATACTAAAATTGAGTACTGAATTATTGTATTTATCTACTACTTAAGAGATGAAGTAACACAATTGTACGTACACTAATTTCATAGGAGTGGTATGATAAATGTTTTGTCTAAAATTAAGGAAGGTAGATGTGCTAAATTGAAATCACAATATAAATTATTTTTTATTAAACCTCAAAATAGCTTCCATTCTAAACTTGAAATGTTGACGCGAACAGATTATGTTAACATGTAAAATTCTCTTCACATTGAAATAACACAGTTTTGTAATTATTTCTGCAACATATTATGCAACAAGAAGTAAACGGAACTTATACCGGTAACACATTACACTAAATAAAGCTTAGCATTGATAAGCAATGTTATAATATTTCACTCAGCTCCATACACTGAAATAGAAAACCCGAACAAACATTACGGCCTGGTCTAGATCGAAAAAGCATTCACTTATACTTATACTTGTACTTCTTCAGATGGATTGACACACAACCAAATAGATCACATCTTGATAGATAAACGGAGACATACTAGTATAGTAGATATTCGAACTTTCTGGGGTGCAGACTGTAATTCTGACCATTATTTTGTGATTGGAGAATTAAGAGAAAGATTATCAGTAGCCAAGCGAGTAGAGCAACAAGTTAATATTACTAAATTCAATATTTTGAAATTAAAGGACGAGGAAGCTAGGCAAAATTATCAGGTCGAAATTTCGAATAGGTTTGCCACTTTAGAAAGTTCCGACGAAGTTGAGAAAGAATTAGATGTTAATAGCGTGTGGGAAAATATCAGAGATAGTATCAAAATTGCAGCTGCAGTTATTATGAAACTAAGAAAAAGAAACCGTGGTTTGATGAAGATTGTTGCATGGTAGTAGAAAGAAGGAAACAGGCAAAATTGAAATTCAGAGATAGTATCAAAATTGCAGCTGCAGTTATTATGAAACTAAGAAAAAGAAACCGTGGTTTGATGAAGATTGTTGCATGGTAGTAGAAAGAAGGAAACAGGCAAAATTGAAATTCTTACAGGATCCAGTTGAGGAGAAGAGAGATAATTATTTCAATAAAAGACGGGAAGCAAGTCGTACACTTAGGAATAAAAAGAGAGGTTACTTGAAGAAAAAACTGAATGAGGTAGAAACAAATAGTAAGAATAAAAACATTCGAGATTTATATAAGGGTATAAAGGAATTTAAGAACGGATATCAGCCAAGGGTAAACGTGATCAAGGATGAGAATGGTGACTTGCTTGCAGACTCTCCATCAATCCTAAACAGATGGAAAAACTATTTTGCGCAACTACTAAATGTACATAGGCCAAATAGAAATGATCAGGACGAAATTGAAATACAAACTGCTGAGCCATTTATACCCGAACCCACGCTTTCAGAAGTCGAAATTGCGATAGAAAATCTGAAAAAGTACAAGTCTCCAGGTTTCGATCAAATTCCAGCAGAATTAATACAAGAGGGTGGAAGTGCATTATATAGCGAAATTTATAAACTTGTACTTGCTATTTGGGAAAAGGAAATTGTGCCAGAACAAAGGAAGGAGTCTATAATTGTACCTATTTTTAAAAAGGGGGACAAAACCAACTGTGGTAACTTTCGAGGAATATCACTTTTGTTGACGTCGTACAAAATTTTGTCCAATATTCTTTTGAGAAGATTAACTCCGTACGTAGATGAAATTATTGGGGATCATCAGTGCGCTTTTCGGCGTAATAGATCGACTATTGATCAGATTTTTTGTATTCGACAGATAATGGAGAAAAAATGGGAGTATAAGAGTACAGTACATCAGTTATTCATAGATTTCAAAAAGGCATATGACTCGGTTAAGAGGAAAGTATTATATGATATTCTTATTGAATTTGGTATTCCCAAGCAACTAGTTCGATTAATTAAAATGTGTCTTAGTGAAACACACAGCAGAGTCCGTATAGGTCAGTTTCTATCTGATGCTTTTCCAATTCACTGCGGGCTAAAGCAGGGAGATGCACTATCACCTTTACTTTTTAACTTCGCGCTAGAATATGCCATTAGGAAAGTTCAGGATAACAGGCAGGGTTTGGAATTGAACGAGTTACATCAGCTCCTTGTCTATGCTGATGACGTGAATATGTTAGGAGAAAATACACAAACGATTAGGGAAAACACGGAAATTTTACTTGAAGCAAGTAGAGCGATCGGTTTGGAAGTAAATCCCGAAAAGACTAAGTATATGATTATGTCTCGTGACCAGAATATTGCACGAAATGGAAATATAAAAATTGGAGATTTATCCTTCGAAGAGGTGGAAAAATTCAAATATCTTGGAGCAACAGTAACAAATATAAATGACACTCGGGAGGAAATTAAACGCAGAATAAATATGGGAAATGCGTGTTATTATTCGGTTGAGAAGCTCTTATCATCCAGTCTGCTGTCCAAAATTCTGAAAGTTAGAATTTATAAAACAGTTATATTACCGGATGTTCTGTATGGTTGTGAAACTTGGACTCTCACTCTGAGAGAGGAACATAGGTTCAGGGTGTTTGAGAATAAGGTGCTTAGGAAAATATTTGGGGCTAAGCGGGATGAAGTTACAGGAGAATGGAGAAAGTTACACAACACAGAACTGCACGCATTGTATTCTTCACCTGACATAATTAGGAACATTAAATCCAGACGTTTGAGATGGACAGGGCATGTAGCACGTATGGGCGAATCCATAAATGCATATAGAGTGTTAGTTGGGAGACCGGAGGGAAAAAGACCTTTAGGGAGGCCGAGACGTAGATGGGAAGATAATATTAAAATGGATTTGAGGGAGGTGGGGTATGATGATAGAGACTGGATTAATCTTGCACAGGATAGGGATCGCTGGCGGGCTTATGTGAGGGCGGCAATGAACCTTCGGGTTCCTTAAAAGCCATTTGTAAGTAAGTAAGTATTGACTGTGCTGTATTTTGCATTTTTGTGAAAAGTTCGTTATCGGTTGTAATAACTGTAAATGGCTAAAATACAATAATTTGAATAATAATATGGGACAAGGAGACGTTTGTAGTACTATAAATTGTAAGAAAAATAGGTTAGAGTTATGCTTCTTCCGAAAGATCCAGGAAGGTGAGTTTATAGAATATATAGGCTATTTTATGAAAATAATATATAAACCTTATGTATTTCATATTTCAATAGTGGAAGGAAGGTGTTAATTTTTTTCAAAGGAACACGATATGGAAAGTACAATACATTTTATGGTCTGCTAGGGAAAGAGTCTGTGATGAGGCGATAGTAGCGATCCTGGTGGTGAGCAACTATCTATGGATGCATATTTCAACTGTCTATGTTTGCATATTTAGTAAGTATTGAGCTTCGTGACTGTATATACTAGACTGTGATAGTCCCACAGTCTACTATATACAGTCGCGAAGCTCAATATGTAGTAAAAATGCAAACATGGGTAGTTGCCCACCACTAGGATCGTTACTATCGCCTCATCATCGCAGATCTCTCTCCTAGCAGACGACAAAATATGTTACACTTTCGTTGTCGTGTTGTTGTGGAAAAATTAACACCTTCCTTCCATTATTGAAATATTAAATGCATAAAGTTAATTTATTATTTTAATGAAGTATATTAAATTCCACCATAAACTCGAAGATACCTGCAAGAAATAAGTTAATATAATTTTTGTTTGTGCAAAACGAACTGAAATTTACTATAATCGCTTCACTCATTCAAAATTATAGCTGTAATTAACTATGAAACCAATAAATATTAATTAGCATTTCCCTTTACAATAATATTAATGGAAATATGAATTAATGGAGTAACTTACGTGTACCGGTACTTGTATTGTAGGCTTACGTAGTTAACAAAGTGGGATGAGGTTAAGCAATAATAATCACACCAGAATTGGAAATAAAACGTGATCAATAAATTTTATTGTAACAGACTTTTTCTACATCTCTAGTAAAGCAACAAATAAAAATAACAACAAAATTAACAGCTGTAATTAAAAACATGTCCTTTGAAAAAAAAAAGTAGGCCTAAGCAATAATAATCCCATCAGAATTGAAAATAAAACGTGATCAATAAATTTCATTAAAACAAACTTAATTTTTTTCTACGTCTTTAGTGAAATAACACATAAAAATAATAACAAAATTAATAGCTACAATTAAAAATATATCCTCTGAAAAGAAAAGTACACTTAACCTTTATTTCTCTGGAAATTTAGCAGCCTAAGTGACAGAACTTTAACCGGTATCTAATGTCCATTCGGTTAGACTGAAACATTTCATTGTGAAATTTACGGATATAATGTATTCTAACAGTCACAAAGAACTTCAAATTAACAGTTTTGTTTCTGCACAGCGTTCTTGTGGAAACCCAGGAACCTTTCTGAATCTTTCGGAAATCGGAAAAAGGATAACTCTGGCCTCTTTCTCTTACTGTTGCTACAATTTATAGCACTACAAACGTCTCCTCCTTGTCCCATATTATTATTCCAATTATTATATTTTAGCCATTAACATTTTCATTATAACCAATAACGAACATTTCACAAGCATCAATGTGAAATACGCAACGAGCTAGCACTCGATAGAAATACGACACAGTCCAAAGTCTACCATGGACAGTCTATTATTTCTAGTTGCTAACCGCTTGGAGCGCTTTATCACGAGATTTGCAAAAAAACACCTCAAGCTTCGCGACTGTATATAGTAGACTGTGGTAGTACCTTAGTTTATAATATGTAATATATTTTATTATCACGAATGGCAGCCTTTTATTGTAATATAATTGAGACGTAGAAGTTTGTAAATTACGTCTATTGTCCATAAAATATTGTACGAAGCATTTAATAAGGAATGGTGAGTCCTTGAAATGTCCCAAATGTCAATGTCATTTAAGTGTTCTGCTATGAATATGTAGTATAGAACAGCGGTCCAAGCGGCGGAATTGACATTACAAGGGAACCACTTCAGACCCGTATTTCAAGCGCTATGCACCAGCTTGTATAAACTAGTAAGCAACTGTTTTTATTTGCAAGAAATAATGCAGAGTGAGTATAAAGTTGCTCCTCATTGGTTGATGGAATGCAGTAGGGTGAGGGGAAATATATGGCCAACTTAATACTCGTACATTTGAAATCACCTCAGATACTTCAGTAAATTTTCAAGTTTTCTTGGATGTTTAAATAACTAAAGGAATAGGAACATACATAAATGCAATTAACTGTGCTAATTACAACACTGCGCTAATTACATCTATTTACTTAGCGCGTCGCAGTGCAATTGTATTATTTTATTAGAAGTTTGACACTATTGGTACTGCTGAATGATTTATACCGAACGCACCTCATTTTACTTTCGAGGGAGAATCGCAGATGAGCAGTTCTGTGGTTGTTTGTGAGCAGTGAAGTGTTGTGTGCGTGGTTTAATTTTTGTGTTGGATTTTTTTTTATTTTAGTAGGTTATTTTACGACGCTTTATCAACAGCTTAGGTTATTTAGCGTCTGAATGAGATGAAGGTGATAATGCCGGTGAAATGAGTCCGGGATCCAACACCGAAAGTTACCCAGCATTTGCTCATATTGGGTTGAGGGAAAACCCCGGAAAAAACCTCAACCAGGTAACTTGCCCCGACCGGGAATCGAACCCGGGCCACCTGGTTTCGCGGCTAGACGTGCTAACCATTACTCCACAGGCGTGGACTTTGTGTTGGATAATGAGGGATACGAATAAATGTACGGGCTGAGAATGAGAATGTCTTCGCGAGTTGAAAGGTTAGTTACAGATTTTATTAAAGACTATATTGACATTGCCTAAAGATGAGTTTTTCTTAAACTTTTTCGTTGGTAATTTAAAAGTATGATAAATGGTAGAATGGGAAGGTTAGTTCAGTATCATGTATTGCATTACTGTGCATGTAATACAACCGTTCAAAAATAGAGCTGTTTGAAGTTCAATAAAGAGTATAATATGGTCCTTTCTCCATGCTTGTGTATGGTAAATCGGAATCTCATCCATAGCGCAAAATGTAGCGTTGACCTGTTTTGCGTCTGTATCACCTACCAGTTAATTTATCAGTTTATTCTTCTCATTTCTAGCCCTATATTTTGTACCAGTTTTCATCTTATTATATTTTAAAAGATACACATTAATCCAAACGAGTTTATTATAATCTTCGTGGTTTTGGCCTTCTACTCGTGTATACAGTTAACATTCCAGTTGTAAAATATAATGCAATAGTTACTCGAGATTCCTCTCCATTATGTATTGGGTCAAAATATTGATTGTTGATTCTTACCAAAAAACAAAAAAAAAACAAAAAACCGATTCATCCGCGTTTACACAAGTCTTAGAAAAGTATTTCGTTCAACCGCACTAAGCGTCATTCCTTGCAATGCAAGGTTTATTTCATATTGAACTGTTTCATTCATTCAGTGTTCGCCCAAGGGCAGGTCTTTCACTGCAAACCCAGCTTTCTCCAATCTTTCCTATTTTCTGCCTTTCTATTTTTCTCCTCATTTGATCCATATATCTTAATGTCATCTGTTATCTGATATCTTCTTCTGCCCCGAACATTTCTATTCCTCATTCCTTCCAGTGCATCCTTCAGTAGGCAGTTTCATCTCAGCCAGTGACACAACCAATTCCTCTTCCTCTTCCTGATCAGTTTCAGCACATTCTTTCTTCACCCACTCTTACCAACACAGCTTATAGTGTTTGAAGCTGTCCACTTGCTCTACTGCCTCACTTAGAATTCGTCAGTTTATCTCGTTTACTTCCTATGGCTATGGTCTTCGTCTTATTTGCGTTTATCCTCATCCCATACTACTCACAGCTGTTATTTAGCTATTGAATGTTTATTCATTAATTATTTACAAAAGCTGGATGGCCTATGTAAATATTTAAATTATATCTTTTGGTTAGTATTTAATAGTCATTGTGAAATATAAATGCTTACATTTGGTGCTCAAGTATTTTTACGAAAAAGTTACCCTTAATAAAGCTTCATTAATGCCACCAAACGTCCCATAGAAAAGTAGGACAGCGTTCATAAAACTTTTGTCGGTACTTACAGACAAGTGTTTCGACCACCGTTGTAAACCTAAAGTTTTTGTGAATAGAAACCAGGTTTTTGTACATAAAGATATTGGCTTCAAGGCGTCACCATGGCAACCGCTAAAACCAGCCACTCAGAACAAGTCGCGACCTGTCCTTTACATGAGCACGTGGTGGACAGCTGTTTTGTTCGGAAGAATTGTAGCTACAGCAAGTACTGGCTGTTCTTTTCGTAGTTATTTTGTGTTGATAGATGTAGAATTATTTTGAGTTTAGTTTTAAATTTGATTTAGCTGTGTGTGTTTCCAACGCGATTTATAGTGTTCGTGCATTTATAAAACGTCTCAAGCAGTGAGTTCTAAGGCCGTGTCTCAAAGCTACATTTTCAGCTGAAGTGAACTACATTGTTGACTAAATAGCCGGATGTGACGTCAGAAGTTATGATCCAAAGCTACGTAGTGCATAGCAATCAAGTCTGTAGTAGCTAGTAAACGAAAATGCTTGCTTGATTGTTGACTTGTATACTAAACAAACATGGATACCTCATCAGCAATTGGGGTTATGAAATCTGAAAATGCTTTGGAAGTGAAATAATGAACACTGAGATTGTTAGTACCTTCTGTACAATGTTGTAAACATTATTGTAATATATTAAGCCCTTATCTTTTCCATAAGTCGTAATGAAACTGCATTAGGACATTGCCTTCTTAATTTAGTGCTGCACCATGATGTCATGGTTTTTAGAAAAATAATCTATGAAGAAGGCCATGTTTCAAGCATACATTTCCAAAGCCCCCTAGTGTGTAGTTTACAAGTCAGCTGGTTGTTAGTCACTAGTGTGTAGTATGGACTTGAGCTTTGAGACACGGCCTCACTCCCTCATTTACCGGCAGTTTCACAGACCAAATTTTACATAATTATAGCTACCTCGAAAAAAAATATATTAGCTGCGTATTTTGAATAACGTAATTTTATTTGGCGATGTGATCACGAAGGGATTAATTTCATTATCCCCCCTCGTAGAATCGTCAGAAATAGGATCACTATCCTCTTTCGCCATATTTGCGTCATCAGGTTAAACTGAAGTAGGCCTGATTCCACATCATTATTAGGCCTACTGATACTAATATCTGAAATTGCGTTCGGGCGTGGGTTCGATCCCCGCTTGGGCTGATTACCTGGTTGGGTTTTTTCCGAGGTTTTTCCCAACCGTAAGGTGAATGTCAGGTAATCTACGGCGAATTCTCGGCCTCATCTCGCCAAATAACATTTCGCTATCACCAATCTCGTCGACGTTAAATAACCTCGTATTTGACACAACTTCGTTAAATAACCAACTAAAAAAAAGAGATACTAATAACTGAACCGCCTAGCTCAAGTAAACCACACGCCTACTATTTTCTGTACTGTTCACCTCACTGAGACATTATGATTTATGTAGGCCTGTCACTTCCATAAGAGACATTATTAGCTGATGTAAGGTTGCCCGTGCAACTTTCCTTTGTAACTGTAAATTTATTAGCATGAAATCTTGATTACAATTTATACTATAGGCTATATTGTTTGCACACCATGTGTCATATTAGCATTCACTCATACTCTATTATTATTATTATTATTATTATTATTATTATTATTATTATTATTATTATTATTATTACTATTACTATTATTATTATTATTATTATTATTATTATTATTATTATTATTATTATAGTCGGAGCTCAGTCTACTATATACAGTCACGAAGCTTGGGATGATTTTTTGCAATTCTCGCGATAGTTGCTAGCCGCTTGGAGCGCTGTGAGTACTAGGAACAATAGACTGTGCCACAACCATCGTGATCTAATACAGGCCGTAAGGCAGACCATGTGACTCGCTTAACCCGATCACGAAGGGCGGCGTTTCAACCCTATAAATTAGTTGGAAAGCATAAACAGTAACATATGTTTCTCTAAAATGTAGTGTAATTCCATTAATAAAATTTAAAACAATGATTTGAGACACTTCAGACATAATTCACTTGCGAGTTAAGATGTAATATTATTTATGGTGTGAAAATTACGTTGTTCGTATGTGCTTTTATTTCGATTAAATATTGCGAAATTCTTGTACATTCATTTATGCACTATTCAATAATTTTTCAATTGCATCGCACGGATATTTAGATATGTTGAAATTATAGGTTATGTTTACTGAACCAGTTGCCCCTTTCTGTCTAAATTTAGTGATCTCCAATGCCTTGCCATTGACATGAAAATTATAGGTTATGTTTACTATAACTTATATTCCTAAACTCGCAAGCATACATTATAATTAAGCATAATGTCATGTATGATACCCCGGACATTCAATTTGTCTGTATTTTAATCCTACAGTTGAGTACTGAATTATTGTATTTATCTACTACTTTTAGGCCCGTATTCACCAACGTCAGTAATATTTGCTATTATCTCAGATTTCTAAAACTCTGGTAATACCATTATCTCGGATAACGCTCAGTTCTGTATTCACCACATAATTTAATATCCTGGTTTTCAAAATAGTAATATGCGTTACAAGAGCGGTATGTTGATGTTTTCATGTTCGAGGAAAAGATTGAAAAAGCGAAACGTAGTGAATCGTACATTATTTTGTGCGAAGATCGTTTGTTACATACCTGAAAGAGGAATTTCTAATTATTTGCAATGAAATCTCCATCTTGGTTTCTGTTCAATGACGGCAACTTTTAAAAACAAAAATATCTATCTTCAACATTGTTGCTATAAAATGTTTTCTATGTTTACTATATTCCAGCAGGCCGTGATATACGTCTGTCTTTTTTTTCCCCCAGTCTATAAATGCGAACTTAAAACAAACGGTAAGGTTATGTAATGATTTATTTTTCATTTTAATATTTTAACAATATTATTTATATAACATATTGCAGTAATAACATCGGCATCTGGAATCTTGTTGATTTTTTCACGGCTTCCTTAATGTTACTTGCATTACAAATGCAGTAACTTTTGTGGTGTTGTAGAGTTTACTTAATTTTTGCAAATATTTAAAAACAATAATTAACAGTGCAATTTAGGTGAAATTGCAGTGGTAAGTTTCCAATTTATAATTATTACTATGTTAAACGTGTCTAAAAATAATATGTTAAAAGCCTAAAGCAGTAAAATGAATATGGCGCTTAAGCGGTAAGAAGAGGGAAATTGTTCTGTGTGTTACGTTGGGAATACTGAATGTGGTATTTCACACTTACCGCGTATTGGTTTTGTGCGGAAAGCAAGCAAATACGCACGATCTCGCACAAACTAAGTTTTCGTTTCAGACTGCATTTGATCGTTAATTTTTTCATAACGAAGCACGGAGAGCATAGAGGGAAACAATTGACTGTCGCCATGGAAACTATAAATTCATGATAAAAATGAACAAGTTTACGAGTATATCTGCAGTGCTCGGGAAAAGTGACATAAGTCAGTTTCCGCAAACCTCTTTTGATAATTTATTGACAACTTACGGAACATCTGCTCGCTTGGAAAAAAAAATACATAGCCTAAGTATTTCTCCCATTACAATAATTCATACAGAAAAAAATCAAATCGACATAAACCAGTGTAACTTGTCAATAAATTATTAAAAAAGGTTTGTATATGCGCGTGTGTGTATTTATAGCGCTAACTCATAGGTATATAAATTGGTTAACTACAGAGAGAGGAAGCGAAAAGTTACCGCACTGTGCAGGGGACGTCGGGGAACAGATTGTCCGCAATCCAGGTCAGCTGTAGCAGTTTTATTACGGTAGGCCTAAAATTCCAAGTGGTGGGGATTGAGTGTGTGGACAGCGGGAAGCGTAGGGAGTGTTTAGTTGACGAGTGGAGTGTTTAGTGAGTGCACGTTATTACGTAGTGATGCATTACTACACTTGTTATTGAACATTATTTGTGTGCCGTCAGTATGGTGACGTATAGTATTGTACAACGAATGTTTCTAGTTGAGACATTTCTCCTAAAAATAAATCGTATGGCTGTACTATTCGCAAATTTCTACATGAGTTTCGTGACGCTGCAATGCCTTCGAGACATTACATAACCAAGTTATTCAGAAAATGGCGAGAAACAGGGTTTGTTTTAAACAAAATGAGAGAACCAGAGAAGGGGGTATTAACAGAGTAGAAGATTGCAGATATTCAAGCACGAATTGAAACCAGCCCGAGGAAATCTTCACGCTGATAGAATGAAATGAAACGAGTGATATCTGAAATTTCAGAGGTGGAGATACGAGTGTTTCGGAATTCTTTTAACACGATGCAACGTTTGTATGGAGAAAGCTGGACATCATTTTCAACAGCTGCTCTGATGAAAGGTAAGATTTTTCAACTTCATTAATTCCTTAGATAACTCTTAACTAATAATTTAGGTCTACGTAATGAAACTGAACGCTCGGCCCGCACGCGTTGCTACAGCTGATCGGTGAGTCGAGCAATGGATTGCTTGCTATCTGTTCCCGACGTCCCTGTAAAGTGCTGTAATTTTTTGCTGCCCCTCTCTGGTATAAACAACAGGTATTGCAGAGAATTCAGCTTACCTATTTGTTGTAAATTCCAGGTTATGTTCTATCATTGATAAGACAACGCTGATGTTTTAGATAATCTAAAATGTGTTGCAAAGTCTGAGTCATCGCAGTCCTGCGAGTATGTGGCGCGTTCTTTTAGCAGCTGGACGTCGTCTTTTGTAGTCTTGGTCATATTCCTCATCACTGTCATTTTCCCTTTCATCAATTAAATATTCCAGTCGTCTACCCGCCATCTTGTTATTCCGATTATGTCAGTTTTTCCTACTTTATCGGCCAACATTTCTCCGGCAAAATTTTAAACCGAGATAATCCCAATTAACCAGATAATTTTGTTGGTGAATACGAATACGAATACTGTTTAAGTGACCATCGGAGGAGGCTACTTCGCAGTCGCTCAAAATGTACGTAACTCTTCACTGCAATGCACATATTCAAGGATGATGTGAGTATCTTGCATTAAATTTTAAGAGTTAATATATCTCACCATAAAAAATATATGTTTAGACATTTCCTACTTCAATGATCATTCATTATATTTCTTGAATGCAGGATACAGGTTTCATTGTAACCGCAGTATAGTGCTCAGTGTTTACATCAGAGGCATACTCCATCCTTTCCACGCCCCCTTCTCATACAGTCTATACTGCGTGCGCAGTAAACCTTGGCAATTCCACGAAGTCTAGTTATAACTGATTTAATATCATGTTTTCAAATCATATTTTTGTTTATTTTAGAGAAATATTTTCTCAAATTTAAGAGACAAGTAAACATGGAATAATGGAATAAGGTTTTATATTTATTAGGATAAATTGCGTAGCCCTACAGCCACTGCGTCTTGTTGTTGAACACAGGTGATCCTTAAAATCTTTGATGCAGGCAGGCAGGCAGGTATCTTTGTCTGGTCATTACACTGTTATTGTAGAATAGCATCTCTGTGAAACACAAAACTTATGCTACTACAGCCACTCAGAAAGTTTTTGCCCACTGGTTTCATCAGGATGTATAATAATAAGTTACAACCAAATTTTCTTAGCAATGAATTGTCAGTGTTTCTATCTGCGGCATTATTATTACTTACGGCTTTTGAGGAACCCGCAAGTTCATTGCCGCCCCCACATAAGCCCGCCATCTGTCCCTATCCTGTGCAAGGTTAATTCAGTCTCTATCATCATATCATACCTCCCTCACCCAAATTTTAATATTATCCTCCCATCTACGTTTCGGCCTCCCCCAAGGTCTTTTTCCCTCCGGCCTCCCAACTAACACTCTATATGCATTTCTGGATTCGCCCATACGTGCTACATGCCCTCCCCATATCAAACGTCTGGATTTAATGTTCCTAATTATGTCAGGTGAAGAATACAATGCGTGCAGTTCTGCGTTGTGTAACTTTCTCCATTCTCCTGTAACTTCATCCCTCTTAGCCCCAAATATTTTCCTAAGAACCTTATTCTCAAATACCCTTAACCTATAATTCCTCTCTCAAAGTGAGAGTCCAAGTTTCACAACCATAAAGAACAACCGGTAATATAACTGTTTTATAAATTCTAATTTTCAGAGTGTGTCATGTATATTTGTTACTGTTTTACTATTTATTATTATTATTATTATTATTATTATTATTATTACTATTATTATTCAAAACCCACTAGTTGTGTGTAATCCGCGGCCTGTTCCAGTAGGGTATGTAGGCTACTCTTCATAGTTGACAGCGTTACAAAGGACCCCAGCAGGCCTGTGTCTGAACTGTGTTATCGCGTACCAATGTGTATACTGTACGAATTTTTCCTATTTAAGAAACGAAATAATTTGCGAAGAAGGATCGCGACACAGCGCCTTTCATTGGTTATTATTTTCATAGGTAATGATTAAATGATATTTTTCATATGCCACGATGCGCTTACACATATTCAAGTTTCATCTTATTCATTATTGATAATTAAGGAGCGGATTCTATGTAATTAAATATTTTTCTTGCGTGTGATAAAACACAATTAACAAAGTTAAAAATTCCGAATGTCAAGTTTCAAGTTTAAAACCCGAATTTTATTTCACATAAAAACACATATTTTCACAAAAAATTTATGTAAATACATATTTTCAGGAAATCTATTATTTTTTACTTAAATAATTTTTTACAAGAACTTTTAAATATTTTAAAACTAAATCAATTATATCACTCAGAAATACGTTATCTTTTTAAGAATTCTTGGTTGCTTTCTGTTTGTATGGGCTGTGTGGTGTATCCGTCATCCATTTTTGTAATAGTATCGCCTCAAGTTCTGAGAATTACTAGGGAGGATATCAGTGTTATTATATGAGAATAAATTAACATGGACAAGAAGGAGAGATTTTGCAACACATAATTAGGAATGTTTATTGTTGCTGAAGATGATTTCATTCCTTGCTTTGTGAAACACACGAATAAGAATTAGGTTGTAAACATTATTTAATTTAAACAAATCTCTCGCCTCTTATCCGTGCCTATGAAGTGAGGAAATACATCTTGTGATTCCCCGTTATCGGACCATAAGCATAAGCTGCGTAGTGCAGACGTGGTGGCGTCGCTATAGGAAGCTTTTCTCCGACATTGTCAGTCAGTAGCTACATTTTTTACGTTAAGGCGTGTGTATATTAAGATGCCTAAAATCAAATCGAGTTTAAGATCGCGTCTACAACAATATGTAGATGAATTTAAAAACATTTTTACTACCGACGGAAAAGTGTTATTTTGCTACCATGTGATAAATCAGTAAGTGCAGATCAGAGCTCTCAGGTAACCTAACATTTGTCTGGAAACAAGCACATTGCCGCTGCTTCACGTGTGCATTCACGGCAAAACAGTGGATATAAAAAATGTGTAAAGTTGCTCAAGTATTGGAGGGTGTGCCTGTAGGTGAAATTGACGGTGTAGGTGTTCGTGACATTCCTCTCTTTAAATATACACTTCTGACGTCCTGTGATGTGGAAAGATCGTTTTCACAGTATAAGTCGTTGTTCAGAGATAATGGGCATGCATTTGTGACGGAGAATTTGGAGATGATCTTCGTTGTTCACTGCAATTCTCGGACAACTACTAGCAACTGATACTCAAGTGTGATTGGTGAGTACCTAGTAAGTTTTTTTTTCAAGCTAAGTAAGGTATTTTTGTCATATTAAAAAAAATATATATATATATTTTATTTTTAGCAAATATTTTCGTATTTTTTAGCACATAAAAATAAATATATTTAAATTTTTTAGCACATAAAAATCCGCTCCCTATTGATAATGTCTGTTTTGTAAGGTTACAATTGCTGAGTATTTACAGAAATATGGTCTATTTCTGATATTTCAATAAAATGTTTAAATAGTACAAAAATAAAAACTAACAAAAGTAAATAACATACTTGAATCGATAGTCATGATAAAACCAATACATTAACAATAAATTAACTAAAACAGAGTCAATATTGATAGTAGACCCTAGAGAGCTGGGGTGTATTCAGTTCTGGCGGACTCTGACGACGCCAAGGTACTATTTTTCAAGGTTGGGCAGCGCCAAGCACTTTTCGGATTTACATATTACCGTAAAATTTTGCATTTATATTAAAAAGTCACGTTTTATTCATATCTAAACAGTTTCATACTAAGGTGAATTGTCACTTTATCTAAATTTGAACCCGTGCATTTCCGTCTGACATTCCACAGGTATTCCTGGGGAGGTGGTGGTGGTGGTGGTGTTGATGTTGATAATGTAGGCGACGACAAAGATTACTACTGTCGGTATGTACTACCGAAATCCGAAATTCCAGAGCTAGGGAACATTTTTGTTTAGAAATACCCCATAACTTAGGTGGAGTTTACATTTTGAGTTTCATTTAAAATGAAAATTCATTCTGAGTTTTCGTTACACTGTTTATCGAATGCACAACAGTTGGTTGTTTAACGACGGTGTATCAACTACTGGGTTATTTGTCGTCGATGGAATTGGTGATAGCGAGATGGTATCGGGTGAGATGAGGCCGAGGATCACCGAAATTCGCCTTACGGTTGGAGGAAAAAGCCGAACGAGGTAATCAGCCCAATGCTGGAATCGAACCCACGCCCGGATGTCAATCGCGCTACTGCCTGAGCTACGCCGCTGTCTGGCATTACATTCAATGGTCACAATTTAACAATGAAGTCACTTCCTCCTTGTCTTCTGATGTTTAGACTACTACTGTATTACTTCAATATTTTCAGTACACTACATTGTTTTTCGTTGCTGACATAAATGTAAGGCAGAGTAGAAAGACTGAGGGAGACAGACAGAGCCATCTTTTATACTCTTGGAAAATGAAGGATCGAAAACGGTTTTACTTTCCCTCGTTTCGGAGATCATTTTGCTCTCTCTGCGTCAGTGATCATCAACTCGCGTATGAACGGGCGCGGGCAGTGCTTGGCTGATGCGTGCTTACTGTAGCGGGCAGAGGACCGGTTTGTGACGTTCCGTTGTAGTGAACAGAGGCGGTTCTTGTCATCCATTCAAACAAGAGATGCAAAGAGCAGAAAACAGTTCAAAACGTAGGCCACACTGAAGAAATACAATTTACAGATACATTATACAACTCAAAGTAACGAATATGGCAGATACGAAGAGAAGAGCGTGCAGCATTAATTCAACAATTGAAGGAAAATGAGCTAGAAGTTGTTTAAGATGACAATGTTAGTGAATCGGCTGTGCGACTCAGATATAAAATTTCACTTGTAATAGTAAAATATTAGAAACATTTTAAAGATTGAAAATTTGAAGAATGTTTAATTACAACTGAAGAACTTTTCTCACAAGAAGTATAGGAGTTAGAATCTATCAGTTTGCGTCCTTCCACCATGATTCATCCCATCCGAGGTGTAGCCGAGGACGTTCAGGTGAAATTAGTAATTGTTTGTCAGTCTTTCATTTGTTATTCTTTGGCAGTAGATGAAAATACTTATATAAGCGATAATCCGCAACTGCTGATTTTTGTAAGAGGCGCTACTGAAAACCTTCAGGCTAAGGAGAGTTCTTATATATTGTTCTCATAAAGGATACTACTACTACTGGTTCCGATACTTTCATGTAGATACTGTAGAAATTATTTTGGACTCCCTTGGAATAAACTTGTATCCTTGGCAACCAATGGAGCTCCTTCCATGGTTGGAAGTAAAACGAGTGTAATAAGGAGTCTATGGGATGAAGTAAAAAGCGTTAATTTATCCCATGAAATTATTTTTTAGCGAGTATGGCGATCTGTCATAATATAGTAAAGTGCGGTGACTTAGTCGTGGCAAATTATTGGATAGGTTCTTTGAACTGAGGGAGGAAACATCATCGTTCACGGAGAAAGAAGAAAAGTCTGTATCATAAGTGAAAAATGAAAAAATGGATTTGTGAACTTCCTTCTTAATGGAATTACCTGAATGATTTAAATTGTTTTCTACAAGGTAACAACAAGATTATTACACAGTTATATGACAGAGTGAAGGCGTTTAATATAAACCACCTCTAATTATGTAACCTTAGCTTAACTAAAAGGATAAGTTAGATCACATTTTTCAAAATTAACAACGATATAGGCATACTAGTTTTTTAAGACTTTGGATTTCGAAGAATATATTCACACATCATGACGATCTGCGCCAGGAATTTGACTCGATATTTAAAGACTAGGAAAATTTTCAATTTGATTTTCGATTGCTATTTGTAATTGAAACTTATTGATTTACTTTACGATAGTGAATTGAAGGACAAATATCAAAACAAAAAAAGTTATCTTAGTTTTGTATGAACTTTCCATGTGTTCGATTTCCCCGATTGTACAGAGATACATTTTCGGATTCACATATCTGTGCGAACAGTAATTTTTTCCTATGATGAAGATAAACAAGCCATGTCACGGAAGCCAAGTATCGAATCACAACTTAAAATGTGCTGTCACATTATTCACTATACAAACAATAGTTCCAAACGTTGAGAAATTGCTGAGGGAAAAGAGAATTAAACAAATCCCGAAAAATCAGTGCTAATGCCATGTTGAGTGGACTGAATGTAGTTAATTTCTGCATTACCATTCCTCGGGTTATTATGTGTTTTGTTCAACATTTTCCCTAACAGAAGCAGCTTACACATTTACAATAATTGTCATGCATAGCCTGAATAATTAACACGAAATCTGTATTATATTTCTGATAGTAATTTCGAACTTATTAAATTCACATTGTGGTGCCGCCGCTGAACGTCTTACCTGCCCTGTTACGACTTTCTCTTGCCTACAGGGCGAGCGGGCAAAGCTTGACGACGACACAGTGCTCTGAGTTGGGGACCACTGCTCTACGTAAAGCACTGTATGTACTATATATACTGTGTACCGCAAGCTACTGGATAGTGCTGCGTTCGTTATCTAGTAATTGCGTTTTCCCATGCGACCGAATATCACAATCGTGCAATAATATTTTATGTCCTATTCATTGAATAGTTTTTTAAGAAAGATGTGTTGAGACTGATATGAATGTTGAATGCTACATGCGTGCAGTAGTCTTAAGGGTCAGATCTGCAGTAAAAATGTACAAAATGTTATTTTTAATTAAGTTCTTTTATTCTGCGGGCTAGAGCAGCTAAGGCTCGGAACTTCAGTCATGGAATTCGCTAACTTTCAGATCTCGTCCAGGGCAAGGATGTTTATGCCGTCCTAATGTCAGGTGTTGAAAGATGAAGGAAAGTCGCAGGTGACCCGTGGTTTATCCCTGAGAAAATCTGCTGAGGGCTTCGGTTGAGAATGCCAGAAGATTGTCCTGCATATTGATGTTCGACGAGGTCTGTTGAACTCGCAGTACGGAATGCAAAATCGAAGAAAAAAAATTGTGGCTTGCTTTTCGTTGTCATTATAGCCCGAGCCACTTGCACTGTTGAATTTTACAGCCTGAGTAGCTTATATGTTCCCAAGCCGCTTGTAGACGACACTGCTCTCTGATTGGTTGAAATGACCCGCGCCTCGTAAGTGTGTGGACAGCACAAGGCGATGTCAAAACTTTTATGTGGCTTTTGAAGGCTAGAAACACGGAAGTGCCAAAATGTAATGCAAGCTTTTAATAATAATAATAATAATAATAATAATAATAATAATAATAATAATAATAATAATAATAATCATAATCATCATCATCATATCCGTCACGTATTAGACCCTACAGGATCTGTTACGGTCTCATGCCAGCGCTTTCGTGGTCTTCCCAATTTCCTCTTTCCTTTTGGTACATAAGTAAGAATCTGTTTAGGCCATCTAGTGCGATCCATCCTTTCAACATGTTTTTTCCACTGAAGTCCATATTGTTGAACAAAATTAACTACTGGGTGTTCAGTTCAAAGAGTGTCATGGCTCGCTGTATGCCGTCACGTGGCTAGTCGATGAGCCTAGAGAATTCAATCTTCCTACACTTCCGCAGAGGTGTATTACTTATCTGCCAGAGAAGTTGCCTAGCAAGTACGGCAAATGCGATTCTGTACTGATTTTAGAGGTTTAAATTCTGTTACCCATGGCGATTCATATCCACTCCCTACTATCGTATAAACACTTGAAAGTTTATCTGGTACTAAGTACTTCAGCAAAATTGATTTATTCTGTGGCTTTTGGCAAGTCGAAATTGAGGAAGAAGATAAAGAGAAAACTGCTTTCGGTACACCGATGGGAACGTTTGAATACAATCGAATGGCGTTTGGTCTAGTAGGAGCCCCGAGTACTTTTCAGAGACTAATGGACGGAGTCCTAGCAGGCTTCAAAAGCGTACCAGCATATGTTTATATTGATGACGTCATTCTGTACAGTTCAACAATAGAGAACACGCAGAGAGATTAAAAGAAGTTTTGCAGCGCTTAAGAGACGCGAATCTGATAGCACATCCTCTAAAATGTACTTTTGCAGTACCCGAAATCGAGTACTTAGGTCATGTAGTGGACTCTAGAGGTGAACGTCCCGACCCACAGAAAATTCAAGCAGTAAAAATATTTCCAGTTCCGAAAAACGCAAAACAAATACGATCATTCCTTGGTCTAGCAGGCTATTACCGCAGACATGTTGCCAACTTTGCTGAAATTGCTAAACCCTTATCAGATCTCACAAGGAAGGACGCTACATTTGTTTCGACCATAACACAGGAAAATGCATTCAGGACGTTGAAAGAAGCACTGTGTAGTGAACCGAACCTGAAATATCCCTACTTCAGTAAACCATTTATGCTAGCGACAGACGCATCAGGAACTGCGCTAGGGGCCGTTTTATCTCACAAGATAGGAGGGGAAGAGCATCCAATTGCATATGCCTCACGAGTACTACAGAAATCTGAAAGGAACTATTCCACCACAGGACGTGAGCTATTAGCTCAAGTATGGGCTACAAAGTACTTTAGGTGTTACCTATACGGTCACCAGTTCACCGCAGTGACCGATCATGCAGCTCTTCGTTGGTTAATGAGTCTCAAGGAGCCGAGTTCGAGACTGCTCCGATGGACTCTCAGATTGTCTGAATTTAATTTCCAGGTTCAGTACAAACCAGGAAAGAAACATCAGAACGCTGATGCCCTGTCTAGAATTCATGAAGTGCCGTTTGTTAAGGTCGACGAGATGCGACCTCAATCCGTTCGAAATCTGCAGATTGCCGAACCACAATATGCGCAATGGTTGAATGACAGAAATCAGTTTAAATTGGATGACAATGGGGTTTTGTTTCGAATCCAAAACGACCGTGAACATTGTTTGGTAGTACCTAAACCAATGAGATCGACTATACTAAAGACATACCAAGATTCACCAATTGGTGCACACCAAGGTCAAAGGCGGGCCTATGACTTATTAAGTCGACGTTTCTATTGGCCAGGTATGAGATCAGACGTGGAAAATTATGTTGCGAATTGCATGTCATGTTGTGAAAGAAAAGAGGAAAACATCCTGTAGTCCCTCTTCAGGAGTTCGGTGAAGTGGTGAAACCCTTTGAATTAGTTAGCATGGACATCCTTGGTCTATTTCCAAAAACCACTTCCGGAAACGTCTATCTATCGACTTTCACGGCTGCCTTCACGAAGTGGAGTGAAGCTATTCCGATACCCGACCAACCTGCAGAAACTGTAGCTAGGGAATTTGTCACGAAAATAATTGCTCGTCATGGAACCCCTAAACAAGTACTAACTGATCAAGGCAGAAATTTTGTGTCCACATTGTTCAAGGAAGTTTGCAAATTGCTACGCATAAAGAAAATACACACAAGTCCGTATCATCCCATGGCGAATGGACTAGTTGAACGTAGTCATCAAACGTTCACGGCAATGATGTCTCACTTTGTGCATAAAGACCAAAGGGATTGGGATAAATGGATAGCCATTGTACAAATGGCGTACAGAAGTACACCTCACTCAGTGACCGGCTGCTCCCCTTTCTTTCTCTTGTATGGCAGGGAAATGCCTCTGTCATTCCCAGTCGATATCAGTCCGAAGTTTCCAAGAGAAGCCATAGAATCCGACCCTGTAGTTGGCCTAGCCAAGAAGCTAGAGACGGCCTATAAAGCGGTTAGAGATCGACTAAAGCAGAGTAAGACAACGCAAGCTAGGCAGTACAACAAGAGGCGAAATGTGAGACTACAAACATTCCAAGTAGGAGACAAAGTATTCATGCATAGCACAGTGTTGGAAAAAAGGAGTAACAAAGAAACTAGCTAAACCGTGGACAGGCCCCGTTGAGATAGAAGAGATAGTTAGTGAAACGCCAGGAACGGCGGCAGAAAACGCGTGGGCATCGGAAGATGAGATGCCGCTGAGAGAGTTAAGAGACGGAGTAGGGAGGGATGAAGACTGAGTCCGAGGACGAAATCCCTCTTGCAAGATTACGTGATCCTCCCCAGGCACACAGTACTGAACCAGACCCAAACTCAGTTAAGGCTGGGCGTCCACTGGACCCGAATTCGGCCGTTTACAGTCGTACACGACCGAATGATCCCACAACAAGAGAATGCATTGGCGCGCGGCCATTACACTCGTCCTATTCGGCCGAAGACAGCTGAATGCCGGTTCGATCCGATTCAGATGGATTTTCCGGCTCATTCGGCCGAGCAGGCAACGTGTGATGACTGTTTCCATAAATTTCGCCGAAAAAGTAATTAGTTCTTTTGTGTTTCTTTTTTTCGTTAAACAAGTGAAATAACATTTTTAAGGCTTAACAAATTCTGCTTACCTTAAGATCACTGACAAACGTTTCTCAGGCGGTACAACTTCTCTGAAATTTGACCATTTTGAGATTGATGGACGAATTACATTTAAAACATAGCTATTGAAATGTATCAACATTCATCCGATATAAATCGAAAAAAACATAGCACTATGCTCTAGAAGTTCATTATGTAGGCGTAGATGATGAAAATTACCCAGCGACACCTTTCTCTAAGCATCGGATATACCCTATATTTTCGTCATTCTTTAAAATTTATTTGTATGTATGTGTATATGTATGTATGTCTGTATGCATGCATGTATGTATGTACGTATGTATGTAATTTTTTAATTGATTATTTAATGACGCTGTATCAACTACGAGGTTATTTAGCGTCGATGAGATTGGTGATAGCGAGATGGCATTTGGCGAGATAAGCCGAGGATTCGCCTTAGATTACCTGGCATTCAAGTTACGGTTGGGGAAAACGTCTGAAAAGCCCAACCAGGTAATCAGCCCAAGCGGGGATCGAACCGCGCCCGAGCGCAACTTCAGACCGGCAGGCAAGCGCCTTAACCAACTGATCCATGCCGTTGGCTGTATGTATGTATGTATGGCCTAACAAATATTCGGCCGTTCACGGTGTCAGTGCTCCCAGTGTGAGTAATGAAACAGTCGAACAGAAAGACCTCGCTATGGATTGCGAATTAGAAACATTTATTAACCTATTTAATAGCAGATTGTGTGATTGTTGTAAGGAAGTGATCTAATGAAATATGGGGACGAGATTTACAGTCTCTGTTCCCACATGTAACGATGTTTTCAGTTACTCAGCCGCACTGTCTAGCCAGAGAAAACTGAGGAAGCCTATGTCATCGGATCTGAGCGACCTTCGACGTGATATCGCTCATTCCAGGAGAAACTCTAAGTATATTGTATAATATTAAATAGAGCATGGAGCTCGCCTGAAGATGCCAAAGCTGAAAATGGCACTTATAAAATTTATTTCTACTTTTGTAACTTGAAATAACTGTATCATAAATAATTTTGTTGCTCTAGTTAACTGCTATGTAACATGTATATGGATTTTGAAACATTTTGAACAATGAGATAAGATATGTTCTTAAGCTTAGGGTTAATTTGACACAGAGATATAATATAGTTTTGAAGGTTACTCTGCCTAACACATATATGTAAATATTCAAATTCAAACGTATCTCAAGCGATGATTTAAAAGGAAAGCATAGTTGATGTGAAAATTGAAGTTAGAGTTGTCATAACTGAAACTCTTTCGTGAGTGCGTAACCGATCATCTTAAATCAATCATTGTGCTACTCGAACGTATGTACTGTATGTGCTCTAGGCATTCGAGAATGCAAGACACCCTGCCGGTGACGTAGCATAAACCCAACGAGAGCCACGATGGACAGGTGACGTCACGCGCCAGCTGGAACGCTATCAGCGCTCAGCACGGAACTGCATGTGTCAGCAGAACAACATAGGAAGTGCCGTATATACGAAAAGGCGTCCAACACAGAATACAGAGTTAAGACTTGAATGCTTTTAAGACAAACATTTAGCTTAAGAATGGAGTAAATCACAGTGAAACGTGTATGTGCGTGTGTGTATGCGGTATGCGTGAGGAGAAAAGAGTGTATATCGGGGCCCCGACAGAACCAAAAATGAGTGAGTGAGAGAGAGAAATACTGTGTAAACTCAATAATGTCCAATATTGTAAAATTTTACTGTAAAACGGGAAAGTATAGTAGGCCTACCCAAAATCTACTGTTGTACCAAGGGCTGATAACTGTTATAGCTGACGCCATGCAACGAACCGAACCAACACGAAATTATAGATTGTCTCAAAATTTAACATGGAAAATTCAAAACCAATTAGAATGCATAAACTAAGTTAAAAAAGAGAGAGAGAAAGAGAGGACATTATTAGTGATTCCGCTTTGCCTTATAATTTAGTGATCACCAGATTCATGGTATAAATGGTGTGCATTTGAAGGCGAATGGCGAGGAGTAAATACCTCGTAAGACTGCCTGAGCAGAGAGAAAGTCCCTGGCAAGAGATAACTCTCTGTAAACCTTCTCTGTTGCTTGTGTGCGTGAATGTGTTACAGAATCTAACCCACGATCACTAAGCCTTAAAACAAGTTCCATGAAAAAGCACGTGCCATTGAGGCATCGTTTTTTTTTAAGAAGGGGGCATTGTTATGCCCCAGGGCTAAAGAACGCCCAGTACCATGATTTCCTGTAGAGCATTAAATTTGAAACAGGAACAGTGTCAGCGGAATACACGGTCTTAAGATGCTTAGCCAGCGGTACAGAGTCTTGTCGGGCGTGTAGTAAATCACTGCCTACAATGAAAGTATTCTTACGCCACAGATCATCGCTGGACTAATCGCATTAGCCCAGTAGAACAAAGCATGCATTTTAATTGGTTAAAATTATATCACGCATTGTTCGAACTCTTTTCTTGCTCGTAGTCTCATTATAGCGACTTATCACTATAATGCACTGAATCAAATTAAATGTAAGAGATGTTTGATTAAGACGACATCTGTAAGTACGTGAAATCAAAAGTGCTTTTAAGCCCATCTCACCTGGTGGATGGCGTGGTCAGCACCCCGGGCGGGAAACGGATAACGAAACATAAAAAGTGTTGGTGAGGAGACGCGGCAGTGAGTGGAGACTGACGGAGAGCGTTAATCGGGTCTTTTTGGTAACGAAGAGCCGGTAGCGTGGTGGCGTCGGTGGCAGAAAACGAAATACGTTGTAAGTAACTTTGATTGTACATTATTTTGTAAATATATAATAAATTAAGTAGAGTTTACGATATTGCAATCATTTCAGACTTAGTTTAGTAACCATATAGTTTTCCTGTAGTATCCTGAGAGCTCCAGCTCTTCCAGCAAAATAGTTTTGCATTGTTGTGTACAATGGTGGTGTGAGAAATCCTGACGAGAAGGAGCAGACATTTATCTATGAACACTATCTAATGTCTTAGACATTTATCTATGAATCCTAAAAATTACAGCGCGATTGATTGACAATCATAAAAGTTACAGCGTGATAATGTGTAACTCGGTGAAGATGTGTCTATGCTTGCTAAAGTCTTTACAGAACCTTACGTACAATAATGACGTTCCGTTGCGTCAACGAACCAATCAGAGCGCTAGCTTCAGGCAGCTCCATCCTGGAAATGAAAGCAATTTGATTCCCGTTGAGCGGCGACATGCGCGGCGAGGCGAACTACTCCAGCATGTTTTCCCGCACGCCATGATTCCATGGTTACTTATTTCTTTATGGTTCTGACTTCAGAAATGTAATTCAGAAAGCTGTCCAGAATGTTGTGTTAAAATCAGTAACTTACTAATAAACATTTCTGGAAAGAACCGGGCCCATTCACAATGAGAACATTAACGAGGGAACGTAAACTTTGCAGTCAAGGAAGTCATCATCCACAATGGAAATGTGTCGTTACCATAAAGCCCAAAGCCGGCCCGTTGTATCACATGGAAGTGCAGTCGAATATTTTATGTTCGAATAAAGGAATTGCGGTGTGAGATATTTATTGGTTCCACCCTACACATGGCCGACCACTGCAAATTGGTATTTAGCCAAGATATGATTACTATTATAAGTTAGCTATAATGCTGTCAATATGATGAAATAAATTAACAAAATACATAGGCTACCCTTCCACTTCGTGTTAATGACGATTATCTTCCATGTATCTTTGTACGGATGCCGTGTTTGTCATACAGACAGCGATGTGACTGGAATCTTTCGTCAAACGATGCCCTTTCATTTTGTTTCTTCCAGCGTTCTCCGATAGCGCTCTTTTTATGCGCCTTCAGATAGTGTTCTTTCTTCAATATAAGTCGCTGACGTCACCGCAAACGAAAACCTTGGAGTTTGCAAACTTCTGCGTTCACGTTTTCGTTCACTGCTAATGTTAAAATTTACGAAAATAATTGTGAATCGTGACATTAAATAAGACGACCGCAAGCTTTGCCGTTTGCATTTCATTTTCATTGTGAATGATCCTTAAAACAAGCTGTGATTCCATGGATACTTAATTCTTAATAGTTTTGAATTTAGACGCCCATGAAATCGTGATCGTATAACCTCTCCAACGGGAAATATTTATTTAATGTAAATTTTTGCTATCGTAGAAAAAACATTGTATGACACACATTCGTAAAGTTACCTTTTGGCTGTCGTCTGTTTGTGAAACGAGGCGCACATCGTGCCAAATATAACCTTTACGAACTTGTCTCATAAATAACGATTTCTAAGAAAAGTCAACAAAGAATAGAAACAGACTAGCTTGACCTTCACCTGATGCATATTTCTGGGACATCCTGAAAGAGGATTGTACATAGGTCCGATACACTCACTCACTCACTCTCTCCCCTCCCCCTCCCTCCCTCTCTTTTCCTCTCCCCCTCCCTCCCTCCCACCCTTCCTTTCTCTCTCTCTCTCTCTCTGATGAACCAAAACCGACGTTTCCTTCACTTCATAAAAAATCTAAATCATATTCAGCAATCTTCAGGTTTAGGATTCATGTGCAAGAAATAATGGACAATATTTACAGCTTGTATACATTTGTGTGTTTGTATGTTTAGTTAACAGTTCGAAGACTGGACTGGGTTCTACTCAAAAGAGTCGCTCATGAGGCAACTAAGCCAGAAGCGTGCCCAGTTCCTTTCCTCCATCTATTGCGTAGGCTACATCGCTGACTAGTAACCAGATTCTCAAATTGAACTTCATAGTCTTCAGTTTCGGTCTACTTTATTGTGGGTCATACCGTGGATTAAATCATTACAGATGTAATTTATTGGCTTACTTTATAATAAGAGTAATTAGAATAACAGTAGGTGCCAAATCTAGGGAATCTTGTAGGGCTACAAATAATGCCCATGGCTTGTCAGTATACCTTTTCATTAATAATCTTCCTCGTATGTAATCGTGAAAACTTTGTAACTAATTCAACAGTTCATAGCATAAATACACGTCAAAAAATGACTTTCATACTCCATTGGCAAGTCTATCGTGCTATCAAAAAGAAGTGCGTTATATGGCAGTAAAAATTTTTAATAGCCTCCCTATCGATATAAAAATGAAACTCAAAACATAAGATTATTTAGGGCCAAATTAAAGAAGTACCTAATTTCTCACGCCTTCTATTCTGTAGGTGAATTCATGACATTCAATAACACTTCATGAAATTGATACTAAAACTTTGTGTTGTACTAGTAGACTATATTGTAATTCTCGTCTGTATATATTTCATTTAGACTGTGACTATAAATTAAGATTTTATAATAGTATTAAGTTTTTTGACTAGTTCCATATTCTAGCTGTGAAGCAATGTATGAATACCATGGAACGTTAATAAATACAATACAATACAATACAATACAATACAATACAATACAATACAATACATGCTGAAAGAGTAGACCGAAAAAAATAACAACTATGGATCACTATGAGCATCATGAACACCCTCCAAAAACTATTTGGAAAATTGAATCTGTATGGTCTGTTACATTCAGTAATTTATTGACGACTGTTTTATTACAAGGCTTTTGTCTGAACAATGCCGTCGCCTTCCAAGGTGATGTTTTGGATACTCTTCCATGCTGAGCTCACTTTCTCAAAGACTGTTCTAGCTCTCAGCTTGTCGTCGAATTTCCTTCAGTCACAACGCATTCTTTTTATTTAAGGAGGAGACCGTTTCTCTCATTTTTTTTTCATTAAATTCTGATTGTTGAATAAAATAATTGTTGCAAATCTAATCTTTCAGGTAAAGCTTCCTGTAAAGCACATTTGAATAACTTCAAGGGAAGAATTGTTCCGGGGCCGGGTATCGATCCCGGGACCTCTGGTTGAACGTACCAGCGCTCTTCCAACTGAGCTACCCGGGAACTCCACCCGACACCGTCTCAACTTTCCCCTTTATATCCACACAACTCGCGTGGGCTGACGGAACTCCAGAGACCCACATCGAGTGCACACAAACTCTGTGTGACTTGAAATTGTGGTTTTCTGTTAACGTACACAGTGTCGTATATATTATGCAAATCTAATCTTTCAGGTAAAGCTTCCTGTAAAGCAGATTTGAATAATTGAATAATTGAAATTATTTAAATCAACCAGAGGTCCCGGGATCGATACGCGACCCCGGAACAATTTTTCCCTTGAAATTATTCAAAATAATTGTTGAAAGCAAAGATATTTCCGTAGAACTATAGCACGACACTTTCTTTGCGATTTTTTTGTAATATGGGCTACATAATATCATAGATGAAGATTCGTTATTGTAATGCGTACTACATTGCCACCAACTAATCTGAAGTATGTATACTAATGCACTGACCTTGACGTCTCTTCAGCTGTGTTGTCTGTCCACATTCGATTCCGGGGAAACTTACACACTATTTCCCCGGCAGTAGTGTTCCATCTATAAGAGTAGGCCTACGGCATTTACCCAAGAGGAACCTGTTTGCTGGTACAGTGAAACCTTTCCTTACGGACACTCCCAAAATGCGGATACTCCTTATATACGGACAGATTTTTATGTCCCAACTGAAATGATACAGAAATACTGATAAATTTAACTCTCGTTTACGGACACTCTCAGACACGGACACGGACAGCTGTGTCACAGTCCTAAAGCTTGCTTTACCTCCTGACTGCGGACAGAGCTTGGATTTGAAGACCTAATATGTTACAAAAATGGAAAATTTAGTACAGAAATTCCTTAACATGAAACATAACATAACATAAGGGTCTCGTAGGCTACCACTAGCCCAGCCGGTTACCCCTTGTTAGCTGGAAGCGGGTGGATAAACAAAGTCATAAAATTTAACCTTTCTGATGGGTCCAAGGTTTGCGCGATCGTGAAATTGTATTCGACACATGATAGGGTTAGTAGGATTATTCTCTTCACTTCAATCAGTTGTTCTGTTTCGAGAGACATGGCACCTGAACGTAAAGTTAAGTTGAAAACTGTAAATTACATACTGCATAACTGTAGACCTAGAATAATATTGCATGGCACAGTGCTGTATTTTCCTTTTTCGGTCTTATTTATTGTAGTTCAAAGTCCCAAAGAATTTACTATAGTACAGTATACTGTATTTAGAATTAAACTACAGTAATACATTTCATTTAAAGCGTGAAGGGATACTTGATGCATGTTATAAATTTACTGTTAGATTGAGGAGCCTCCTTCCCAATAAAGGACACCTTCCAAATGCGGACAGATTGTTATGTCCCTTCGATGTCCGTAAATGAGAGGTTTCACTGTATACGCAGTATGTATTGCAATACTGTGCTACGTGCAGGATTTCATTTGAATGAAATGCGTGTACCGGTGCAGAGTGTAGTAATTAATGAAATATTTGCTGTCTTTCCACTTTGTACAATAGTTTTATTTTATTTTATTAATTTTTTAATAATAATAATAATAATAATAATAATAATAATAATAATAACAGTTTTACTTTCCCTGGCAGAGTTAAGGCCATCAGGCCATCGGAAGATTTTATTTACAATTTGTAACTATATTATTCCGAAATCTTTAAAAAAGGGCCTAACATTGCGCTAATAAAATGTAAAATTAATGATCAGCAATAAAATGCAAGAAAAAAATTATTTTATCAATCGCCGCATTTCACTTGAAAAAGTCTTAATTTTCTGTTTTTACATTATTCAAACTGCAGTTGCTTCATTTAGCTACACCGACAGATCTACGTAACAGTATCTTCTTCTCTCTTTACTTGAAATCAGTTTTATGAATGTTCTCCAGGCAATCATTATGTGAGTGTATACTAAGAAAACTGTTTCTGTTTCAAAGTAGGTGCTTATAGTGAAGGTGAAGTAAACTCAACCCCATCGCTCCAGAGGGTGGCTCCCACCTTTACAGGCAGTCGTCAGCAGGGATGTCCATCCTACGTGCCCGCAAGGAAATGCCCCTGGTACTCATTTCTGTTAGAGGCTGGAAAAATCCATGACCCCATCGAAAATCGAACGCATAACCTTTCAGCTTGCACGTCGAGCCTTAACCGCGCCCTGTTTATAGTATAAAGTTGACATGTTTAATTTCCTACCTGTAAGAGGAGATTTAAATTCAAAGGTTCCATTTCAGCATGTGATGGCGTTATAACCCTGTGAATATAATACATTTTCGAGTGCAAAGAGACCACTAACCTAATATAATATACTTATTTTGTTCATAAAAATGGCAAAATCCAAAATATTTACGCAGAATAAACATAAATTGAATTTAAAATTCCCAATTAGAGCCGATTTCGCCATTGCATTCTTATGGATTTGAGTCCGCGTACTGCAGTATACAGAGGAAACTGTTATATTAAACCATTTTCTGTTTGTTGATTTTTAAATTTATTATATTCTTAAGAACTGTGCAAACATTAACAGTCTCGGTTCATCAGCATTCATCAGTACTTCATTATATTTTATTCATCCTGTATTCTATATTTAAGCCCAGATCACATATATAACAGATTGCTCATCCCTATGTTAAAATCGGTAGCACTTTGAAGAGAACAACCGCCAGGATCGCCATCTGTCCGCCGTGAACGAACACGAGATGGCAGTACAGTCGGTAATGCAATTCAAATGGGAATTATGACAACTTATGTAACAACTAGATGGCAGAAAGATGCCGTCGAAGCCTATGAAGCCGAGCAATCTGGATATATATGATCTAGGATTTAAGCTAATAATTTCATAAGAATACAGTGAAACCTCTCATTTACGGATATCGAAGGGACGTAACAATCTGTCCGCATCTGGGAGGTGTCCTTTATTGGGAAGGAAGCTCCTCAACCTAACAGTCAATTTATAATATGCATTATGTATCCCTTCACGCTTAAATGAAATGTATCAGGCCTACTGTAGTTTAATTCTAAATACAGTATAGAGTACTACAGTAAATTCTTTGCAACTATGAACTACAGTAGATAAGACCGAAAAAGAAAAAAACAGTACTGTGCTGTGCCATGCAATTTTATTCTAGGTCTGCAGTTAATTTACAGTTTTCAACTTAACCTTTACGTTCAGGTGTCATGTCTCTCGCAACAGAACAAGTGATTGAAGTGAAGAGAATAATCCTACTAACCCTATCATGTGTCGAATACAATTTCACGATCGCGAAAAGCTTGGACCCATCAGACAGGTTAAATTTTATGACTTTATCTACTCGCTTCCAGCTAACAAAGGGTAGCCAGCTGGGCTAGTGGTAGCCTACAAGACCCTTATTGTCTTCTTTCATGTTAGGAATTTTTGTACAGTTTTCAAAACTAAATTTTCCATTTTTGTAACACATCAGGTCTTGAAATCAAAGTTCTGTCCGCAGTCAGGGGGTAATGCAAGCTTTAGGACTGTGAAACAGCTGTCCGTGTCCGTGTCTGAGAGTGTCCGTAAATGAGAGCTTAATTTATTATTATTTCTATATTATTTCAGTTGGGACATAAAAATCTGTCCGTATATGAGGAGTGTCCGTATCTTGGAGGTGTCCGTAAGGAGAGGTTTCACTGTATATCATAAATAATCATTTTAGGCAAAAGCAAAATACAGCTTGAAGTACTAACAACACACCAGAATTAAAATGTATATCTGTAGAACTTTGTGCTGAAGATTTCTTTATAGCAGCAACAGACTTTGGGTCTTTAGATTTCTTTCTAGCAGCCCCGGATTTGAAAATGTGCAGTAAGTGGCATGAGATCCAATGCACGCCGCGTAGGAGATGACGTGTGCGATGTAGTTCTGTTCAAAGACCCCAGAGAGCAGGCTGGCATGAGGGCCACGTGAATACACGGGAACGTCCTCGCCGGCGTGAGTCTCTTTGCGTAGTTTGCTCCTTCCTCTCGTCGTCTGATACGACACGCCACAAGCCTTGAGAACAATTTGTGGTCTTGTGAGCGTCAAATCCCGGACCATTTGCTTAAGTCAAGATGTCAGTACCATTCAGCTCCTTAATAGCATTTGTAGAGCCTGGAAGAAACATGTTTTGATTTATGCAGGAAATGGACGAGGCCGATATAATATGTAAGTTTGTGCAATAATGAAAAAATATGCCATGCCATACACTCACACGGGAACCACTGTTCCTACATTAACGTTGAATAGCGACCCGAGACACGTATGAGCGAATCCAAAATGCATATAGAGTGTTAGTTGGGAGGCCGGAGGGAAAAAGACCTTTAGGGAGACCGAGACGTAGATGGGAGGATAATATTAAAATGGTATTGATGAAGGTGGGATATGATAGTGGAGACTGGATTAATCTTGCTCAGGATAGGGACCGATGGTGGGCTTATGTGAGGGCGACAATGAACCTCCGGGTTCCTTAAAAGCTGTTTGAAGTAAGCGTTCTGAGATAAAAATAATTAAACTGTTATGTTCATGCAAATGCTATGTCTGCAGTCGCAGTTATTGTTCATACCAGTTGATTCACGAAGAAAAGTGCGATGTAACCTCTGAAACAGTTTCGAGTAAAACGTTCATATGGATATGTATCAGATTTCAAGCGACTATTTTCAAAGAAGAAAGTGGCTGTACTTTCATAGTTAGAGGCTGATATCACAACACACTATGCTTACAGTACACATACACTATTACTCTCTCATGTGAATCGCGTATCGGTAGCGTTGCAGATATTTTGTTTGTGCGAGATCGTGCGAATTTGTTGGTTTCCGCACAAAACCAACCCGCGGTAAGTCTAAAATTCCACATTCAGTATTCCCAACCTAACACACATAACAATTTCCCTCTTCTTACCGCTTAAGTGACATATTGATTTTACTGCTTTAGGCTTTTAACATATTGTTTTTAGAGACGTTCAATATAGTAATAATTATAAATTGGAAACTTACCACTGCAATTTCACCTAAATTGCACTGTTAATTATTGTTTTTAAATATTTGCAAAAATTAAGTAAACTCTACAACTCCACTAAAGTTACTGCATTTCGTGATGCATGTAACATTAAGGAAGCCGTTTGTTTTAAGTTCGCAATTATAGACTGGGGGAAAAAAAAAAGACAGACGTATATCACGGCCTGCTGGAGTATAGTAAACACAGAAAACATTTTAAACCAACAATGTTGAAGATAGATATTTTTGTTTTCCAAAATTGCCGTCATTGAACAGAAACCAAGATGGAGATTTCATTGCAACTAATTAGAAATTCCTCTTTCAGGTATGTAACAAACGGTCTTCGCACAAAATAATGTACGATACACGAGCGGTATGTTTTCTTTCAATTCTCGGAAATTAAAAAAGCTCAACTACGTTTCGCCTTTTCAAACTTTTCCTCGAACATGAAAACTTCAACATACCGCTCTTGTAATGCATATTACTATTACAGCATTGTGCCCTCCCACACAGTTCTGACTGCATAGTGATGTTTCAACCGTCAAGGTAATGATCATGACTAAGACCGCATTTTTAGGTTTTTACAAAAACCAGTTAAGGTTTTTGGAATGGGTGAAAAATTTTTTTTTTTTTTTTTAAGTTTTATGTCGAACCTGTGAAAAGGTCGCAAAAACTGCCAGATCGTTAGAAATTTATGATTACAGTTAATTTAAAAAAATAGAATGTATTTATTAAGGCAACATGGACCACGAAACTGACCTTTTCAAGAACAAAAGTACTTATCAAAATTTATAAGATTCGAAATTTTTGTTCCTGCCTCTTTAACATTATTTGTACTTTGAATCAATTATTTTAGCAATTAACATTTTATCTAATATAATTTGCCTTGACATAACTACATAAATTGCCATTTTCAATAGATAAAAGGTAAAGTACACACACAACTTTTGAATTAAATTTGTTCAAACGTGATCAATAATTATTTCAAAACATACATACAAACAAACAAAACAACATTATTTACTGGTACTGTTCCTGGTCTCCGCCCTCCGTCTTGAAATTGATATTTCTCTCAAAATAAAAAGAAGTGAATGTATACCGCAGTAAATACAGGATAACACTTATCAACAATGATTTTGGTTTTTTTAGGCACTAAGGTCCAATTTAGGTTTTTTAAGATTCAACAGAATTCACATATATGACTCCTACGATCATGATTCGGATGTATTTATTTTTACAACGTATGGTGTTTTATCACATAACCCCCCCCCCCCGAAGGATTTTGTATTAAAATATTGAGAAGAGAGAGATTTCCCTCCTATCTGCACTTGTTCTGTACGTATTCCGGGGATGCATACAGACCTAGGATGTCGTCCCCTCTCTCAGGGTAGCCGCTGATGGTGAGCGTGTGCGAGTGGTCCGCGGTGACCACGACCAGCGTGTCCTCAGGGTCCGTGGCCTGCACGGCATGCGCCACGGCGTCGTCCATCTCCGCAGCCTCCTCCAGAGCCTGGCGCACCAGGCCGTCGTGGTGGGCGTTGTCGATGTTCCCTCCCTCTACCAGGAGAACGTAGCGGCTTAGGACCTCGAGGGCCTTTTCAGTCATGTTGACCAAGGAGGGCTCCCCCTTGCGTTCCAGAACGTAGGGCAGGTGTCCAGGGCTGAATAATCCCATCAAATATTCCACCTGGACAATTACACATAGAGCCAGCAATTTATTCAACGTTTTTGTATCATGTCATAAATTCAGAAATATCCAATTTTTTTAAGTAGGCCTCTATATATCAGCACCATCAACAACGAAGACAAGGCAGAGGAAATGTATCCTTGATATTACAAGGCTAGCTGTTCCTGGGGGATGGATTTAAAGGATGATGAAAGCCTTGGTATCACCTTCCCCGTAGGAAAGTAAAGGTGGGTGGCATATGTAGAAGATTTACGGTATTCACAAAAACCTGTCTCTGATGAAAGACTTGCATACGCTGAACTTCGATATTGAATGACGTGCAGTTGAAATCGTGGCGAAGTGGAATACTTATTACACTACTAATATCACTACTATTAATATCGTTACTGCTACAAATATTAATGCCACCACTACTATTAGTATAAATGCCAACACTAATACTATCATTACTAATACCACCAATGCCACTTATTATCACTAATGTCACTGCTATTATAACTACTAAAATCACTGATATTATTACTACTAATGTCACTACTATTATTATTACTAATGTCACTACTATTATTATTACTAAGTCACTGTTAATATTACTACTAATGTCACTACTATTATTATTACTAATGTCACTACTATTATTATTACTAAGTCACTGTTAATATTACTACTAATGTCACTACTATTATTATTACTAATGTCACTACTATTATTATTACTAAGTCACTGTTAATATTACTACTAATGTCACTACTATTATTATTACTAATGTCACTATTATTATTACTAAGTCACTGTTAATATTACTACTAATGTCACTACTATTATTATTACTAATGCCACTACTATTAGGCCTATTACTACTAAGTCACTGTTATTACTACTAAGTCACTGTTATTACTACTAATGTCACTAAATTCTACATAAATTCTTTAGATGATTTTGCATTCTTTACGAAGTTTGTTCCACTAATTGCACCTTACGTAACCAAGCTAACGCACTGAAGTTTATAACCTAGATTCTCTTTTATTGGTTAAGTAAAGTAAAGTCAAGTAAAGTAACAATTAATATATATATATATATATATATATATATATAATTAGACCTGTTAGACATTTTGCAACTATTCATGACATAGCTAAATGTGTAATTCATGTATATAAGAAAGTTTTACAATATATTATAGTATAACCAGTGAAGTGAATTATTTGATTTGATTAAGCTAATATTCTTCGAGCCTGACCCAACCTGTAATCTTGTTCTTGAATACGCAGTACCTAGTTAAGATAATAGCTCGACCATTACCATCCTGAAATATTCTGACGTAAACAATAACAAACTGCTGTCAGAAATACCTTGACAAAATAATGCTCGGTAGGGCAGAACCACAACAAAACAATTTGGTGTCAGAATTTAATCATAACATAACCGTGACCGATAGCATCGGCCACAACAAACTTGTGCCATCAACAGCAGGCACAACAATTTGGTGTCCAGAATCGGGATTGTAACCGTGACTGTTAACTTCAGGAACAGGAACACGTCAGGCTAATGTTAATCAAATGTTTATTTTCAGCAGCTGAGTTATTTCATGTGTATTGATTTTGTTTTTGTATGTTTATTGAATTGATTTGTTTTCTTTGTATCCCTCCCATGCAATTGTTACTGGCTGATAATTTTACTGGAAAGTTATTATATTAAACATGCAGAAATAAAGTCCTGCGGTATAGGACTCAAGCGTGCAGGACTCAGGGGTGACGTCGGACGCCAGGTTCGTGTTCGTATGCCAAAGAGATGAGTGAAGCAATACAGGTAGCAGTTACGACGCAAAATAATGAACAGCAGAGCGAGGGACGAAACCGTCAACACGAAGCTCAAGGACAAAATGTTTTCATGCTAAAAAGGGAAATTAAGTATCATGCTTGTAATCGGAAGGGTCATTTTGCTCGCGATTGTAGAACCAAGGTACCAGGGAGTACGTACAAAGCACCCCGAGGGCAAGGTCCACCCCCACAATTTAAGCGAAAACGCACCGCGAACGGAACTTTGCACAATAAGGTTCAGACTTGTTTTTATTGCAAAAAGCCGGGACATATGATCAAAGACTGTAGAAAGAAAAAATGGAATAACCAAAATCGAAAAACGCGAACGCGGCGGAATTACACATTTGATGCCCGAATAACTCGCAAGGCCCGGTGCAGTTACTGGTCACAGTGAATGTTCAAGGTAGGCCGGTGCAGTTACTGGTCACAGTGAATGTTCAAGGTAGGCCGGTGCAGTTACTGGTCACAGTGAATGTTGAAGATAGGCCGGTGCAGTTTATAGTGGACACTTGATGCCCGAATAACTCGCAAGGCCCGGTGCAGTTACTGGTCACAGTGAATGTTGAAGGTAGGCCGGTGCAGTTTATAGTAGACACTTGATGCCCGAATAACTCGCAAGGCCCCGTGGACTTACTGGTCATAGTGAATGATGAAGGTAGGCCGGTGCAGTTTATAGTGGACACAGGCGCTACAGTATCAATGTTGTGACCAGGCGTTTCAAATAGCAAGTTACAGGAAACAGAAGTGGCTGCAATTGGGGTAACGGGACACAGATTATTGACACAGAGCTCACAGGTAGTACCCCTTGAATTTTTGAACGGAGAAAGCATTCGTCATAGGTTTATGATATGTCCCCTGAGTGTGAAACAAGACGGAATCTTAGGTCTTGATTTTTCGTGCGCGAACGAAATCAATGTCGACATTGTAAATAGAGAACTCCTTACGAAACGAGGGAAGACCGCTGTCCAGCAGCCCACTTGTTGCGAAAGGGTGCAGAGCGAAGACTTCGGCCTGATCACCCGAAACAGTCTCTCGCCGGATCTTGTATTGAATCGAACGGCGACTCTCATCAAGTAGGCAAGGAGAGGTGGAAACGACAGATCGTTTAGACGACTCCCCAAAAGTAAGCGAGGATCCGATTCCTGTATACTGTAACGGGAATGTTAAGATCCCTCCGAGGAGCGAGGTGATTGTAAAGAGTGAACTTGGGCAGATAAGAGAACCCCATTGGAGAGGACTAGAGCAGAGTCCTACAGAAGTAATCACAGTGTTAGAACCTGAACAGCTAGGAATAAATGGAATTTATGTAGCTCGGGTAATTAATTCGTTCTTTGCCCATGAATCAAGGAAGGTTAAGATACCTGTTAAACTGATAAACTGTTCGAATGAATTTATTCAGATCCCTAAGAATAAGAAATTGGGAGTAGCGTATGTACAACCCTCACAGGCAGGAAGTGAAGGGGATGAGAAGTTATCAGAAGGCGGTAGGCACGTGACAAAATCGAGAATGTAAGAACGGACGACAATTATAGACACCGCGGACCTGAGTAACTTTCTATGCGATCACGAAAAAAAAAAAAAGGAAGTAATAGAGAAAGTACTGCTTGAGTATAATGACGTATTTCAAGACCCTAAAGATAATAAGCTGGGATGTACGCATAAAGTAAAACACAGAATAGAGACGGGTAACGCCCGTCCAATAAAAGTAAACCCCTACAGAATACCGTACAGTTTGAAAGAGAAAGCAAGGGAATGATAACGGATATGTTAGACAAAAACATAATACGCCCATCCAGTTCACTCTGGAGTGTCGTTGTGAAGAAACGAACCCAGGATAACAAGGATAAATTTAAACGTTGCAGAGATTTACACAGACTAAATAGCGTCACACATGGCGATACGTATCCTATACCCAAAATCACGGAGACCCTAGACAATTTGGCAAACACAAACTATTTTAGTAAAATTGATCTGTTTAGTGGATTCTGGCAGGTCGAGATAGAAGAAAAGGATAAAGAGAAAATTGCATTTTGTTTCCCCTATGGAAGTTTCGAATACAACCGTATGCCATTCGGTTTAGTGGAGCCCCTAGTACACTTCAGAGATTAATGGCTGGAGTCTTATCAGGACTAAAGGGCATATCTTGTTATGAGTATCTTGATGATATTCTTACGGTCGGCTCCACGATCGAAGAACACGCACAGAGACTAGAAGAAATTTTTAAAAGATTGCGGGAATTTAATTTGAAAGCAAATCCTCTAAAATGTTCATTTGCTGTAAGCGAGATTGAGTATCTAGGCCACAGAGTATCACGAAACGGAGTGTTACCTGATCCAATGAAGGTGGAAGCAATCAAAAACTACCCCCGACCTAAAACACCTCGCCATATCGGATCCTTTTTAGGACTGGCAGGTTATTATAGGCGCCATATTTGCAATTTTGCTGAGATAGCTAAACCCCTCACAAATTTAATAAAAAAGGATATGAAGTTCGAATGGACAGATTAGCAACAACAGGCGTTCGACACCCTGCGAGACGCTTTGTGCGGCGAACCAATCTTAAAGTTCCCTGATTTTAAGTACCCTTCATTCGTTATGGGAATGTAAGCGACTTCGAGCAAAGGAATTTTCTGCAATGGATAACTTCTTCGAGTGCTTAAGGGTGGCGAACTATCATGCAACCCTTTTTCTCCGAATAGAGGAGAGGGAGAGAGAGAGAGAGAGAGAGAAGCAGTAGATCAAGTAAAACAAAATATGAAGCGTGCAGCCAAGACCATTCAGAATTTCTTAAGGGGTTAAGTACAGCTTATAAGAGTAAAATTTTGGAAAATATTCAACATTTTTTCCTCCATTACTGTATCTTGTACAATAATGAAAATTGGTTTAAAACACTGTCCTTCTGCTATATGAAAAAAAAAAATATTTTTACGATTTAAAAAAATTATTTACATTTTTTTTTTTTTTTTTTTTTCAAAATTCAGTTCACTGTGCAGTGATGAAGCATACTAAAAACTATCGAACATTCTGTGATGAAATTGTTTGTGTGTATGTATACATACCGTATCTACAATATGACCGAGATCACTTCTCTTCCTATGATAGATTCTCTGATAAAAAATAAATTCATTTAAAAATGTCAAATATCAGTATTTTCTTCCAACCCCAAAAAAAAAATATTTATTAAGGAATGTAGTTGAAAGAGCATGATACTGTAAATATGAGTTTCAGCAATAAAATAAAAGGGAGAGAACATGAAAAAGTTAACAAGTTTATGAGTTATGACGGAAACGCTTCATCACTGCACAGTGAACTCCCACCATTTTTAATTTTGAAGAAAGAAACATATAAGTATTGTTTTTTAAATCGTAAAAATATTTTTTTCATATAGGAGAAGGACAGTGTTTTACGCATACCAATTTTCATTATTGTACAAGATACAGTAATGGAGGAAAAATGTTGAATATTTGCAAACATTTTACTGATGTAAGCTGTACCTAACCCCTTAAATGACAAAATAATGAATTACAAGTTTCTTGCTGTGTCATAAGTTTTTGTTCCAACGGGAAATTTTAAATAAATCAATTCGAAAGAAGAGAAGAATGATGAACCCCGAATTGGAACCTGGTTCTGATTCTCTTCGTAGTGAGAGATTTCTGTTACTTGACTCAGATCTAGAGGAAGACAGGAATAAAGGCCGGGCAATTATTTTGGCACGAAATAAAAATTACAATTTTAGTGAAAAGTACGAGTTTTTTTTTTTTTTTGTAGATAGCTTTTTGAAGGTTTATCTTCCTATCTTGCAGGCAACAATATGTTCATACTGTAAGCATATGCTTTTTAATTATTTCTAACAGTTCTGCTACTCGGAAGATGTCTTTCAGAATTTATTTTCGGAAACGTGAAAGTAAGATTATAGTTTTTTTGTAAAAATGGTCATTCGGAAAAATGTAGATAAGGAATCGGTTTGCAGTTTATGGAATTAATTTTCACCTGTATACATGTTAATAAGTTTATTTTTGAGTTGATGACAGTGAGGTATGTTGAGCTGTAATTCACTCATCTCTTTGAAATATAATTTACAGTCTGTGCACAAACAGTTGGAAGGAACTTTACAAAAATCTTTCCCATTTCAACAAAAAATTACATTATTCCTCAGAATAGAAAGGCAGAGTGTTTCCCTGAAACGTTGGATGTTTGTAAACTTGTAAATGTTTCGTAGAGAGCCCACGGCAGATGTACAGGGACATCATTTTATTTTTACCAACAATTTTAACATTAACCTGGCTATACTCGGAAACACTGTTGCCCCCTTCCATTACAGGAGTTTGATGTTACTAGTGCAATATGTAAACAAAACATTTTACTAGCTATAGGAGGAGAGAAAAGTAGTGTATCCATTTATGTTGTAGGGAAATACGATATTACGATTTTCAGTTTGATCATCACTTTTACGGAATTTATCAAAATACAGTAGAGTAGTAACATTTTTTTTTTCAAAAACTCAACTTTTCAGTGGGCTATGTTCGTTATGTAATGTCTACTTTATTTAGCATATTAATTATTGATGTTAGCATACAATATAGAGAGTGCATTTAAATTGAGGGGGTCGTAAGTAAAGGGCTGTAAGTGCACTTAAGTTACTTTTGAGAAAATGGTGTTTAAATATTTAAGCTTTCGTAAAATCGGTGAAATTTTTATTTAAATTTTAATGTGTGATGCGATTAAAATATCCCTTTGCCACTAAAATTTTAGATACTTTTGGTTACACTGCATGCACTTAACTCATGTTATTACAAATGTCACTAGCATTCCTTTGCTTCTAGCCACCTCAATTCAAAATAAGCTAATCTGAATTTTTAAACAAGTTGCTGAAAATGGTTGCCGTTCATTACAATGCAGGCTTCAATTCTTTACTCATATTATTAAAAACATTTTGAAGCATATTCTCTGAAATTGAATTTATCGTTTCTTGAATATAATTTTTTAGTACGATATTATTAATATAGGTTCTTTCTTCTATAGAAAACGCAATCATATTTATGAAACACACTATACACTGCAGTGTTTACTTCAGTGCTTGAAGACTTCGAATGCAACAGCGGCCGTAAGTTTGTGCGTCTGACGGGAGCAAGGACATTGCGAAGGGGTGGGGGTGAAGTACATTCAGAAATGCAGGTACAATAAAAATGCAAGTAAAAATAAAATGATGTCCCTGTACATTTCGAACAATATGCTGTCGATGTTTTCTGGACGTCCTGAATTATACAAGGAATGCAATTCACTATAATTCAGACCTATCATAGAATAACTCATTTCTGCGGAAATTTTTATTTTCTCATACTTGGACTGCGTGTCATTCCAATTTGAATTTCAGAGTCGCGAGCAAGTCATTCCCACCGTGACGCTTCGTGCTTCTTGGCTTGTCAACATTTTCCGAACTCTCGGCAGTGTTCAGTTGTGTATGTGATAAGATGCGATGTGACATAATGAGATAGGAGTACGTTATAATTGCCAGGTCATAATATTGCATAGGCCTGCTTACATTAATTTTAAGTAGCCTATAGTTACGAGCAGAAGAGTTGGCCAGTGTAAAGAATGCGATTAGGAGTGACCTAGTAGGTTAAAATTAGTGCAATGAAGGTATTACAAAAAAATGCGTTAATATGCTAATATTGTGCAACATAGCGGCGTATTCATTTCAATAAAATCAGGTTATGACACACACCCGTCTGCTTCAGTAACAACCCCCTAGCTACCCCTTGTATGGTTTATTATCGTCTCGTAACACCAATATTACTTTAATCAGACATTTCGTTCGGCATATTATCGCCAGGCATACCTCACAGGCTCGAGAACCATTTCTTAAGGGAAGTGGATGGTATTTTTTGGTGAAAAATGAGTAAATCTTCAAAAAAAATCTTTAAAATACTCTATGATATGTGTGGAATGCATATCATAATATTTTGTGAGTATTTGTGCCCTTATCGGATCTTGAGTCGCCATTTTTAAACTTTCTGCGTTATGAATTTTTAAATCACTCGCCCACTTTTATTGTTGTTTCCGGTAAATTAAATTTTCAAAATTTTTTTTTTCCTTTAAAATACCCTTTGATATGCGTGGAATGCATAGAATAACATTTTGTGGGTATTTGTGCCCTTGTCGGATGTTGAGTCGCCATTTTTAAGCTTTCTGCGTAATGGATTTTTAAATCACTCGCCCACTATTATTGTTGTTTCCGGTAAATTAAATAAAAAAAAAAAAATTTCCTTTAAAATACCCTTTGATATGTGTCGAATGGATTTCATAACATTTTGTGGGTATTTGTGCCCTTACTGGATGTTGAGACGTCATTTTTAAACTTCCTGCGCTATGGATTTTTAAATCACACGCCCACTTTTATCGGTTTCCAGTAACTTCATTTTTTTGCTACATTGCCAGACAAAAATGGATATAATTTCTGAATTATTAAAGATACATGCATGAAATTTAGAACACACATTCTTTAGGCTATTGGGAAACTTTTCTCTGTGACAGAATTTTGTTAATTGATTTCATTTTAAAAATACGTCCGTTTGTTTGCAAGAAAGGAAATCAGAAAATTATTAAATTTTAATTGTTTATTTTACAAATGTAGGAACCAATATCAAAATTCTGTTACAGACAGTTTGTAGAACATTCTTTTGCAAATACATTGCAAAAAAACTGTTTGAATCTATCTTTAAAAACGGTTTAGATAGGCTATATCGGTATTAGTACAATCCTGCATTGGGTATATTTTTTTCCAAATTTGGGGCCCCAAATAATTTTTTTTTTCAAAATATTTTTATTTGGTTGAGTTGCCACAGCTATGAGCTCTCTACATACAAAAAATAATATTTTACACCAAATAAGACAAAAGTTTAAAAAATACCATCCTCTCCCCTTAAGTTTAAAAAGTGAAATTATAAATTGAAATTAAAATGCTTATGCCGAGAATCAAACCTTTCTTTTTACGTAATCGTATGACTGAATGGTTGTATGCTTGCGGAGATCTAAAGTAAAAGATAAGACAAGAGTTGTGGGCACATGCCTTTACATTAGGCTCTCTGATTTCACCTGGCTAAGATCAGCTCTCATGAAGTCTTCAGTTGTGTTCACAAACAGATAATTTTTTCTTCCCTGTTTCCATTTTTCGACGAGGTTTTGACTGTCATTACGAGTGCAGAAGATATAATCGCCCTGCTTCACTGGAACTCCCATTTGGTTCATTCCACCTCCGAGTATCACGTTCAGATCTCTGGAACATGGCATGACAATAACACTCAGTTCTCAACACTTTGAAAAGGCAAGTTCAGCTGCATTTACGAGGCACATCATTAAAAATATTTCATTTGTATCCACTTCAAGACCTCCCAGAAATGAAAACTATTTAATGTCATGTATTATCACATAGACTATAGAGTATATGCAAGCAGGAGCTAACGAAATAATGTTGGAATAAACATTACAACTAAAACCGGATTCGTTGTTGAGGAAGGCAGGTTTTTTTCAGTGTATTTTGTATTGTTTCGTTTATTATTATTATTATTATTATTATTATTATTATTATTATTATTATTATTATTACTATTATGGATAAATCGCAATATAGCGAACGCCAGTAGGGAAGTTATCCCCACCCACATGAAATGTGCATTCGACACAACACTAGCCTATCACGTAGAGTGTATGGGGGGAAAAGTGGAAGGGGTCGTGGGCGGAGCTTCTACGTTCGCTATATTGCGATTTGCCCTTTATTATTATTATTATTATTATTATTATTATTATTATTATTATTATTATTATTACTTATAAATTGAATCGGCATATGCTAAAAGGATCTCAGTCTGTCAGACCCAGATTTGAGAAAAAACTGTCGTACACTTGACTCATTAATCCAAATTGAGCTGAAAAAAATATATTATTGCACGAAATCAATAAAAATCCCTTCATTTGCACGAAAATATATATAAATTTAATTATCGTCTAGTTAAAAAAATTCAAATTCACTTGAATGAAATATTTTTAGCACGTTTCAAGAATTTTTAAAAATAATGTGTATGTATGTATGTATTTATTCACACTGCAAATGGGTATGTACCCGGTGGCAGTGGTAACTAATTACACTCAATAATGACAATTAATAATAAACACAACTAGTAAAAACAATAAATGATAATAATAATGATGATGATGATGATAATAATAATAATAATAATAATAATAATAATAATAATAATAATAATAATAATAAGAATAATAATAATAAGGAGCATCCTAAAGTAAATGAAGCATGGTCACTTAAAATAACATTTAAAGTAAATCTAATGTGTATCTTAACCCGAAGTTCGAACTAAGACCCACGAGTGTGACAGGTTCATACCTGCACAAGTACCTTTCGGCACTACACTTATTTCGCTGTCAACTCACTCACTGCACTGATTCTACCTGATTTCACTAACACTTCTAACCATTTCACTGTTCAAATACTTTGCACAGCCACTTCACTGACACCAACACACTTCACTTACACAATGGACTTCACTGACACTACACACTTCACTGACACAACACACTTGCTCACTGATAGAACACTTCAAATAACAAGATATCAATCATGTCAGTTTGGTCACTTTTCCACTTAGTATTGATTTCGGAATGCAATATGTTATGTCGATTACTTTCACGTGTTCATTTGAACTAAGTTTATAAATACCTAGTTGACTAGTTAAAATTAACAGCATATACTGTATTCCTAAAGCTATGGTTCCGCTACGACGATCATCGCCGAGCGAACAACGCCGCTCGATTAGCTCTACGGGTAAATATACGCAGCTGGTTTCTTTACGGCGTTCATCGCTGGCTGCAGCGATGTGCGTCAGCGGTCATCGCTCTGGATTGATTTGGCTTCAAATTGAGAGCGATGATCGTCGTTCATTTAGAAAACAAAAGAATGACGACAAAGCAATATGGCTTCAAAACGTATATTTAGCAATTTCTCAACAATAAATGATGATATTTTAATTAATTTTGTTTCCAATCATCCTGCCTGTATGATATGGGTTCGAAAGTATATAGAGATGCCCATAAAAAAGAAATATTGTGGAAGGAAGTTGGTGAAACTATAGGCACCGTGCAAGCTCCTCTGGTGGCGACTGTTGTTACTAACTGCGGGACAGCAGCGATAGAGTTGTGCTTGAAGCGTATGAATATACTTAACATCTCAGGTTAAATGATTAGAAATATGGATGATCCTAAAAAGCGGAAAGGTAATGCAAATTGCTGTGTTCTTGAGTGTAGTAATGCTTATAGGAACACACCAACCGATATTGTTTTTATTCATTCCCAAAACAGAAAACTGAAGCGCAACAACGCTAATTGTGGATCCATGCAGTACGCAGACGAAAGTAAATAAGGCTACACTGCTTCTAATCATAGTATTAATATATACTAGGCCTGATATAAGACATAGAATGTACATAGTATTATGTTTATAAATAACCATTAAGTTAACGACAGGCATTTATCATTTAAATTTCAAAAAGTACATAATTACTGACTTCTTTACATATATATTATGTATAATATTAGCAACAATCTATACTAATAATAAATCTGTAGCCGAAATTTTTCTGGTAATTTTCGATTTTCCAAAAATAATTGGTCCTAACATATATAATTAACCACCCTGAAACCAAAAATCGCTTTTTTGACATTTTTGTTTGTATGTCTGTCTGTCTGTATGTTTGTTACCTTTTCACGCGATAATGGCTGAACGGATTTCGATGAAAATTGGAATATAAATTAAGTTCGTTGTAACTTAGATTATAGGCTATATGGCATTCAAAATACATAATTTAAAAGGGAGGTTATAAGGGGGCCTGAATTAAATAAATCGAAATATATCGCTTATTATTGATTTTTGTGAAAAATGTTACATAACAAAAGATTCTTTAAAAATATTTTTTGATAAGTTTTATTCCTTGAAAAATTTTGAAAGGACATATACTTAATGAGATAAATTAGTTTTAAAATTAAAATAACTGCCATCTAAGGCCGTGTAATGAATTAAAAAACAAATGACTTCGTCTATAAGGGGCCTTGGTCAATAACAATCGAAAGCTATGAAAGATAGCCTACAGAAGCTAAATTAACCGATTTGTATAATTAATTATTATTTCACCATTGGAAAGTGTAGTTTCTCTAGATGGACATAATGCTATAATGTTATTACAGTAACTTCTGATATAATATAATATAATATAATATAATATAATATAATATAATATAATATAATATAATATAATATAATATAATATAATATAATATAATATAATATAATATAATATAATTTAAGTTATTTGAAGGGTTCAGAACCATAGTGGGCCAAGCGTCATTTACTGAATACGTAGAAAACAAGGGTTAAAATTAAGTTATTACCATAATTCAATGGAAACCTATAACAAGTAAAATAAAATATACACATTAAATCTAAATGATGTCACCCTTCATTAAACTATGGTTGCATGTAATAAAAATTAAGAAACATGTTAAAGGAATTGTCATTGCACCAAATGTCTCTGGACCAAAATGATCGCATTTTAATTATTTGGATGGAATTTAAATTAAGTAACATATTAAACGATTTATCCTTCTATCAAACACGAATGTTCCCTGGATCAAACGTCCTATTTTAATCATGTAATTACATTATATTTATTTCTAACGGGTGCAGCGGAGCGCACGGGTACGGCTAGTAAATAATAATATACTTATTTTTAAATGTATTCATATCGATATTTAATTCTTGATTTCAAGTGCTGATGGTTCACCTTGGAAACCAACACCCGCAGCAAGAATTTGCGGTATTCATTTTATTGGGAACGAGATCAGAACACCCCCAAAACTAGCATACCGTTCCCAGTATTTTTATGAAAGATTACAAGAAAAAGACTGCCTCATCTCAACTAGCTCCGGAAAGGTACGAAAGAGACGTATAAAGAAGAAGAAAAGATGAAAATTTAAGTTTTATGGAAGGCGAATGCTCAACAAGTGTTATTTCGAAAAATGAAGTAGCCATACAGGCAGAAGTAAATGAAACCATTCTTAGTGACTTTGTTTTTTCTTTCACAATTGAATTGTGTGAATTGTCTACTGAAGTGTCTATTCCATTACATGCCGAACTGAAGTCACATAAGAAATGTTATGACAAGCGTTCAGGAACAGATGATATGTTTAATGAAATGCAAGGTTTCCGAGATTATTCTGCAATAAAATATGAGACAGAACTACCAGACTTAATGGGAGTGACATTAAGTGGTTTCGAATATATTGTTAAAATTGCTGCCAATTGAAACACAATCATACCCGTAGAATCATAATAAGAAATATTTCCAATTCTATCATTTAACCCAAAAATAGCTACCATAGATAGTCGAAACGCCCCAAGATCTAGACCATACATATTATTTTTGCCATTTTTATTAGTGAATTTCACATCGAAAGCTTTCGAAAAATTCTGTCCAAGAGTAAGATTAGTAAAGAAAATCATCTACTCATATTTTGCAATTACATAAAAGGAAAACTGGATTGTCGTATTCTGCTATGAGGGTGATGTTCGGAGTTAATCGTACAATTATAATAATTATGATGTATTTTACCGCCACTTTAATGTTGTTGACATCCAAAATAGTCACTGTAATTTTGGGTTTAGGCCTAGCAGAGAAAGTATTCAGGAAACATTGCCTGCAATATTGAAAAAATTTAGAGTGACAATTAATTGTTCAGAAGTGGAACAGCCACCCAGTGTAGATCAGATGGTGGCCTTCAAATCTAAATGCTACCGAGGCAGATCGAGTGACACATTCATAACAACTGATTGAGGATTATTGACTTTATTAGAAGGTGGTGATGAAGTCAGGTTTTCCCGGAATAATAACAAACCTCTCCGATAAAGGGATCATTGTTGTTACTCCAGCGTATCTGCACGATGGTAAATTAACAGCTGAAGAAGTCGAAACTACTTACAGCGTTGCCAGTGTTGGAATTCATGTTGAAAGGTGCATTCAGCGAATTAAAATATACAGTATAACATTTTACACAAACTATCAATTGAACTGCTTCCGCATGTTGATCTTGTTTATTCAACTGTCCAAAGAGAAGTCTGAACCTCATAAGTGATACCAACAAGGCACCACTTATGAGGCAACTAGGCCAGAATATCATGGGGTAGAGTGGCCAGTTCCTTTTCCCTTCCATTGCATATATCGCCGGCTAGCTACAAATTACACTAGTCAGACTTCATATGCATACAAACAATTGTTCTTCCTCTGACACATATAGTCAAGTGAGATGTACAGCGTGATAACAGATGTACATATCAGCCAGAACCTCAATCAAAGGTAGTATGTTGATGATATTGTTCATTTTGTGTTATGTTTTAGAGAATTTGCAGTCGCTTTTTTTTAATTGGGTTATTTTACGACGCTGTATCAACATCTCAGGTTATTTAACGTCTGAATGAGATGAAGGTGATAATGCCGGTGAAGTGAGTCCGGGGTCCAGCACCGAAAGTTACCCAGCATTTGCTCGTATTGGGTTGAGGGAAAACCCCGGAAAAAACCTCAACCAGGTAACTTGCCCCGACCGGGATTCGAACCCGGACTACCTGGTTTCGCGGCCAGACGCGCTGATCGTTACTCCGTAGGTGTGGACTTTGCAGTCGCCCATTATTCAGGAAGTGTAATTAAGACTACTTTTAGAATTAAATCACATTAAAATACGTAATTTATAGAGACATTATACACACAAATATTACGCACGTCATGACATAAAATATAAGTATAGCCTATCAATGTTTTCGTAATATGACTGTTCGCCCTCATTCAATGGTCTGAAATCTGATTTAAATGCCAAATATCTTCACTGATATTTCAGGAACTTTGTAGTTACATTTTTACACTCCTCTAGCAGTACTGAACTTTCCACTGAGTCTATAAAATAAAGACTGGAGATTGCTGGGTTTGCAGTGAAAGACCTGCCCTTGGGCAGAACACTATGAATCAATAAACCCATTGTTACTAATGTTACAACTTTTTATCGGCAGAAATCCGCATGTAATTTCTATATCACACATGACTAGTGAATGACTGCGAGCCTGTAGTTAATTAGGGATTGAGACACTGCGCGGCGCCACCAGTACGATTTTGAGACCCATGCACGGTGCCTATAGGGAAGAGTGGTAAAGTATCTTGTTTTCAAGATAGGCTAATATGCGAATACATAGAAAAACAATATTACAAATGAACTTTTTAATAACAGTGTTTATAAAAATGCTGAATGGGTGTTTTTAAAGCAGGGACATATATAGATAGGGTGTCAAGAGAGTCTTTTCCATGAAATTTCAATCTTTAAGTAGGATTACAGTATGGCTAATTAATTAGCCTACTTGAGACTACTTTACAATTCAAATGATGTGTGTCCTATCTCTAAATTTAAGTTGAATAACTTGGCCATAGCTTGAATATTTAAACCACTAAAATGCATAACGAACGATGTAATTTATTTTGTTGATATGGTTTGCTCCAGAAAAGCTACAACAAAGAGGACATAATATTATTTCCCTTCACTAACTTCTGTGAGATATGGCTACATATATTGATACTGATACATAGGCCTGCGTGGTTTTAGTTTGTAGCCACAAGTATTTTCAATACGGAACAGTATAAAAGTCATTTAATACCTACCTATACATTCTAATGCACTGTTGTAGCTCCACCCCACTTGTTAATAATTACCAACACAACATACGAGAGACAAAGGACGAAACTGTACTAGGGAAGTGGTCAGTTTCCTTAGCATTGCTCCTGGACCTCTCGAATATTATATTTGTAACAAATAGACGGAGGGAGGCTACTGCAGTGCATTAGTCTAATTTATAGGTAGGTAACAAACGATTTTTATGTTGAATGTATGTGGCTGCAAACTAAAACCACGTGTTTATAAATATATAATCTCAAAGAAGCCAGTTAAGAAAGAGAAAAGTGTGCCTTCTTTTATGTAGCTTTCTTGGAAAATTACTAATAGGGTAAACTAGTGTCTGTTGGACAGTCGGGCATGTTGGACACTCTGTACTTTAACGTGTTACCACGCCACTTGTGGGCACCACATTCAGCTAGAAGTCAATGACGGAAGTAGCCACGAGTGGGGCTACACACTGCATCTTACTGATGCCATTTAACTCTTCCTTCTCTACTAGAAAAGTAAGTCCTAAATTTATCCCTAACGCTAAATGATTCTGCAGAATTATTGCCTCCAAACTTGGCTAGTGCTATCAAATTTTCTGATGGCATAATAATATCCTCTTCCTTAATGTCAGTATTTGAACTTGAACCCTTATCATATGCATACAGCAGCACGCAATAATCAACAGGTCTGCATTTTCTATGTTTATTGCAATTGGAGTGAATAAAACTCGGGAAGTCTGGCTCATGATTCCAAATGCATTTTCCACAGTTCTTCGTGCTCTGCATAGGCTATAGTTGAATTCGCATTTGGTTTCATCTTCTATACACTGCGATTTAGGGTAAGACCTCATTAGATTTCGTGATAAATGAAATGCTTCATCACCTATAATTACGTGAGGCAAAATTGTATCTGTCCCAGGTAATCGCGAATCATCTGGCATCAGTGATGGGATCATTTGTTTAATATTGGATTTCTGGTAGATGCCGCTGTCGCCTTCTTTCCCATACGATCCTACATCAATAGCAATAAACCTATATTTAGCATCAACCAATGCAAGCAATACTAGTGAGTGAAAATTGTTATAGTTGAAGTACAAAGATCCACTATTATCGGGACACACAATACGACAGCGTTTACCGTCCAATACTCCACAACAGTTAGGAAACTCCCACATTTCATAAAAGTCACTGGCAATAGTTTTCATTTTATCTTTAGTTGGGTTTGGCAGATAAATTGGTGCTAATTTCTCGCAAAGTATCTTCAAAATCTCTCGAATTATTCTGCTGATGTAGGAATGTGAAATTCTGAAAGTGAAGGCCAAAGAGCGAAATGATTCGCCAGTAGCCAAATACCTGAAGCAGAAAGTTGGCCCAATTGTATTTCTTTATTTCAGTAAATGAATGCAAAACTAGGTGGAAAAGTCTCAGGAATACTTAAAAAAGAAAAATCTGAAGCAAGGCACAGGGTCGTCAGCTGGTCCTAGTAGCCGATGGGAGCACTACGAAAGTATGGCATTTTGGATACAGTTGAAAATGAAAGATGGACTATAACCAATGTTTCTGTGCCATTGGCTATAGACGAAGAGGGTACTGATTTAAGTCAACCTCAAGAAACTGATGTAGGCCTACTGCTAGTAGACGAAGATTATGGTTTCTCGGCCGAACAAAACGATCAATGTGAAGTTCGTCAACAAACATCGTTTCCTGAAAGGACTAAGAAGAGAAAACGAAACAGCGATGAAAGATTTTGGGAGTCAATGCAGAAACGAGATCGCGAACGGACTCTCTTGTTAGACAAACTTATGGTCCCAGAAAAAGATGATAATGGAGTACGAAGTTTCTTTGAATCCATGTCACAAACAATTACAAGTTTTCCCCCAGAAGCGAAGGCTCAAATGTGTAAAATTGTAACAGATTTAGAAATTCGAAGTACAAGAATGAAGCAAGCTTCTCAACATTGAAACTGTTACTTATGTATTAAATTATGTATGGACTAAAATTGTTGCAGAATTTCATATTTCTAAAAATGATATAATTTAATAAACATGAATAGTTGTTCGAACATTATAATTTCATTATTATTTACTGTACCTTAAAGTAATAGACAATTTCTCTGCTGGACTTATTGGTTTTTCAACAAATGAAGTAGGATTTCTCTTCACATCACTTTCAATTAACGACAAAATAAAATTAAACTGCTCTATGGTAAGTCTAAAATATCCTTTGAATTTAATTTGATCAGTAAGTAGATTTCTACAAATTAGCGCATTGAAACATCCTTCTGTATGTCTGGTTTTAAACATATCATTGGTTTGGAGTCTCTGTCTATTGGTGTACATATATTTAATTCGATCATCATCTTCTTCTTCTTCCTCAAGAAGCAATATAGTCATCAGTTTTTCTTTACTCCAAGCCATTTTAGAACTTGTAAATTCTCAAGTTCATTCTTAAACAGCTGGAGACAATCGATATTAATCTGCGATGTCCTCGATCGACTGATTGTAGTTTCTTAGAAATCGATTATTCTCTATAGCAAAGACGGCGATGTTCGCTGTTAAAGAAAACACCTCAGCTGACGTTGTGCGCTTGGCGATGATCGCCGTAGCGGAACCATAGCTTTACGTCAGCTTCTGATATCCCGATTCCCTCGCAGAAAATCTAGCAACTCTACAGACAGCAGAAACATGGTATTAAAGGTATCTCGCAAAGGAAGTATTGGTCCTTTAAACAAAAACATTTAGCTTTCGGATACGCAATACAGCACGTTTTCAAATAGCAGTTTCGAAATCCCGCGCGTTTTCGTCCAAACAAATGACGGCTTTCCGCCGGTTCAATTTGGGAACATATTTCTCGCTTCTCCGCTAAGGCTGGGTTAGAGGGGTAGCTTGTGCAGCGATGACACGTTGAGTATGGTGGGGTGGAGGGGGGAAGGAGAACGGAGCTTTTCATTGGACCTCACGTGAAAATGTCGTCTGCTAACGAAAATCTGGCAACGGAATCACGGAGACAGTGTAGCCAAACTTCCCAGTTCATTTGCAGTACCACGTGCATTACGAGTCGCATTTCGTACCAGCGTCATTAGCTCGTGCTTTCTTAAAAACCGTAATTTTAATTACTAATATTGTGGATAGTGTTATCGAGAACTATAGACAGTAGTTATTTTAAACATATCGGCGACAAACCTGAACATGCTTTGAATGTCGCGCCACTATGTGGCAATAGAGCTCAGAAAGAGAGCAACAGAACGTTGCTTCCGGTTTAGTCGGTTCATAACCTGGCTTTTAGTATAGCGACTTTCACAATTATTGATCTGGGTCGATTTTCGTCTCTCCTACCAACTCTATGTCCACCCCTACCACACCGGTAGCTAACACGTCGTGTCCTCACCTACACCAAAACACTGACGTCGCTGGTACTGTTCTAAATCGTCCAGTTTGTATTCTAGTTCCTCGATCCGACGATCTTTTTGCTCCAGAGCACTTTTGAAGTCACTAATTAAGTCTTTGTTGAAGTCGAGATTTTTCTGGAGTTCCACAACAACTGCACTCGTCACCGCGTCCTTGATCGTGTCGGCGAGAACTCGAAACAGTCTAAGGGTAGGTACACGTTGGAGCAACGATAAACGATAAAAGAAATGATCTAGCGACGCTTTGGTATTATCGAAGAATCAAGTGTTCATATCGGAGCGACGAGGACGCGGGAAGCGAACATTTTGATTTATCAGTAGAAGATATTCTATGCATCCACTTAATGAAAGAAGATATATAGGAAATATCAGCTGCTAGGTTCAAGGTTAATATAACTTAAATACGTACAAAATTGAACCCGTTTCTCATCCCGAAGATAGTATAAATTCGTTGTGTTGTGATTGGTTCTTGTGATCACATAACATATGACGAATAAATACACAACTGATCAATTTGCCAATATCCATAATAATTAATTTAATATGCCGAAATAATAATACATCGATTAATATTCGGATATATTGATAACCACTTGTAATTATACAGATTAATATTATCTTAATCAGAGATCATATGAACGACAAGAGCGCAGAAAATGGAACTTTTCTTTTTCGTCGCTTTTATCGTTACTCCAATATGCACACCTCAATGACAATGCATGCTTCAATTCTCTCTGATATAGCATCGCTGCTTCTTCTATCGTTTATCGTCGCTCCAACGTGTACGACCCTAAGACAGCGCTGGGCGTGGCGTGTGAGTGCATTTGCGCTCCGTGCGCGCGGGGAATTCCAAGTGCAGCGCTGCAGCACACACAATTTGCAGATAGAATTGCAGCTTTTAAGGAGAAATTGCTGTTATGGATACGTCAAATGCAAAAGGGCGAAATATATCATTTCCCATCCTTATCTAAGCGCATAGAATTTTGAACAATGAAAATTTCGAAATGTACGCATGTATTCTATCCGGTCTATTAGAGGAATTTACATCAAGGTTCCACGATTTAGATTGTCTGGAAATGGATTTGCGTATTTTTGCTACATGTTCCGATTCCAACTGATTATTAATAACGTCCCCCCTTCATTATAGTACGAATTGATTGACGTGCGATGTGATCGAGAGATGCGAGCGAAATATGATTCAAGGTCGAGTCTTATGCAGTTTTATGACGGATTCCCAAGAGGACGCTTTCCCATAAGCTGTGTGAGAAATTTTTGTGTTTACTTGGTTCCAATTATAGATGTGAACAGTTATTGTCTATGACGAAAATAAACAAATCTCAAACAAGAAATGATGGGCTTTTAACAGCAGTTCTTCGCATAGCTTGTGCTAATACAGTTTCTCCAAATCTTGAAAAATTGAGTAATATTTATTAAAGTGCAACAGACATGTTTTGTTTTGTGTTTAAGGAAGTGTTTCATTACTTTGTGTTCTTATTTAGTTTGGTAGAAAGAATAACATTTTCTTTTGAAACATACACTACGTACCGCAACTTTAATAAACCGGTTTTCGTGCACTCTATAAGCACTTCTCTCGTAGTACACCGTGCAAGCACAGAGTGCATAATTCTGCCCAACCCTGATCTAAGACATACAGTCGCGCAACTCAGACGTATAAAATATGCCAACATTTGACACCTGGCGCGACAGTAGCCCTCTAGCGGCAGGCAAGTTAAAAGTGTACAGACGACATATGATAACACATCAGAAAACGTGTTTTGCGTAATTTATGTTATATTTTTATGCTATGCAGTAAGTGCATATAGTTCTTATTAATTTTACCTTAGAATCCTAGAAGAATTTCACACGCAGTTAATCTACAAGTTTCAGAATCTGGGAATAAACGTAATTCTTTCCGCTTCTTACATTAAATCATGGCCCTGATCACGTATCATGGTTTGAAATAATATAATTGTTCGTACGGTTAATTCAATTTATTCCTAAATATATTTATGCATCATTGGAACTCTATATTTCCTGTGAGAAGAGTCAAAATTAGTAGCTTCAAAATTATAGGGCATATCTCGTAGAGTACATCGCGTGGTGAACTCCTCTTCCTATTTCCTGAGAAATTAACTATTTTCCATACCGCAAATTGGGGTAAACTTGACCGCTGAGGTAAACTTGAAAATAAGAAAGGGGAGAATTTAAACCTTAATATGATACACTGATTTATAAAGTTCTTCCCCCCCCCCATTTCTTAAGAACCGGTATTTCCTTTATTATTTTGAGTCACAAATAGTGCTGATATTATAGTTTAATTTTTTATGGCAAGTTTACCGCATTTTACATTACATTTCCAGTTTTCACACATTACGAATTCCTACAGTAAGCCTCGGAATAGGACTGATTCTCTGGCACGACCATCTAGCTAGATATAGAATAGACTTCGTAGGAGTACAAGAGGTTAGGTTAGATGGGAATGGCATATCACAAATAGGAGATTACTTGTTGTATTATGGGGAAGGAAACAATAATCACCAATTAGGAACAGGATTCTTTGTACATAAAAGAATAAAATCAGCAGTAAAAAAGGTCGAATTTATCAGTGACAGGTTATCATATTTAGTACTTAAGGGTAGATGGTGCGACATCATAGTTATAAATGCTCACGCCCCTACAGAAGAGAAAGACGACTATATAAAGGATAGCTTCTATGAGGAATTAGAACATACTTTTGATCAGTTCCCTAGATATCATATGAAAATTTTATTGGGGGATTTCAACGCTAAAGTAGGACGGGAGGATATTTTTAGACCAACTATTGGAAAAGAGAGCCTACACGCAATTAGTAGTGACAATGGAGTTAGATTAGTCAACTTTGCCACATCGAAAAATTTAATTGTCAAAAGTACAACATTCCCCCATAAGGATATACATAAATATACTTGGACTTCTCCAGATGGATTGACACACAACCAAATAGATCACATCTTGATAGATAAACGGAGACATACTAGTATAGTAGATATTCGAACTTTCAGGGGTGCAGACTGTAATTCTGACCATTATTTGGTGATTGGAGAATTAAGAGAAAGATTATCAGTAGCCAAGCGAGTAGAGCAACAAGTTAATATTACTAAATTCAATGTTTTGAAATTAAAGGACGAGGAAGCTAAGCAAAATTATCAGGTCGAAATTTCGAATAGGTTTGCCACTTTAGAAAGTTCCGACGAAGTTGAGAAAGAATTAGATGTTAATAGCGTGTGGGAAAATATCAGAGATAGTATCAAAATTGCAGCTGAGCAGAGCATAGGTTATTATGAAACTAAGAAAAAGAAACCGTGGTTTGATGAAGATTGTTGCATGGTAGTAGAAAGAAGGAAACAGGCAAAATTGAAATTCTTACAGGATCCAGTTGAGGAGAAGAGAGATAATTATTTCAATGAAAGACGGGAAGCAAGTCGTACACTTAGGAATAAAAAGAGAGGTTACTTGAAGGAAAAACTGAATGAGGTAGAAACAAATAGTAAGAATAAAAACATTCGAGATTTATATAAGGGTATAAAGGAATTTAAGAACGGATATCAGCCAAGGGTAAACGTGATCAAGGATGAGAATGGTGACTTGCTTGCAGACTCTCCATCAATCCTAAACAGATGGAAAAACTATTTTGCGCAACTACTAAATGTACATAGGCCAAATAGAAATGATCGGGACGAAATTGAAATACAAACTGCTGAGCCATTTATACCCGAACCCACGCTTTCAGAAGTCGAAATTGCGATAGAAAATCTGAAAAAGTACAAGTCTCCAGGTATCGATCAAATTCCAGCAGAATTAATACAAGAGGGTGGAAGTGCATTATCTAGCGAAATTTATAAACTTGTACTTGTTATTTGGGAAAAGGAAATTGTACCAGAACAATGGAAGGAGTCCATAATTGTACCTATTTTTAAAAAGGGGGACAAAACCAACTGTGGTAACTTTCGAGGAATATCACTTTTGTTGACGTCGTACAAAATTTTGTCCAATATTCTTTTGAGGAGATTAACTCCGTACGTAGATGAAATTATTGGGGATCATCAGTGCGGTTTTCGGCGTAATAGATCGACTATTGATCAGATTTTTTGTATTCGGCAGATAATGGAGAAAAAATGGGAGTATAAGGGTACAGTACATCAGTTATTCATAGATTTCAAAAAGGCTTATGACTCGGTTAAGAGGGAAGTATTATATGATATTCTTATTGAATTTGGTATTCCCAAGAAACTAGTTCGATTAATTAAAATGTGTCTCAGTGAAACATACAGCAGAGTCCGTATAGGTCAGTTTCTATCTGATGCTTTTCCAATTCACTGCGGGCTAAAGCAGGGAGATGCACTATCACCTTTACTTTTTAACTTCGCTTTAGAATATGCCATTAGGAAAGTTCAGGATAACAGGCAGGGTTTGGAATTGAACGGGCTACATCAGCTTCTTGTCTATGCAGATGACGTGAATATGTTAGGAGAAAATACACAAACGGTTAGGGAAAACACGGAAATTTTACTTGAAGCAAGTAAAGCGATCGGTTTGGAAGTAAATCCCGAAAAGACAAAGTATATGATTATGTCTCGTGACGGGAATATTGTACGAAATGGAAATATAAATATTGGAGATTTATCCTTCGAAGAGGTGGAAAAATTCAAATATCTTGGAGTAACAGTAACAAATATAAATGACACTCGGGAGGAAATTAAACGCAGAATAAATATGGGAAGTGCGTGTTATTATTCGGTTGAGAAGCTCTTATCATCCAGTCTGCTGTCCAAAAATCTGAAAGTTAGAATTTATAAAACAGTTATATTACCGGTTCTTCTATATGGCTGTGAAACTTGGACTCTCACTCTGAGAGAGGAACATAGGTTAAGTTTTTTTGAGAATAAGGTGCTTAGGAAAATATTTGGGGCTAAGCGGGATGAAGTTACAGGAGAATGGAGAAAGTTACACAACACAGAACTGCACGCATTGTATTCTTCACCTGACATAATTAGGAACTTGAAATCCAGACGTTTGAGATGGGCAGGGCATGTAGCACGTATGGGCGAATCCAGAAATGCATATAGAGTGTTAGTTGGGAGACCGGAGGGAAAAAGACCTTTAGGGAGGCCGAGACGTAGATGGGAGGATAATATTAAAATGGATTTGAGGGAGGTGGGGTATGATGATAGAGACTGGCTTAATCTTGCACAGGATAGGGACCGATGGCGGGCTTATGTGAGGGCGGCAATGAACCTTCGGGTTCCTTAAAAGCCATTTGTAAGTAAGTAAGTAAGGCTTAATATTAACTTATAGTGCGTAATTTACATGCTCTTACTGTTTATAAGACGTAGATGAGAACAAATAAATAAACATACAATTTTGTTGAAAAAATTGTTATTTTATATTAAATTTAAAAAGGCTCTTTTATTTCTTGAGAACTTAATAAATCTGCCAAATGAATCTACACCAACACATCAGAAATTTATCGACATAGTCTGGATATATTCAAGAAGTGAATATTTTGCAAAAGGATTACAATACTCCATAAATTCTTGAAAAATTAACACCATGATCCCTACTTGAATGCAATATAACATTCAACTTTTGAAAAATATAAAGAAAAAAAGACACGAATACAAAAAATTAAGAACTGTAGATACATTATCCAAAATCGGAATGGTTACACATTTACACATATAACCTCTGCAACAAAACAATATACTGTAACAGGTATTTATTTTCTTATGTAAACTGTCCTCCTGACATACAAATAGGTAACTGATCACCAACTTGGAGGAACCCACCACAACTGGTCGCCTTGTATAAAATCTTTATAGTTTATTAATTTCGTCACTTTAAAATTATGATAACTTGCAGTGGAACATCAAGTACGCGTCATCATGAGAAGAGCTGTATTGGTGTCTCTAACTTCTTATTTGTTGGTTTGCGAACAGTAAACTAGTAATAATGCTTTCAAAGGTCTGCAACAAAGTGATTTATAATTGTAAAAGAACTCAGGCCTACTAAGTAAAATATTTTTTCTCCACTTAATAATTATACTAGCACTCGACATAAAAGCATTAACTTAATTGAGAGAAGTATTTGAGATGTCTGTAGCACATTTAAGACTTGCGTACTCTATTTAAAGCATTATGACTGACGAGCAACTTCCACCTCTATGTTTGTGGATGTTGTTATTTCAAGTTATTTTTTACAGAATGAAACCCAGGAAATATGGTATAAAAATATGAACTTTTTTTAGTAGTTATTTTACGAAGCTTTATCAACATCTTAAGTTATTTAGCGTCTGAATGAGATGAAGGTGATAATGCTGGCGAAATGAGTCAGGGGTCCAACACTGAAAGTTACCCAGCATTTGCTCATATTGGGTTAGGGAAAACCCCGGAAAAACCTCAACCAGGTAACTTGCCCCGACCGGGAATCGAACCCGGGCGCTAACCGTTACTCCACAGGTGTGGACCACAGGTCATAAAGAACTACAGTAAGTACATGGGTGGAGTGGACCATCATGATTGGTTAGTAGGGAAATATGCCACTTCAATCCGTGGAAAAAAAAAAAGTGGTACTAGGATCTCTCTGTCAGAATGCTGGATATGGCAATAATAAATGGTTGGATTATCTACAGAAATATACAAGGACGAGACTCCCTGGACATATTTGAATTCCGACGATGCTTGGCTGTTCAATATCTCAAGATGTTCTTGAACTGCAAGAGAATGGGGCGCCCTAGTTCATCACCTAAGAAGTGAAATTTGATATGCGGTATGATAATAGAGGTCATTTCATGACAAAACGACCCTCTCAGAAACACTGCCGGATGGAATGGTATAAATGTAGACCAGTAACATTTCGCAAGAAGTGTGATGTCACAGATGCTTTGAGCCTTACCACACTCGGTAAAGACAGACATTCCTAAAATAAATGTTTCATTATTGCTGTAGCATTATTGTTGCATTAAATACTAAAACTGTCATAAATAAATTTATTTATATTGGTGTAAACTTTTGTGGTTATAATACATTAAATACGTAAAAATATATTCACTTTATTTCAAATGAATACACAGATATCGTAAGTGCCCAGAGGTCTATTTATAGACCGGGTGACTTTCACCTACATGGTGCACGGCACAAGAAATGAAACACATTCTTAGCATCTTAGGGCCGTATTCATAGACATTTTTAGCGCGGGCTTCCGGTGGATGATCAGCGTTTTTCGTATTCATAAACCAGTGTTAGCGATAGGATATGATTTGAATTCTGTACTAGTACGCTCGTAGCGCGTGCTGCGAAATGTCTATGAATAGCACCCTTATGGATTAAATTGATGGAATAGTACGTTCTTTTCGTTTTTTTGAATATATAAATTAATTCGGGCTTTAATGGGTAAATGTTTGTTTTATAAATTGGCGATATTTTTTTAAGATTGTAGTGGTTGACATTTTTTCAAAACAAGTTTAGTATTCTGTGTTTTTAGACATGTAAGTTTTTGTAATCTACTTTATCACATATCCTCCAAAGTTAAAAATTCACAACACACGTACGTTTTTCTTAGAAGCAAATTTTACAACTTATCTGCAGTATTACATTGGTTGCTGAGCTCTCGGTCCAAGTCATTTGCATAATAACTTTGTTTTGCTTGGAATTAATATAGTTTATCATTTTTTTGTTAAAAAGTAATCGGTTACAAAGAAAATTCTCAAAATAATTTTGAGAAAGCCTTTGAGGTAAAATTTACAGGCACTTTATTGCCCCAATAACTTCTAGTACACGGAGACATTCCTAAGAAGGTCTATGAGATTACAAAAATGGGTACGTTGTCTTAATCAATAAAACATGAGTTCATAGAATTGTTTTGTAAACAAAACAGATATGGATGTAGATTCATTTTCCGGGCTGAGAGGCCGTGGTCTATTAGTTGGTTTTATACCAGACGTTTCGTCTGCAACTGCGGCAGACATCTTCAGTGGAGTGGTATCCGAGGTCGCAAGACTCTTCTCGGCGTACCTGAGGCAACTGATCCTGTGTCTGGTTGTGCGGGCGTATTTATAGTGCGGCTCGCGGGCCGAGGCCTCGGCCCGCGAGCCGCACTATAAATACGCCCGCACAACCAGACACAGGATCAGTTGCCTCAGGTACGCCGAGAAGAGTCTTGCGACCTCGGATACCACTCCACTGAAGATGTCTGCCGCAGTTGCAGACGAAACGTCTGGTATAAAACCAACTAATAGACCACGGCCTCTCAGCCCGGAAAATGAATCTACATCTATAGACTCCGGCCGTGAAAGCCTACACTGCAAAACAGATATGATTAGACGCAATGACTGCAGTGAATGAGATACAGAAATGAAATTGAACAAGCACAAATTTAGGAAATGTTATCATTTAGTTGCATGGCTATATGATACGAAGTCAGAAGGTGGAATCGTGTGGAATGGTACTAATGTTTGAGAAGACGTTTTAAGTGAAACATTTTATTCTACATGATGTTCTACATTTACTGAAGATAAGTGGACAGTGAGATATTGTATATTTTAAATTATGAATTTAAGCTAACTTAAGAATTGCGCATTATTGCACTATGGCACTGGGGTTCAGTAATTCTCTAACAGAGATAAAAATTATTTTTGAAACTCGATTTGCTTGCTATAATGGTAATTAGATAAAGACACAATCAAATTCCGTCCCTGATCAACTAAGTACACAACCTTCAGGCGATAAGCAAGCCTCTATTGTGGCCGTAGCCTATTATTGACAACAAGGTGACTTGCTGGTGAAGTTTGAGAATAAAGAAACAAAAAAAATAGTATCGACTTATTATTTATTGTGCCTTGAACATCAACTTATTTATGAAACAAACGCAATTAGTCAGTTTGAAAACGCAACTCCAGAACTAGCGATATTATATGGAAATTAGATATAAAGAAGGATATGGAATTCATGCTAAAATCTTGAAATGCATGAATAGAAATTATTCTTTCTCAGATTGTTCTGACATTTACGTTATATAGAAGTTGGTTTAAAAAATGTAACTGCTAAGTAGATAAATATTGAATGTACCATTTTAAATCGCATTTAAGATGACATTAAAGTGTTTTATAAACTCATTATTTATTATGTTTGAGTAATATGCTATTATCTGTGAAGCACAAACCTATAAATACTTATGCAAATCTAGTCTTTTAGGTAAAGCTTCCTGTTAAGCAGATTTGAATAATTTTAAGGGCCCCGGAACAATTTTTTCCTTGAAATTATTCAAATCTGCTTTACAGGGAGCTTCACCTGAAGGACTAGATTTGCATAATATATACGTCACCGTGTACGTTAACAGAAAACCACAATTCCAAGTCACACAGAAATTGTGTGCACTTGTTGTGGGTCTCTGGCGTTTCGTCAGCCCACGCGAGTTGTGTGGATATAAAGGGAAAAGTTGAGACGGTGTCGGGTGGAGTTCCCGGGTAGCTCAGTTGGCAGAGCGCTGGTACGTTCAACCAGAGGTCCCGGGATCGAACCCGGCCCCGGAACAATTTTTCCCTTGAGATTATATATTTTTTTATTTTATTAGGTTATTTTACGACGCTTTATCAACATCTGAGGTTATTTAGCGTCTGAATGAGATGGAGGTGATAATGCCGGTGAAATGAGTCCGGGGTCCAACACCGAAAGTTACCCAGCATTTGCTCATATTGGGTTGAGGGAAAACCCCGGAAAAAACCTCAACCAGGTAACTTGCCCCGACCGGGAATCGAACCCGGACCACCTGGTTTCGCGGCCAGACGCGCTGACCGTTACTCCACAGGTGTGGACTTGAAATTATATAAATACTTAGTTTAAAATAGTGATTGCAACATATAGCTTATACTTCATCATCATCATCATCATCATCATCCAAACAACTACAAGGCCCAAGTCATTCTCGGTCCACCTTTTTTTTTTTTTTTTGAACAGCCTAAAGATCTCTTCGCTTGGGGACGGTGTTGAAGCATGCCTTTTGGAAGTCTATTCCGATTCATTCGTTGGACATGGTTTTTCCATAGCTTATAAGTTACTTAAAAAGAGAAGATTTCGAATTCCTCAAAACACTTGGAAGAGATGTAAACAAATCGTTTCTTTATTATTTGTCTCTCAAACTTAACTGTATAAGGAAATATAAATAATGATATGGATGGTCCAGTTCAAAAGGGAAACAACTAAAAATTTTGAAATTTTGAGAAACTGCATTTTAAATATCCATGTTGGTGTGAAGAAACCAATTAACATACTCGAATTTGAAACTTTTAGTAAATATAAAACATCGTTAACAGTATTAGAGTAATTTCAGTGATCCTTGGATTTTTCGCAGCAGCATGAAACTTTTAAATTCAGGTTCCTCAAAGCTTTCAATTCTGAGTTGTTTCCCTTTTGAACTAGCCGTCCAATATGGCGGCCGCGAAACATTCATCATGTCCAATAATTACTAGCAATACAATGGAAGGAATAGTGATATAATTCTTACAAATGGCGGCTGTATTTTTTTTGTTGTTGGTAACTCTATAGCATCTATTAGATACTTTAGGATTGTGCTAACAGATGGAGTTAGTTGTCAACAATGTGACGCTGAAAGTGTGTTCAGGTTACTGACCAGCGACAGTCCTGATGTATTTTTATATTTGTGATGATTGGTTAATTAATATTAACCCGGCACACTCACAATCACATTCACATTCATACAAATTTCCAGACTCTAGACATCCAGGGAGCCCGGAAATCGAACCCGGGACCTCCTGATCTGGAAGCCAGCATGCTGACCAACAGACCACGGAGGCAGTCCTGGCGGCTGTATGTGTGTGTGTATATATATATATATATATATATATATATATATATATATGTGTGTGTGTGTGTGTGTGTGTGTGTGTGTATAATAAAAATAATAATTAAATTACGTATTAAAAGACGTTTTTCCACTGACTTCATTTGAAGTTCAACTGGATAAAATATATGTTTTGTGCGATAAATTGCACTGAAATTATACATTTTTGCCAATGGTATGGGGTGGGTTACAAGCGATTAAAAATTCTTTCAAAGATTTTGATGCTTAGCCTACATTTTCGACAAGAATGAAAGAAGAGATGGAAGAAGACATCTATATATTTTTTTTCCTTTTGTTAATAAAACAAAAAAAAAATTGAATAAATTCTAAGACATGAAAATAGAATTTACTTCAGAAGTGTTCTAGTTTATATGGAATGACTCGTGTATTGGCACAAGCTAGTCGTTCGTTTTTGTAAATGTTATGAAATCATAATTATATCACATAACTTCACTACAGCATTAAAATTTCTGTACTATCAGGTAAGTTAGTTTCGTATCTGTTGAATAGGAGCATGGTTTGTTTCTTGCCGAATAGCTCACGTAGAAGATATGCTGCTCTTCCAGTGATGGTAAACATTTTGGCCATTTCCCAGAAGAGATTAATTTTAGGACTCATGTTACTGTAATAACAAAACATGGTCCGATTCAACAAATACGATGCTAACATATCCGACTGGTATAACAATAATTACAGCAGTGTGGAATAAGTTTACGTACAATAATACGATAACGAAATCTAATGTAGTAGGGCGTAGGCCTATCATCTGTTTAAGCGTCCTCTTGCTACAAACACAAACCGAGGTATGCTGTGTAATACGCAATGACAAGCGACTAAGTCCTGTGTCGTCATTTGTTTCTTGCCAAAGAGCTCACAGTGCAAGATATGCTGCTCTTACAGGCATGCCCATTACTCAGAAGAAATTAATTTTTGGACCCATGTCTCCAGGACATTTGTTTCTTACTACCTCCTCCCAAAATATTGGAACATTTTTCAGAACACGCTCTGTGTGTATGTGTGTCTATATATATATATATATATATATATATATATATATATATATATATATATATATATATATATATATAAGTAGGTTATTTTACGACGCTTTATCAACATCTTAGGTTATGTAGCATTTGAATGATCTGAAGGTGATAATGCCTGTGAAATGAGTCAGGGGTCCAGCACCGAAAGTTACCCAGCATTTGCTCATATTGGGTTGAGGGAAAATCCCGGGAAAAACCTCGATCAGATAACTTTCCGCCACCGGGAATCGAATCTGGGCCATCTGGTTTCGCGGTCAGACGCGCTAACCGTTACTCCACAGACGTGGATTATGTATAATCATTTCGTGTGCTGCCCAAAGACAGGTATTTCACTGCAAACCCAGCTTTCTCCAATTTTTCCTATTTTCTGAAAATCCTCCTTGTTTCCTCATATAATCCATATATCTTAATGTCGAATATCATCTGAAATCTTTTTCTACTCCGAACTCTTTTTCCATTCACCACCACTTTTTTATTATATTTATTTTTCTATTATTATTATTTTTAAGTTAATACTCTCTTTTTTATTATTATTTTTTATTATTTTTTAAGTTAATATTTGTATACGGTATGTATTTTTCTGTATGTGATTTGATCCTGGTTCAGTGGAAGAGAAGGGCTAATGGCCTTAACTCTGCCAGGGAAAATAAGACATTATTATTATTATTATTATTATTATTATTATTATTATTATTATTATTATCATTATTATTATTATCCTTCTAGCGCAACCTTCAGTAGCCAGTTTCTTCTCAGTCAGTGAGCCAACCAATTCCTTTTCCTCTTTCTGATCAGTTTCAGCATCATTCTTTCTTCACCAACTCTTTCCAACACAGCTTCATTTCTTATTCTGTCTGTCCACTTCACACGTTCCATTCTTCTCCATATTCACATTTCAATGTTTCTATTCGCTTCTCTTCATTTCGTCGTAATGTCCATGTTTCTCCCCCATATAATGCCACACTCCACACAAAGCACTTCACTAGTCTCTTACTTAGTTCTTTTTCCAGAGGTCCCCAGAAGATGCTCCTTTTTCTATTAAAAGCTTCCTTTGCCATTGCTATCCTCCTTTTGACTTCCTGGCAGCAGCTCATGTTACTGCTTATAGTACACCCCAAGTATTTGAAGCTGTCCACTTGCTCTACTGCCTCATTTAGAATTCTCAAGTTTATCTTCTGCATTTTGTTCCTATGACCATGCTCTTCGTCTTACTTGCATTTATCTTCACCCTATTGCTCACAGCTGTCATTTAGCTCCAGTAGTATATCCTTTAGTGTCATTTCCTCTTCTAACAACGCTATATCATCAGCAAATCTTATGCACTTTATTCTTCTTCCTCATACTATCACTCCTCCCCTGTTCTGATAATGTTTTTTTTTACTAAATCTTGCAAGTAGATGTTGAACAGGGTAGATAATAAAGGACATCCGCGACGCACTCCTCTCCCAACTTCACTTCCTTCTGACAATTTTTCTCCTGTCCTGACTTTGACTCGTTGTTTCATATAATGATAACTGAAAGCCTTCTCTCTCTCCAATCCACCCTGTTTTCTTTAGGATCCCTATCAATTTATTCCACCCACTGCCTTTTCTAGGTCTACAAATACCACATACACTTCTTTATTCTTCTCTAGGTATCTTTCGCCGATTGTTCTAGCAGTCTAACTGCATCTCTCGTACCTTTTCTCTCCCTGAAGCCAAACTGCTCTTCCTCCAACTGTTCTTCCATCTTAGAATATTATAAACGTTGATACAGTATCCGCAAGAGCATCTTCGCCAAGTGCGATGTTAGACTGATTGATAGTCCTGAACTCCTTACATTTCTTGGCATTATTTTTCTTTAGTATTGGAATCAACACTGTCTCCGTGAAATCGTCAGGCCATTCGCCTTTCTCATACATTTCGTTGCATAATGATAGCATTTGCTTTTTGTCTTCACCCAAGCAGTTCCCGCCAGGTCATCAACTGCTTCGCCTGTCACTCTGCACTTAGTACTGTTAGATTCAAAATTAATTATTCTTTCTCGCTTTTCATATATATATATATATATATATATATATTCTTTCTTTTTGGTTTGTTCTATGTCTTTCTTGTTCTATGTCTTTCTTTCTTTTCTCCCCATTCGGTAGCTATAGAGTAGAACCCCGATTGTCCGTCACCCTATTAACCGATTGTCGGATTATCCAACTTTTTTCTAACTCCTATTTTCTTTTTGCTGCAGCAAAATATATGAAGTACTGTACGTTATGTTTCTACAGTTTTTCAACAGAAGGTTATTACAAGCCTTTACTCTTGCTACAAAGTGTGTAGTAGAAAAAATGCTTGGCTGTCGGCAGCAGAAATAGTTACTTGTAAAATAATCACTACTTGCTTCCAAAGACATCATCCCAAGCATTTCTACAACTCGTGTACAATTCAGTCCTTATCCTTACTATTCGAGTGGCTTTGCTGTATGCCAGTAACTTCTACGCAAAATGTCTTCCACAGTTGTCAAAAGGAAACATATTGTGTTAATACAATAAAAAATTACAAATAATTTAGTAGAAAGAAGAAACTGAGGTTAATGTTGCTTCAGATTAGCAGATTGGCGTTAGAACTGTATGTGATAAAAAATAAAATGAATTAAATAAAACAAGGATAAAATATATAAAGTATGTAAATCTAGAACATGAGACTTCCAGTATTCCTAGCTTTCCGCAGACAACCATCAACCATCAACCCTTGACCCTTGACCATCACGAAGGAAATTACAAAATTGTGCATTATACATTTAGTTTATAAATATATTTTATGGTACGGATTACCCGATTATCGATTAACCGTTCAGCCCAGCCGCTTCTTTAGCACGGATAACAGCGGCTCTACTGCTCGTCTGCCGTCACCCAGAGGCCCGGGGATGCGTGTTGGGTGACCACCACGCGTTGATGTTGAGCTCCAGTGGGTCGTGGGGGTGCGGCGTGCTCCCGTCTCCACCCGCGGAAGAAGTTCGACCTTTGCGTTTTCTGTGTCATCCGTTTTGATTTTTGCCACTGTTTCGCACGAGTTGTGTGCTTGGCTTGATATACAGGGTGTATCTTTATTGGTGTCAAATATTTCGGGGACGTGTTCCTTACATCAAAACTGTAAAATAAGTTGCTATGTACATGGGCCTGAAAATCATTTATTTCTGAGTTCCTGACAGGCAGTTACCTTGTGCAAGAATTCAGGGAGACTGGCGCATTTGAGAGGAGCACTACGGATGTTGGGAGACCAAGAGCGGTACGAAGCATTGCGCTTGAAGAACGAGTTCTTCATGCTGTGGATAGAAAGCACAAGACGTATTGCAGGAAGGGAACGCGTTGGTCATATGACTGTCTGGAGAATTCTGCATGTACCCGTATCACTTTCAACGTGTGCAAGGATTAACTGTGGCGGACTTTGAGCCCAGAACATGTTCTGCCGACGCATGTTACAGCAGTGCGCTGTGTTCCTATCACGCATCTTATTCACGGTGAGGCTGGTTTTACTTCAATTTTCACAACAGTCATACCTGGGCATTTGAAAACCCTCATGAAGTACGAACGGACAAACATCAACAGAGGTTCTATCTCAACGTTTGGGGTGGAATCATTCATGATCACCTTATTGGTCCCTACTTCTTCCCTCCGCGTCTGAATGGAGAAACTTATCAACAGTACATTTTCTCAGAAATGAGTTACGTCACTTAACGGATGCTGTGCCTCTGGACGTCATCCACCGAATGTGGTTTTTACACGATGGTGCTCCAGCTCATTTCAGTCTGATTGTTCGTAATTTTTTAAATGATCGATTTCCGCAAAGATGGATTGGTCGAGGAGGACCCATGGAATGGCCTGCTCGATCGCCTGATTTGAATCCAATGGATTTCTTCGTCTGGGGACATTTGAAGTCCTTGGTTTACGCGACTCCTGTACCTGATATTTACGTTCTGAGAGAGCGTATCCAAACTGGACTTGACCAAATACGAAACACACCAGGAATTTTCAACAGAGCATGGAACGCAGGCTGAGGGGATGCATCGAAGCAAGAGGAAACCACTTCGAGCAATTTTTGTAACATTTCATTTAGTGTTGTAACTCTGAAATAAATGATTTTCAGACCCATGTACATAGGAACTTTTTTTACTGTTTTGATGTAAGGAACACGTCCCCGAAATATTTGACACCAATAAAGATACACCCTGTATTTGAACTCCGGTGAGGTTACCTTTGTCAAAAGCTCAGTATGTGGACGCTGGTTTCATCTCCTTCGTCAGTATTTTGCGCTGTTGGGATACAGAGTAGTTTAAGGGGGGGGGGTCTCTGCCGATTAATTTTCGGCACGCTGTGTTTTTAGTGTTGATTTTTCTTTTGGCTTATCCACCGTACCTGTTTCTTTTGTTTTCTATCTTTTCTAATAGATGTCTCTTTCTTAAACTCCATTTTTTGTCTAATTTCTTATATCTGTATGGTAAGCGAGATTATTCGTTGAGTTAAAGGTTGATTTTTATTGGTTATTTTTATGTTTTTTTATTGGTGCTTATATTAAATTTTTTCCGTTGCTTGGTTGGCTGATCGCGTTGTGGCGTGGGTCACGAGTCGGTCGGAGCTGTCCTTGGCCAGGATCCTGCAGCAGGGAATTACTCGGAAACGACCGTGGCTTGTTGGCCTAGGGATTTAGTGATGTGTTTTCATTATTTCCTTATTTATTCTGACCCTATTTGGATTATTATTTGGTTAATTTAATTCTGTTTTATTATCTAAATTTATTACTCTTTCATCTTCACTTTCATTCGTTAAATTGAGGTCAGAGTTTAGATTATATTGGCAGCACCATTTGAACTTGTATGTATCTAAATGTGTGAGAGTTGGTTTGGTAACTTACCCAATTGGATATATTATTCGAATTGTAATTTCAAATTATTATTATAACTTGAAAACTTTTAGGTCTAACGAGTTCTTGAAATAGGCTTATCTTCCTATTCTCAAATTTCAATCATTAACCATATTTTCACGTTCACTAAACTAGAATAAAAATTAATACTTAACGTTGCCTCTCTTTATGAACTCTGTTGTTGCTGTCTGAATTTTAATCTCAGTTTGTTATCTGACGATCCTGTCAGACCTCCAGTAAAAATTTTCTTTATTCTTGTTCCCTGCCAGTTAGCCAGATGTTTCTCTTGTACCTGAAGTAACTCGTTACAAACTGCATCCCAGCACACTTACTGCCAAAACTTAAGCTTATTGTTTGAGGATAATGTAAAATTATGCGGCGAATTTTTTTTTTTTTTTTTCAGATAAGTTAAGGTAAGTTAATTATAACTTCATTGTTTGATTGTTAATGTCCGCAGTAAGCCGCTGCAGTTACATGGGGGTGCCTGGCAGGCAGGCGAATTATTCCTGTGATAAGTAGGCACAAGTGATTGGCTAGACAACTCACTGTGATACATTTTAAGTTTCCGGTAAGATAATTTTGCCAGTCAGTCAGAACAGCGAATAGGGATTATGAAGAATGGACACTTCGCGTCGGTACCTTTGATGTAGCCGGACTGATTTCAATGACCTTCAAGCCAGCTAAAGCGTCAGATTCTGCTTTCTCCCTAGAGTTGGCGCTGACATCACACCAGCTAGCAGTCGACACAGCGGAAATATAACTCATAGGCTACAATTAATACATCTAGGTACATTATGTACTCAAATAAAATAAATTGGATCCATAAAATAATAAATCCTTCATTAACTGCAATGTCTAGACTCTAGAGTTCCTTTATAATGAGAGTTGAGACGTTGACCCCAACAACAATTAAAATATGTAATGATTTGATAGCGCTGAAAATGGAAAAACAAAACTCTTACGAGAAGTAAAACCATATACCTATATTATATTATTATACAAATATTAAACGAATTCGATACTTAATTTTATAATGTATTATATTATTTTATAATATAATGTATTATATCTGAAATATAAAATATTATTATTACAACTAGTTTGTCACTGAGAAATAAGGAAAAGCTGTTAACTTGAATTTATTTGAAGCAAAGCGTTACCGGTACTGGATTATGCAATAAGGTAGGCGATGTTTGGATCCTGTGCCTTAACTCTATTCTCAATTAATTATCTTAGCGTATGCTCGATTACACTACCTCTAGCGCTTGAAAGTAGAACTAGCCGCTGGCGCACAGAGAAACAAAACACAGGAAAATTCGCTCAGTGTCCATTCTTTATAATCCCTATTCGCTGGTCAGAAGTCGGGTTGTTAATTTGTGCAGCCTGTACCATGCAGGTACCCGCTGGTAGTTACCACTCTACTTCTTTATTCACTCTGATATCCGTACAGATGGAAAAACAACATTGACGTTATTGTGGTCAAATGATAGGCAATTCACATAAAATTTCCCTTGTTACTATTTTCAGTTTAATGTATTTTGAAACATCCTGTGAATTCGTATGTGTATTGGTAAACTGACATCAACGCCATCTGTACACAGAGACTTTCTAGCTTACAGTATTTCATCTGTCGCACAACTTCAGTGCTTTCCTGCGTTCGATTGAAGTATTTGCCGTAATGTAAACCTTATTTTCGTATATTATGCTAGGCCTACTGAGTTTATTTCAAGACTAAGAAGAGTTTTAAATTTCTTTAAGAAGTTACGCTGATGCGCTGAAATCAAGACGATCTCTCTTCAAGATCGAGTTCCCCAGTATTATTGTGTAGTGCGTAGTTTTCCTTGACAGTATTCGTTCGTTGGAATCTGTTTGTGTGCACGTAAATAGTTTCTGTGGACTGAGTTTAATTAAAGTTCGGTGTAAACCTAAAGATATAGGAACAGATTACGAAGGGAACGGTGCAACATAACGGTAAGTTACATACTGATCATTTACAGCAGACGCAGTTTAGATACCTAAAATAGTTATGCATATAAAGAAGTTTTGTTTTTTATCGCGTTTAACCTCCAAATTAAAAAAATATATCTATATTTTTTATTGTAGTATGTTTGTCATTATAATACTTCAAGCTACTAGCTGTGTATTATGTCCCTTTATGTTATTTTAAGAAAAGTGTCATACTCAGACCTCGGTCTATTTTTTATTTACGACAGGGGCAAAAATACTTACGCATTATGGAAGAAATATTTACTATATGTGTGCGATTCATGCGTTACAAATAACTGATTTACTTCATATTTCTAACGTGAATTCGGACTATTCCAGAGAATTCTTCCTTAGAATTTATGTCAAAGTAAATGCTGAGTGTTTGTTTTATATTTTTTTAGTATAAGGTAGGGTTCTTGGTCCGGTATTACTCTTATTGTAGAACTGCATCATTGTGATATTACAGCCATTCTTAAAGACTACTTTAACACTGCTTTAATCACGCGTTCCCTTCCCTACTGATGTGGATCTGTGTTTTCGATAACCGCTTCGGTTTGTTTTCTCAAGTTTTCCCGAACTGTAAGCAGAATGTCAGATAATCACATGGCGAATCTTCAAAATAAACGTGAAACGCACATTATACTTCACTTAGTATATACAAGGCATACAAAAGGCCTAACCTAACCCAACCTAACCTGTCACAGATACATATACACAAGGCATAAGAAGAGCATAACCAAAAATAATGTAACCTAACGTGTCAAAGATTCCTGCACCGAAGAACTTACAAAATATTCGAGTAGGAAGTTTGAGTGTTGCGTGCTATAGAAAAGCCTTCTTCGTGTCCACGGTGACGTCCGCTAGCTTTGTCGAAATTGCGGCCATGACTTATTAAGCAAAACGCACCAGCTTTGCGCAATACGTAATCGCATTGTGGAATATGCTTTTATACATTCACAGCTGTGGAAAGGCAGTCCAGTATGTGCGAATATTTATTTTATTACCGCGTAACAATCCCACTGCTGTCCTATTCTTGACAGTGGCGGATCCTGCATATTTCTTAAGAGGAGGTAAGAAATTGACAGCGCAAAATGACACCTTGAATGAAACATGCTACAAATTAGCCTACAAGCATACATGTAAGACCAGGTAGTGTTGGGGTTGGCCTTCCTTTTTGTATAGCAATAATCTGTTCTTGTAAACTGAATTTCCTAAATTATCCAAAATATGATGTGTTTTCACTTCCATTCATTGTTGAATAATTGCACAAATTAACAATTACAAGGAAATTCACAACCTCGCAGCATTTTTCGCGCACACTACAGCATCACACGTGTTGGAAGAGACTAGCTACTAACACATAACTGGAACCGTTTTACGGAAATGGGAATGAGAAATAATCTGTTAGGAAAGCGAGAACACTGCACCCACCCACGTGGTCTGTGTTGCCACATGTACATTTTACAAGTTCAGTATCACACACTTTTTAAGAATATCAGTTCTTGTAAAGTCATACTACCATTATTGTTCAAAGCTGCCGGTGGCCGATTAATTTTTCTTACGTTAAAAATAATGTAGTTTGGAGTACTTTCAATTTCAAATATATCTGTACAAAACTGACAACTTGGCTGTTGCCCTGTCTAGTAGGCAATGAATGGAAGTGAATTTCAGGGACCAAAAAGCTCTGCGATAATAATGTAGAACTATTTCCTCTTTGTTTTATATAAATCCAACTTCAACTTTCAGATATCCTCGAAAGCTTCAAACCATGAATAGTAGCTTATATAAAGTGGAATGAATAATATATTTTGATTTATAATTTTAAAAAAAGTTTATATGGTGTATTTCATAGCTTTGCGTTAAAACTGTTTTTATTGCGCATCCTCCTAGATGTGTTATAGTCTGGTTGAATGCAGCATCGTTAGATGACAGCGGTAGCGAGCTTGCTGCACGACCAGGCGGTTCCTATTTCCCGCCCATGCCTGATTCAGAGGACGATCTCCTCCCTATCCGTTCATTTAGGTGCTTTAAAACTCTGCTTTATCTCTGGCCGCTAGTGCGCTGTTGTCTATGTGTGCTAACTGCAGTAAAGGAGGAAAGGATTGACTTTCCTCCACACAAACAATCTCGCATCTTTCTTACAGTTTTCTAGCAGCACATGAGTGCGCATTGTTTAAAACTCGATCAACCTGGGTTTTCTTATAGTTGTGAACTTAAAAATTATCGAATTTTCGTCGAATTTCAAGGCATATATTTCATTTGGTATTTACTTTCGAAAGAAGAAAAACGTGAGGAGGACGTTCCTCCCTTCCCTCCCCCGAGGAACCGCCACTAATTCTTCATTTAATTATAAGGAAGGACAGAATTTGGTCGGAAAGGTGGACACAGGTCCCACAGTGCCTTTCATAGTTCGTTGGAGTGATCACGTGACATTTCCCGTGTGACGCGTTGGTGGTTACACGTATTCCTACTTATTGCAATTCCACTTTTATTATTTTTGAATGAAGTCTCTCTTTTAAGAATTAAATTGCCGAGTCTTTCATTTATGTTTTCAGTAAACTGTTTAAATGCTATAAACATAAAAATGAACAAGACTGAAAGGTAATTTTAAAGATATGATGGAAACGCCTTGCGTACACGAATCTGTAACAGGTTAAGTTTGTTTAGTTTAGGCTAATTTTATGCCTTGCACATATCAATTGCAATTCCACAAAAAAATACCTTATAAATTCAAGAATTTTTATTTCCGAAACCACCGGAAGTACTTCAGTCTTAGTTTCACCACAGTTTAGTATATACAGTTGCGAAGCTCAATACTTTAAATATGCAAATATAGACAGTTGAAACATGCATCCATAGATAGTTGCTAGCCACCAGGATCGCTACTATCACCTCGTCACAGACTCTTTCCCTAGCAGACGATAAAATGTATTGTACTTTTGATATCATGTTGTTTTGAAAAATTAACACCTTCCTTCCCCTATTGAAATACGAAATACATAAGGTTTATATATTATTTTCATAAAGTATATATTATATTTTATAAACTCACCTTCCTGGATCTTTCGGAAGAAGGATAACTCTGACCTCTTTTTCTTACAATATTTATAGTACCAGAAACGTCTCCTTGTCCCATATTATTATTCAAATTATTGTATTTTAGCCATTTACAGATATTACAACCGATAACGAACATTTCACAGTTTACACAACTTTTCACAACAATGCGAAATACGGCAGAGTCAATGTCTTTTCGATCTAGACCAGGCCATAATATATGTTCGGCTTTCTATTTTAGTGTATGGAACTCAGTGAATTATTATATTATAACTTTATTGCGTATCATAGCTAAGTTTTATTTAGTGTAATGTGTCCATAACTTCCCTTTACTCCTTGTTGCATAATATGTTGCAGAAATAATTACATAACTATGTTATTTTAATGTGGAGAGAATTTTACATGTTAACATAATCTTTTCGCATCAACATTTTAAGTTTAGAATGGAAGCTATTTTGAAGTTTAATAAAAAAGAATTTATTTTGTGATTTTAATATAGCACATCTACCTTCCTTGATAAAGACAGAAAATTTATCATACCACACTTATGAAATTAGTGTACGTACGATTGTTACTGCGTCTCTTAGGTAGTAGATAAATACAATAATTCAGTACTCAATTGTAGTATTAAAATACAGACAAATTGAATGTGCGGAGTATCATACATGACATTATGCTTAATTATAATGTATAATTGCGAATTTAGGAATATAAGCTATAGTAAACATAACCTATAATATTTCCATATGAATGGCAGAGCATTGGAGACCACTAAAATTAGACAGAAAGGGGCAACTGGGACAGTAAACATAACCTGTAATTTTAATATATCTAAATATCCGTGCGGTGCAACTGAAAATTATTGAATCGTGCATAAATGAATGTACAAGAATTTCGCAATATTTAATCGAAATAAAGGCAGGTAGGTCTATTACCCATACGAACAACGTAATTTTCACACCAAAAATAATATTACACCTTAACTCGCAAGGAATTATGTCTGAAGTGTCTCCTAATCATTATTTTAAAGCCACCGGCGTGGTTCAGTCGGTTAACGCGCTTTCCTGCCGGTCTGAAGTTGCGTTCGGGCGCGGGTTCGATCCCCGCTTGGGCTGATTACCTGGTTGGGTTTTTTCCGAGGTTTTCCCCAACCTTAATGTGAATGCAAGGCAATCTATGGCGAATCCTCGGCCTCATCTCGCCAAATGTCATCTCGCTATCACCAATCTCATCGACGCTAAATAACCTAGTAGTTGATACAGCGTCGTTAAATAACCACCTAAAATAACAAAATCATTGTTTTAAATTTTATTAATGCAATTACACTACATTTTAGAGAAATATATGTTACTCTTTATGCATTCCAATTAACTTATATGGTTGAAACGCCGCCCTTCGTGATCGGGTTAAGCGAGTCACGTGGTCTGCCTTACGGCCTGTATTAGATCACGATGGCAGTGACACAGTCTATTGTTCCTAGTACACACAGCGCTCCAAGCGGCTAGCAACTATCGCAAGAAATGCAAAAAATCACCCCAAGCTTCTCGACCGTATATAGTAGACTGTGGTTTCACCAATCATACCATTCAATCATACATTTAAAATTGCCGAATAAAATTTTAACCTACTGAACTTCAGTGGATAATTATTACAAAACGAACACAGAGAAATTAATAAAATAGAGCGCGTCAACATTGATTCAACTTGTCATGAGAAACTTTCCATACCGCTTGCAGCAATGCATCAATGCCGATGGAGGTCATTTGCGTAATGTTATATGCAAGATATAAAATGGCAATTCATGTAGCTACATCTGACTGCCATAAATACAATTTCGTAGTTATGCATATGTTTTGATAATTGTATTTTTATTTTGTAGCCTACTATTTCCTAAGGCCGCCTTGTATTTAAAATAATAATAATAATAATAATAATAATAATAATAATAATAATAATAATAATAATAATAATAATAATAATAATCTATACTAACAATAAATCTGTAGCCGAAATTTTTCTGGTAATTTCGATTTTTCAAAAATAATTGGCGTCAACATGTATAATTAATCATCCTGAAACCGAAAATCGCTTTTTTTTTTAATTTTTGTTTGTATGTCTGATGTTTGTTACCTTTTCATGCGATAATGGCTGAACCGATTTATGTGAAAATTAGAATATAAATTTAGTTCGTTGTAACTTAGATTATAGGCTATATAGCATTCAGCATACTTTATGTAAAAGGGGGGTTATAAGGGGGCCTTAATTGAATGAATCGAAATATCTCGCTTATTATTGATTTTTATGAAAAATATTACATAACAAAAGTTTCTTAAAAAAACGATTTGCCATAAGTTTTATTCCATGCAAAATACTGATGGGGCTGATATCATTATGCTGTGCCGAAGTCCATAATATTTCCGTGCAGGAGTTCTGCATTACCATGTGGCGAGATATATCTGTTTTAAAATAACAATGCTTTTTATATCATGACCAGGTCAGATTAAAATACGGGTAATAAAGATGAAACAAATGAGTCTGCATTTATTTAAGGCGGCCTTGGAATCCTTGGACAACAATCGAATTATTATACGGATGACATGATATATGTGTTTATAATATGCTATAGTCCCGTCGCTCTAATTTCCGGCAGCCAATCACGTTGCAGGTCGGCTACATTTAAACGTGTGCGTCTTGTGATTCGCTGATGAAGGTGTTAAGCATTTCCTAAGGCTGGATAAATACTTGGCTCTTTCGTTGGCGTCCGCAGAAAGCACACGAGAACGTTATTTGCTGCCCAATTATTTACTGAATTACAGAGCGTTTGATTTATTATCATAGGATCTACGACATGATAATGTTTAACGGTGTGGCAAATAGATCCCTCGTCTGGTAACTCGGCAACGAAAGAACAAAAATGGCGAACATTACTACCTACCTAGACTTTATAGAGCCTTCACTTCCTAAGACGTAAGCAAAGAGGAGGAGTCACGCCGGGAATAACAGCGTCGCGACTATAAATGTTATTATATTATAAAGAGAGAGAAATTGTGTGTTTGTATGAGGCAATCTCAGGAAACTATTTAATAGATTTAAATAATTCTTTCATCATTGGAAAGTGTAGTTCCTTTAGATGGACGTAGGCTTTATGTCATTACAGAAGCTCATGGGTGAATCGAGGACTGGACACAAATGCATATAAGGTAGGACTAAATAGAACCTTAGACACAGCAAATTTTGTATAGTGTCGAAACTAATAATTAGCTATATGTACTGCAGTTAAAGTTAATGCTATTTGGAGGTACCGTACTGAAATTTGATGTCTGATTTGCGTTGCGTTTTTTATGAAAGAATGAAAGCCAGAGATGGAATAATTTTACAAATATACACGTGGCACATATTAGGTATTAATTATTCAGTAACATAACAGTACATATTGCTTAATTACGTATTTGGGTGAGCCATGGCAATGTATACTTAATAGGTAACTGTTCTATGTAGTGCACAATACTCCACATTGAATAATTAACAAAGAAACATCTTCAGCATGACTTGTGGTTTGTAGGCCATCTCAGATCCCTCTGAGCGCGAGATCTTATATATTCGGTCAGTTACGGCCAAATGTTACAATAAAAACAATTAACAACATAGGTGCCTCAGTCATAACATCATACCAGATGAAACTATGAAGTAATTACATAATTGAAATACGACTATTTGGTCTAGGGAGCATCCGTTTCCGTTGCAAGAATAATTCGTTTAACATGTTTGTAAATTAGCCTTGAATACGTTGCGCTGCTGGAAAAGTTTTTCTTCCTGAGATTCAAGAGCCCTCACAACCAATTAGAAACTTAGGTAGGTGCTTACAGCAGAACATCTGTTATCAACACACGTTTTAAATAATATAGGGCAGTGCAACACCTTATTTCAAATGGTATCGTTCGGTGACAAAACTTCTTCCAACTGAGAGTAACAACCCTCAGTTCTTACAAATATACTCTATTTCAGACGCTGTTAGGTCTAACATAATACCAAGCTTAAAAGTAGAATTAATCGAACAACTCCAGAACCCATTGCATGGTAATAACAGTTACATTCATAGTTCTAAATACAACTTTGAACGTAATTCAGGAGAAAATTATTTGTTAACTAACAATAACAAAGCTGTATTTGGAAGTATAACACATTTAAGTCAATGATATTTATTTATAACAAGTGCAGCGAAGCGCGCGGGCACGGTTAATAATAATAATAATAATAATAATAATAATAATAATAATAATAATAATAATATCATCGTCGTCCTTATTATCTATGCCATTTCAGTAACTTTGGTGTCGATGATAATGAAAATGTCTTTAAAACCTTTGAATATCCTGCAGTTTTAAAAACTACGTTGTATTCTATATCACTGTACTAATCAAAGGCGCAAGAGGACGCGTGCCCTCGAGAAACTCGAAGCCGAGTAGCTGCCTCGTGCGTGAAGCAGTAAGCCCCGTGCTGTAGGGCGGTCTCTCCCTCGTGTGTGCAGGGAAGCTCCACGTGCTGAAGTCAGCTTTGTCCGCATCGCTGTAGGCTAGATATTGTACAGTTGGTGTTATGATATTTCTAATTCGTCTGCAGTCATTGTTCCTCTTCTGATCCAGAAGACTACAGCCAGCAGTTTTTCGTACAAGTCTCATTTCTGTAGCGGTCAATCGTCGGTCGTCTTAGAGTCGAATAGTCCAGGCTTCACTGCCATAGCAGAGAACTGGTCTTGACAAAAAAAAAAAATTATATTTCAAGTCTTGTACAGGGACATCATTTTATTTTTACTTAAATTTTTATTGTACCTGAGTTTTTTAATATACTTCACTCCCACCCCTTCTACTAATGAAGTTCCAACTGTCCTCCACACAGAACCAAGGCCGCATTCAGTAAACAGTACTGAGTTAGTAAGTATAGTACGTTCCAGAAATATGTTCGCGTTTTTCAGTGACGAAAGAGCTTTTAATATTGAAACATATTTTCGCACAGATACTGTCGTCCGTTTGACTACATCGCATCGCGATTTCCCTCACCCGCTTCTGCTCGCCCCTCTATAAAGGCTAGTGGCTGGGCTGTCTTGGCTCTTTTCTGAAAACATTAATTTCTTCTAGGAATTGGACGTCTACGTAATATTATACAACTGTTTAAAATAACTTAAATAAAAGGGCCTCGTTAAGTAATTAACTGTCATGTGATTTCCCCCCTTTCTACGACCCTGCGACATAACCACTTGGACGGACAGTAGATAGCATGTCTGAGTAATTTTATCTGTGCGGGTCGGGCAGAAGTGAAGATTGAATTTTCAGTACGTAAGGTACTCTTTTATAGAGTAGGTACAGAATTATTTCAACATGAGTTACTAAGTATGAAGGACGAAACTGGCAATTGGAATTAGATGCAATGGTCTACAGTGCGATAATATACACAAAAGAACTGAAGCCTGTATCGACATGAACGGCCACCATTTTCAAAATGTCACTCTTCATTGTACGCTAGGGTGTAACCTAAATATCTGAAGCAGTGGATCTGATCCAGTATGAAATTATCGATGTAAATCTTGAATAATTTCAAAGGAAAAATTGTTCTGGGGCCGAGTATCGAATCCTGGACCTTTGGTTAAACGTATCAACGCTCTATCAGGGAACTCTACCAGACACCGATCCAATTTTCCCCTCTATATCCACATACCTCAAAGTGGGCTGACAACCGTCAAGCAACCAACATTGAGTGCACACTAACTCTGACTTAATTGTGGATTTCTGCTAACGAACAGAGACGTGTATAATGCAAATTATATTATCAGAGCAACTTTACAGGGAGTTATACCTGAAAGCTTGATTTGCATAATACACGTCACTGTTCGTTAACATAAAACCACAATTTAAGTCACACAGAGTTAGTGTGCACTCAGTGTTGGTTGCTTGACGGTTGTCAGTCCACTTTCAGGTCTGTGGATATAGAGGGAAAAATTGGATCGGTGTCTGGTAGAGTTCCCGGGTAGCTCAGTTGGTAGAGCGATCGTCCGTTTAGCCAAAGGTCCCGGATTCGATACCCGGCTCCGGAACAATTTTTCCTTCGAAATTATTCAAATCAACTGTATAGGGAGTTATACCTGAAAGCTTAATTTGCGATGTAAATCTTACTTCTCACGGGTTGTCTACCCTTAAAAGCCATTATTTTTGTTGAACTTTCTAAATTGTAAGTTTTAGTTATAAGATTTGGATGGTGGTTATAGTATCTTCGGTATCGCCAAAAGGAACTTGATCAGGCCCGGGCACTCACAACTCGATTGAGACTGCAGATCCCCACTCCACCGACGAGCACAAGGGAAAGTAAGCATTGTACAGGGACATCATTTTATTTTACTTCAATTTTTATTGTACCTGAGTTTTTGAATGTACTTCACTCCCACCCCTTCTACTAATGAAGTTCAACCGTCCTCCATACAGATCCATAGTAGCCTTACGGTCACAGTAAACAGTACGTTCCAAAAATATGTTCACGTTTTCCAGTGACGAAAGAGCTTTCAATATTGAATCATTTTCGCTCAGATACTGTCGTCCATTTGCCTACGTCGTATCCCGGTTTCCCCCACCAGCTTTTATTCGCCAGCTAGTGGCTGGGCTGTCTTAGCTCTTTTCTGAGAACATTAATTTCTGTTATGAATTGGACGTCTACGTAATATTATACAACTGTTTAAAATGACTTAAATAAAAGGGCCTCGTTAAGTAATTAATTGTCACGTGATTTCCTCCCTTTCTACGACCCTACGACATAACCACTTGGACGGACAGTAGATAGTATATGTCTGAGTAATTTTATATTTTCGGGTCGGGCAGAAGTGAAGATTGAACTTACAGTACGTAAGGTACTCTTTTATAGAGTAGGTACAGAATTATTTCAACATGAGCTACTAGTACGAAGAACGAAACTGGTAATTGGGACTAGGTACAATAGTCTATAGTGCGATAATATGCACATTAGAACTGAAGTCTGTATCGAAATGAACGGCCACCATTTTCAAAAATGTGTTTAAATATCGATATTATGATTATTTTTCAATTTAACTTCATTCCCTATATTGTACGCTAATGTGCTGTAGACAGTATAATATACACTGCATAATGAATACGTCCACATGGACAGCTCAGTTAGTGAGTAAAAACACTCATTGTTAATACTGTACTATATTTTGATTAAACAAAAACCTAATGAAAATAATCAAACTCAAAAGCGCAATATTTCCTAGTTTACGTAAACGGATTAACTACTTTTCTTCCCTCCTATACCTAGTAAAGTCATTTGTATTTTACGCCAGTATCATCGAACTCCAGTCGAGGAAGGGGGTAGCAAACGGCGTTGATCCAGAGGTATAGGCAAGTTAAAATTAAAAATGTTAGTAAAAATAAAATGATGTCCCTGTATAAGGATTTCACCAACTTTCGGCTTTTGCTGGTTGCCTGAAATCCTTCACTGGTGCACAGTGCCTGCTGTCCGTTGTTTATAAGGCAGTGCAATCGAAAAGCACATGGGAGCAATGAGTTCCTGTTCACTTCTCCTTTGTGCCCAGTGCTGGTCTAGAATATTACTTCCTTGGAGTGTGATGGATCCTAATACTGTCAAACGCCAACGTCGAGTGATTGAACTGATACTGTATATAATAATAATAATAATAATAATAATAATAATAATAATAATAATAATAATAATAATAATAATAATAAAAATTGCAAGAAAAAAGAACAAAATTACCATGAAAAATAAAGTATTTATTACCAAAGTATTTAGAAAACACAGAAAAAAGCAATATCACACACAAGAGTCTCTGAGTAGGTTCATGACACTAATATGATGTGTGGCCGCCTTTAGCCAACAATATCTCTTGAATTCTCTTAGGTATACTTTCTTGCAATTTCTGGAGAACTGTGACAGGAATATTCCTCCACCAGCCGCAATGTAGTTGCAGACTTTGGCTGCTTTTTCACCTTCTCTTTGCCCAGATAATGCCAAAGACACTCTATAATATTTAAATCTGGACTTTGAGGAGGCCAGTCCAACAGCTGAACATCTCCTATACCTTGTTTTTGCTGCAAGTAGGTTTTCACTATATTTTCTGTGTGCTTAGGATCATTGTCCAATTAATCACAAACCTTACGGCATTGCATGATGAATCAATATTTGTTTGTATTTAACAGCTGTCAGCTCACCTTGAACTCCATACTTGCACACTGCCACCCCGTGTTTCATAGTTGGTTGCAGCATGCCTCCTCCAATCGTTCTCCATTCTTCAGCTTGACATCGTGCCTTCGCTGACTTCCGAAGATTTCGAATTTTGATTCGTCGCTCCAAAGGACTTGTTTCCATTGTTGTCTCCCTATAGTGTGTGTTCTCTTGCGGATGATAATCGCCTTGTCCTATTACCCTTCCGTAAGAAAGGTTTTTTGCAGTAACACGTCCATGAAGACCACTTTTGATGAGTGACCGTCATACTGTAGAGGCATGTACTGTAGTATTGCAGTTTTCAGAAAGTTCTGCTGCCAGTTGTGCACTTGAAGCTGCTCTACTTCTCAGGGCTGTCACTTTCAGATATTGTTCATACCTTGCGGTCAATTTCTTGGGTCTGCCAGTCCGCTTTCGATCATCTACTGTCCCCAACTGTAGCTTTTCCCTCAGAATCTCCTGTACTGCGCAACGCGATACACAGTTTGTAATGCAATACTTGCTTGACAATGATACTGCTCACTCAAAACGCAAATTTTGTATCCCATTCAACTGAAACTTTTACCATAGCTGCTTTTTTTTTTCTTGTTCAACCTGCTAAGAAGAGACTTGTCTATCACTAACTTCAATGTTGTTCTACTCTTAAAGAAACACATTCATTTCATCTAGTACACAGCACTGACTACAACTTGTTCTGTTTATATGCAATTTGCAAACACAGCACTCAATATACCCGAGCGATGGTTGTGTGATGGGTCTATAAAGGAATGTGCTGTTTCCATGGTTTTACATTAAGCTTGGTTTTCGTGACGGAGACGAATTCTTGTACTTATTTCACCACTAAGACTTCATTCTAACTTGTTTTACACCACTTTCATTCTCAAGTCTAGGAACTAGGACACAATATAAACGTATTGCATTCGGTGCCTAAGACTTTTGCACAGTAGTGTGTGTGTGTGTCTATATATATATATATATATATATATATATATATATATATATATATATATATATATATATATATATATACACACACACACACATAGGGACATCATTTTATTTTACTAACATTTTTAATATTAATCTGGCTATACCTTTCTATTAACGATTGAAACAAGAAACACCGCTTGCTACCCCTTCCACGACTGGAGTTCGATGATACTGGCGTAAAATACAAATGACTTTACTAGGTATAGGAGGGAAGAAAAGTAGTTCATCCATTTATGTAAACTAGGAAATATCGCAATTTTGAGTTTGATAATTTTCATTAGGTTTTTGTTTAATCAAGATACAGTACTATATTAACACTTAGTGTTTTTACTCACAAATTGAGCTATCCATTCGGACGTATTAATTATGCAGTGTATATTATACTGTCTACAGCACATTAGCGTACAGTGTAGAGAATGAAATTAAATTGAAAAATAATCATAATATGGATATTTAAACACATTTTTGAAAATGGTGGCCGTTCATTTCGATACAGGCTTCAGTTCTTTTGTGCATATTATCGCACTATAGACTATTGTACCTAATTCCAATTACCAGTTTCGTCCTTCGTACTAGTAACTCATGTTGAAATAATTCTGTACCTACTCTATAAAAGAGTACCTTACGTACTGTAAATTCAATCTTCACTTCTGCCCGATCCGAAAAGATTAAATTACTCAGACATGCTATCTACTGTCCGTCCAAGTGGTTTTGTCGCAGGGTCGAAGAAAGGGGAGGGGGGAATCACGTGACAGTTAATTACTTAACGAGGCCCTTTTATTGAAGTTATTTTAAACACTTGTATAATACTAAGTAGACGTCCAATTCTTAACAGAAAATGTTTTCAGAAAAGAGCTAAGATAGCCCAGCTACTAGACTTTACAGAGGGGCGAACAGAAGCAGGTGGGGGAAACCGAGATGCGACGTAGGCAAACGGACGACAGTGCCTGTGCGAAAATATGATTCAATATTGAAAGCTCTTCCGTCACTGGAAAACGCGAACATATTTCTGGAACGTACTATAGTCACTAACTCAGTACTGCTTACGCACCCTCGGCTCTGTGTCGTGAACGGTTGGAAGTTTACTAGTAGAAGGAGTGGGAGTGAACTACATTCAAAAACTCAGGTACAATAAAAATTGAAGTAAAAATAAAATGATGTCCCTGTATGTATTATATATATATATATATATATATATATATATATATATATATATATACTGTATATAATAGGAGTGACAGGGGGCGTACCACAATTATAACGTTTTTTCTTATACACAGTAAATATGTAAAGCTGCTCTATGTGAACAGAACGCGGATTGATTATGACCGTTTCATACAGTCTGGGCCATATTCAGTCTGCGCGTGTTAAGCTTACGAGTGCACAAGACAGAGCAAACAAACCAACCGTAGCTGCGTAACAGTGCACGAAGAAGAATACTGTGAATTTATCTAAATTAATACATGAATATAACATAAATACAATAGCAAAATTATATACTTAATTTCAGAATGACTGAATGAATTTGAATTTTCCTATGACGTAACTATGATTGTTGGCCTGTCACTTCACTCGCCAGCTGCCGGGGCGCTAGGGACTGCGGACAGCAGTGCAGTTGTTGTGTACCGGTGCAGAAGTGCGTTGCGTGTTGACTGTCGTTTGCCGATAGATACTTTCTAAAACTCCAAAAACGTGTTGCAGCCATGGAATTCAGCAGGCGTGTCCAGTGCTTCATGCAGTCTGCTGTGTGACTATTCTTCTGCACTCTGCGCCGTCTTAGAACTTCATTTTTTGAGTATACTCCGTTCCATAATGTCTGACAGTAGACATAAACGGTACCTGCAAAGATGGAGAGAAGTTAAAAAGTGTTATGTTTTATTTAACGACGCTCGCAATTGCCGAGGTTATGTCAGCGACGGCGGTGTGCCGAGATTTTGTCCCTCAAGAGTTCTTTTACATGCCAGTAAATCTACTGACATGATCCTGTCGCATTTAAGCACACTTAAATTCCATCGATCTGACTCGGGATCAAACCCGCAACCTCGGGTATAGAAAGCGAGCGCTATACCAACTGAGCCAACCAGGCCGACTGGAGAGAAGTATGGCCTCATTCCATTGGTTGTATAGCAATATACTTCTCTCCTCCTCTGTTAACAATGTTTACTAAAAATCAAGGAAATACAAAATACGATTGCATGCTATACAAGTTCAATACAACAATGGATAGCAGTTCTATGGATAAACAAAATTCCTGGTACCAACGAAACGAAATTGGACCACAACAAGGTTAAATCAATATTGAGTACAACCCTCTTCAGATTATACATTATGCAATACATAGCAATAGCCGAAAGAAGTATCAAAAGCAAAATTTGAGCTGTCTAATGACGACGAAATGCAATATAGCAGCGTTTGTCAAAAGTTTTTGAAGTGGGGACCACTTTTTTAAGTCGGAACAGTTCCGCGGACCACGTTACTCTTGTTCCCTTCGAAAGCAAATTTATCATTTTTGTAGCATATTTTAATAGTCTACCAGTATACTTATATTTTAAAATAGAATTAATTAAAATTAATAAAATTAAATTAATTTTATATTAATATTAACTAATTAAGCTAATGTTAATAGAATATAATTCAATTTTGTTTCTTTAATAATTCAAGGCTATAAGAGTTTGGATAAACTTTAACTTATTGACAAAATAAATAAATAAATAAATGTTGGTAGTCACATTAATGAGATGCATGAGCCTGCCGATTCTTGCACAGTTGTTCTATATTTGCACGTATGCAGGTAAGCTTAAGTCGGAGATCGTCACATACATCGAGTCGATTTCGGTAGCCTACTTTGTTTTTATTAGAGATAGTGATGAAAACCCTTTCTCACACAGATACGTGGAAGCAAACTGAATTACAATCTCTAAAGCACCATTGTACAGTTCACTATATTCTCTTTTCACTTGTGATGAGGTCCAGAAATTAACCACACCTTCCGCTTGGAATTTAATTTTAAGTCCGGTGTCATTCGAGAGTTCAATTAACTGTTCTCTTTCACTCAATGAAAGTTTGTTAGTTTCAATATCGCAATGAAAGTGATCAAGAACGTATGAAAATTCGTCACATTTACTTGGAAAATAAGTTTCAAATTGTGACCTCAGAGTTGTATTATTGGTGTACGTGCCCATTTCAATGTGCAGACGGGTGTCGGCAGAACTATTAAGAAAGTCATCAATACATGAAAAGGTTCGGTCCTCTGTTACGAATTCGGATGGTCCCTGGCTAGGTTGCAGGGGCGGCGCCAGATGTGCACGGAAAAGATGGCGAGACACACCATGTTCATAATGCTTTAAATCCGTCTTTTGTTATTTAGAGTAGAGTGGGAAGTCGGTAGCGGGGTAGGGTAATAAATTTCATAAAATGTCAGTACTAGGAGAAAAAGTGAAAGGCGATTGCCATGTGTCATTTACAAACTCTGGGATTTTCAGCTTTAGAGTGATACTCAGTTCGTTTGAATTTTGTTTCTTCTGTCTTTTTTTGAAGGACCACAAGGGCAGACCTCGAGGACCACAGGTGGTCCGCGGACCATAGTTTGAGAAACGCTGCAATATAGCATATCAAAATTTAAATGTATACAATAAATACTGTAACATCTTAAAAAGATTGGTTGGTAAAAATAACACTACTCAACAAGGTTTTCATAACATGGACAAGAATAATTATGCGATCTCCCCTCTCACCCTTGCCATGATTTGACGCTCGTTGTAACAATCATGGTAGCCACAGATGTTCCATTAACTGTTGGGTCAATAGCACTGCCATCGTGATCTAATACAGGCCGTAAGGCAGACCACGTGACTCGCTTAACAGCTGATCGCGAAAGGCGGTCTTTCAACCATATGAATTAGTTGCAGTGCATGAAGAATAACATATATTTCTCTGAAATGCAGTGTAATTGCGTCAGTAAAATTTTAAACAGTGATTGTGAGACACTTGAGACACAATTTACTTGCAATTTAAGGTATAATATTATTTTTGGTGTGAAAATTACGTTGTTGCATTCAAAGTTCGTATGTGTAATACCTGCCTTTATTTCGATTAAATATTGCGCCCTTATGTGGTTAAGTCAAATTTTGGTCTTATAAACAGTAGGCTAAATATGTGTAATAATATATACGTGAAAGTGAAACACTGACTGGCATGTAAAGTAAGTTGTGATTAGGCCGAAGTGCAGCGTTACCGATATTACTCTTGTCTAATCCATTATTGTTAGTTTAACGTATTTGTCTTATTAAATTTAAATTATTGCGCCCTTTTTATTTGTGAATAACCTACATTATACGAGTAAATAATACGACGTTTGATAATATACACAATTTGAACTAAAAACGAGATACATATAGTATATTACGAAAAATTATACCCTATAGTTTTCATTACTGTTACAGTATCTAGAATTGTAATTAGTTGAAATAAAGCACTCATGCTTCATTACGAAATTCTTGCACATTCATTTATGCACGTTTCAACAATTTTCAGTTGCATCGCACGCATATTTTAATGTGTTGAAGTTATAGGTTAAGTTTATTCTATCAGTACTTGCCTTATTTCCATATTCGCAATTATGCATTATAATTAAGCATAACGCTACATATAACTTATAAATGCAATTTGTCTACACTTCAATTGTATTTATTCGTTTCAGACGGTACTCCAGTCTGAAGTCTGATTAGTTTAATATGTTACTAGGGCTAAACTAGCGCTGAGGTAGTTCCCTTCGTATTCATACATCTTGCATATATAAATTAGTTCGGTTCGTTCAGGATTTTAATATGCCTTGCTTATAGGATCGAATGCATCTCCACAAAAAATAAATTCAACTGTTTTCAGTTCAGAAATTACCGGAACTATAGCTCAGCGCTACTAAGTAATATAACGTATGTACATTTCATATGAGGGACTGTGGTGAATTTTCTACCTATAAGTAAGGACGGTAACCGTGTTCTGAAGTTTATCCTAAAAATATATTCTTCTTTATTAAATCTCAAAACCGTTTTCGTTCTCAACTTAAGCTTAAAATGTTGACGCAGATAGGTTATGTTAACATGGTAAATTCTCTTCACATAAAAATAACACAGTTTTATTTATTATTCCTGCCACATTATGCAACACATAAATGGAACTTATGCACATATTACATTGAATAAAAATTTAATTGTATTATTTATTTGTCCCCTACTTTACTGGGTTGTAATGAATTGTATTTATCTAACCTACCAGATTAACACACAACTGTACATACACTAATTTCATAGGAGGGACTGTGGTAAATTTTGTACCTACAAGTAAGGAAGGTAGACGTGCTAAATTAAAATCACAATATAAATAATTCTTCTTTATTAAATCTCAAAATAGCTTCCATTCCAAACTTAAAATGTTGATGCAACCAGGTTATGTTACCATGTAAAACTCCGTTCACATTAAAATAACACAGTTTTGTAATTATTTCTGCAACATATTATGCAATAAGAAGTGTGAAGGGGTCTTATACACACATTACACTAAATAAAATTGAGCGGTGACACGCTATAAAGTAATATCTTTCTCTCAGCTCCGTATACTCAAATAGAAAAGCCCGACTCATCGAATGACGTCACACAACCTGCATTACGACCTGGTCTAGATCACGATGGCAGTGGTCAATAGAAACAAAACAACAACCGTGAAATGTTCGATATGTTATCGAACAGTACTGCCAACAGAAGACATTATGGCAGGCTTTGAATCACTAGTTATTGAAAGAATGTTTGTGGAATAAACATGTTTGAGAAACGCACACAGATGTTATACATTCAACAACTTTATGAGTTCTATTATTATTGGTTCTGTAAGTAGAATTTTATGCAACCGGGCCTAAGGGAAAGGAAGAAATACGTTCGCTGTTGTATCGTTAGACAAGAAATGAACAATTTAGCGATTAGTTCTGATTGTGGAAGTGTTGTGAGCGGTACTAGCTCCCGCAATATAGCTACGAAACAATTTTATTTTTAAACTTCTAAATGTAATGAATAAATGCCCAGCAAATACATTTTCATTTAAATGTTGTGTATTTATAGGGTTAATCTGTTAATGATTTGCTAAAGTTTCACTTCTTAAAATATTGACTGCATTGTGCATGTTTTTACTCGTAAGCAACGGTTTTTACTTGCAAGAAACAGGACGTAGAGTGAGTATAAAGTTGCTCCTCATTGTTGATGGAATGGAGTACAGGGAGTGGAAATATGGCCAACTAAATATATTTGAAAACAATTCAGTAGTGATGGGCGAAATTGTTCTTTTCCCGGAACAGTTCCGACTGTTCCGGTTCCGAAAAAATACTATGTTCCAAATAACAGTTCCGAAATAACAGTCACCAGTGGTGATGAGTCGGAGTCGTTCAAACGAACGGTACAGTACCCTCCCTCTTCACCATGCTGCTCACACTGGAGCACTCATAGGCATGACATAGTACACATTCTTATCTATAGATGGCACTGCAATGCACATTCGAATCGATTTTGGAAAATTGCTGTGCATGCGGACAGAACTCAAAAGCTTAATGTTAGTAATTACACAGCTGTTGACTACAAGGACAGAAGACAACACTTTGTTTTCGTACATAAAGTTATAAAGACATGGTAGCCAACTAAAAAAAAAAAATAATATAACATTTAAAACATATGGTATGTAATTTCTGTTCTCTCTATTACATAATAAAAAAAATCATTAATTTTTATTTTTACTTTTCTTAATGCACAGTTATAATAATAATAATAATAATAATAATAATAATAATAATAATAATAATAATAATATATATTACAATTTCATAAATAAAAAATATATACATTGGCAGTACTGAAACCTGGAAACCCCGCAGTGGGTTAGTAAAATGTTGGAATCGCATCTTTACCAAAGTGTAATTTAAAACTTCGCATTAAACCTCGCTCTCCAAATCAGTACTTATATGGGTAGTTTCCAACAAATAATGCTACAACATTTTTGTCGTTCTTTGATAACAGAGAAGATAGCACAAAAACTTGTGCTTGTCAGACTTAACCTCAACAAACGACATACAGACATTGTAACTAAACCACTCATTACCATTTACGACTTTAACCTTTGTATAGAATCAGCTGATCAAAGAATTAATAATAGTATGCGTACTTTATGACTTTGTAGAATGTTTATAAAACAGAATTAGTCAACTAATGGTGAAATAAACCATAAAGCAGGAATGAATATTACAGATTATTAAATACTTACTATAACATTACAGATGATTGGCCAGTCTTACAAATGTTGATATTAAAGTTCGCGCCACCGCAAGGATTTCAATTTCCATGCGCCCCCCTCCAACCACGTGAGAGTTTCAAGTACCAACTTCATGCAACGAAGTTCCAAGTACAACATAAAGAACAACGAGAACAGTGTAACTGCAGCTGTCGTTGGTTCATCGGAACAAGCTCCGACGTTCCGACTGTTATCTCGGAGTCGGAACATGCCTTGTGCAACGCGGTACTGCGAGCCCGCAACAGCTGGGCGAGTGAGCAGCTCGGAGTCGGAACACTGTTATTTCGGAACAGGAGGTTCCGACCTACTGTTAATTTTTGCAACAGTTCCGAGACCGGAACAGTTCCAAAATAAGTGTTGTGTTATTTTTTATCCATCTCTACAATTCAGACTCTTAGATATTTAATAAGTAAACGAATAGGAACATACATAAATGTAATTAGCTGTTCTAATTACACCAATCTGCTTCATATGGACATACTTAGCGCATTGCAGTGCAATTTCGTTGTTTTATAGAAGCTTGACACTATTGGTACCGCTGAATGATATTATGCCGAACGCTCCTCATTTTAATTTCGAGTGGGGATCGCAGATGTGCAGTTCATGGTTGTTTGTAATCGGTTAAGTGTTGTGTGCGTGATTTAATGTTTGTGTTGGATAATTGGAGGATGTGGATAAATGTACGGCCTGAGAATATCTTCGCGAGTTGAAAGGTTAGTTACACATTTTTATTGTAGACTATATTTGACATTTTCTGAAGATGATTGTTTGTTAAAATCTTCCGTTGGTAATTTGAAAGGTGAAGCTAGCGTTGAGGTTGTTCCGTGATTTCGGAAGTGTAAATCGTTTAATTTAGAAGGTATTTCTTGTGGATATTTGGTTGATGGTATATAGGACATAACAAAAGCATAATCTAACCAAACGTAACTTGTCACAGTTTCATAATTATATGCAAGGTGTATAATCGCGAGTACGAAGGGAACTACTTCAGCGCTAGTTTAGCTATTCAAAACTGTGATAAATGGTAGAACGGGAAGGTTAGTTCAGTATCATGTATTGCATTACTTTGAATATAATACAGCCGTTTAAAAGTAGAGCTGTTTGAAGTTAAATAAAAATGTATAATATTGTATTTTAATTAATTTATCGACGAATGTATACTAGTTCTAGTTTTTATGCATGGACACATGTCTGTGTATGTATGCGTGTGAATGGTAAAATGCAACGCGGTATGACTCGGTCATAGAGTGCGTACGGTTACCTGGAACCTATATTCTGCTACGTATAAATTTGGGTTGTAATATCATAGCAGACTATATTCTTTATAGTGTAGCTTTCACACCACTCAAGTTAATTCTTTATAGTGTAGCTTTCACACCACTCAAGTTAATTCTTTATAGTGAAGCTTTCACACCGCTTAAGTTACTTCTTTATAGTGAAGCTTTCACACCGCTTAAGTTACTTCTTTATAGTGAAGCTTTCACACCGCTTAAGTTACTTCTTTATAGTGAAGCTTTCACATCGCTTAAGTTACTTCTTTATAGTGTAGCTTTCACACCGCTTAAATTACTTCTTTATAGTGAAGCTTTCACACCGCTTAAGTTACTTCTTTATAGTGAAGCTTTCGCACCGCTTAAGTTACTTCTTTATAGTGAAGCTTTCACACCGCTTAAGTTACTTCTTTATAGTGAAGCTTTCACACCGCTTAAGTTACTTCTTTATAGTGGAGCTTTCACACCGCTTAAGTTACTTCTTTATAGTGAAGCTTTCACACCGCTTAAGTTACTTCTTTATAGTGAAGCTTTCACACCGCTTAAGTTACTAATATCACACAATGTAGCATTCATTCATTCATTCATTCATTCATTCATTCATTCATTCATTCATTCATTCATTTTATTCCATGGATCTTACATTAGCAATGAAGCTTTAAGATGTGGATCAAGTCAAAATTTTACAAAATTAAAATTTTTAAGCGAAATGTAGTGAGACGAGGCCGAAGATTCGCCAACAGATTACCTGGCATTTGCCTTATTGTGGGGCAAAACCTCGGAAAACCCAACCTGGTAGGCCTAATCAGACCAAACGGGGATGAAGTGAGGTGAGGCCGAGGACTCGCCGTAGACCACTCGGCATCCGCCCCATAGCTGAGGAAGGAACCAATCAATCAGACCAGACTTTGAAGAATTTTCGTTAGTCAGTTCTGCGTTTGTGTAAGATAGATTATAATATTATGAAATACTAGTTAATTGGCCAGTTTGTTCCAATTTGGCTTTCTCAGATAGGTTATGATGGAATCTTCTTGGATCACGAAAATAGAGAACCCATAATAAAATTAGACCAATATTTTGCACCATTTTCATCTTGTTCTATTTTTTAAAGATACACATTAATTCAAACTAGTTTAGCCTATTATACTTTTTGTTGTTTTGCCGTACTAAGCTTACTGGTGTTTAAAGTTAACTTTCAAGTTCTAAAATATAATGCAATAGTTATTCGAGATCCGAGGGTACCTCCGATTTTAACGATGTCTTAGGTCCGGTTTCTGGAACGACAGATATGGAATCCATAAGCATATGTAGTCGATAAATTAAACATTTCACGTAAATACTGTTTCTGGAATGATAAATAAAGTTATTGATTTCACAAATCGTTTCGTAATTTATCTAGCCACAAATCGTCATTGTAAACGCTTATTGGTTCCATAACGAGTTAAGATGGCGGACACCCGTAACGTTTCATGAAGTTAATATTAATGAAACAGTGTGGTTCTAACTAAATACGAAGAAGCTAACCGTAATTATAACATGGATACTTCATCTTCTTCATCAGACGAAGAAATATTAGATGTTTTACGACTATGACTATTACCAAGGCCTAGGGTTTTCAGGGACCGTTTAAATCCATTTGAGATGTTCGACGAAAGAGAATTTAAAATACGTTTCCGATTAGGGAAAGATATCGTTATGGACATATTACGACAAATTGGACCACAATTGGAACATGTTACTCAAAGAAATATGGCAATATCAGCATTAATACAGATTTTGATTACTCTTAGGTTTTATGCTACTGGAGCTTTTCAGTTAGTTATTGGTGACTTATTTAACGTTCACAAATCAACCGTTTGTCGAATAGTGAAAAAAGTGACACCATATTGCAGTATTAAGACCAGATTTCATACAAATGCCAACAACAGAAGAAGAAATCCGGCAAACAAAGGTGAAGTTCTTTAACGTGTGCCAGTTCCCAGGAGTACTGGGATGTGTTGACGGGACCCATATTCCCATTGAATCCCCTGGTGGTAATGAAAGTGAGCTGTATAGGAATAGAAAAACTTGGTTTTCTATAAATGCTCTTCTGACATGCAGTTTTGTAATATTGATGCTCGCTGGCCAGGCTCCACTCACGATAGTACAGTATTCAATGCTTCCTTCCTACGTGCACAACTAGAAAATGGTGACTTTGAAAATGGATATTTACTAGGGGACAGTGCATATGCTTGCAAAAGTTACATGATGACACCACTTTTAAATCCCATTACCCATGCTGAAAACCAGTATAACGAGGCCAATATTAAAACACGAAATGTAGTCGAAAGGGCAATTGGATTATGGAAAAGAAGATTTCCTAGCGTTGCATTGAAGATGCGTACTAAAATTCCAAGAACACTCTCAATAATCGTTGCTACTGCAGTGTTACACAACATTTGTATAATCGGTGGTGATAATATGCCAGCTGATTACATGGATATTGACTTACCTCAGGATCCTGATGTCCCAAATCTGCCAAATAATCAAGATGTTAGAGGTCATGCTATAAGGAGAAATCTTATTGATACACATTTCAATGGACAACAGTGAACGTTGTGTGTTGACGAAGAAATAAAATTAAACAGCACTGACATTTATTAAGGAAATATTGAAAATGAATGAAGAATTTGTGTACAAAACTTCTACAACGTAGTTAACCATGCTTCTTGCTTAAATAATACACTGTCACATAATAATCACTCTTTCATCTTTTCATATTCCATAATTTTTATTTTTAATTCCACATCTTTAATATTCTGTTCTGTTTCCATTAATTTAATTGTCCTCTTTGAAACCTCTTCTTTCAGTTGTAATTCTATATCTGATATTTCTAATTTCCTACTGTGAATTTCCAAATCCAACTCATTCTTAGAAATCTTTCTTTGTTTAATACTATCCACTAGCCTACTTGCCACTGTAGATTGTGCACATTTCTTTTTCATTGCTTTTTTCACTGGTGTTTCATGTGGGAGTGAATTTTGTGAAGGATTTTCCACGAAAGATGATGCCTGAACTGATGATGGTAGTGGTGATGATGGTGGTGGTGGTAGTGGTAGTGGTGATGCTGCTTCTGGTTCCAAAATAAATGTTGCCAGGACTGTTCCTTGTGAAGCTTGTAGACCTATATCTCTTTGTTGTTCTGGAGCTGGGGATGAACAAGCGTCCTCAGAAGCAACCACTTCTGTAAAAAAAAAAAAGTATATACATATATATATATATAATTTGTAAACTCTTAGGTCTAATTATACTATTATATATTATGCTTAAAATTTGTAAATATGTTATATGATTCAGTCTTTTTGTTACAATTATTAGATAAGATGAAAATAATAAAATTATACATGTACTGATTACCATTTTCATAATATGCCGAACTAGAATCATATGGCGAATCAAGAGGTTCAAATTGTGGTGCTAGAAGAGAAAGTAACTTGGTGCCTGTTTCAGTTACTTCTGGGGTGTGTGTACCTCCTCCAGTTTTGTATTTTTCCACCTATAACAAACGCAAAACAATTAAAGAAAACATACCGAACAATATTACTCATTTCCATTTTATATGTAATTGTATAGACATGGACCTTAAATGGTTACATTAGATTAGGCATATCATATTAATATTATACATACTTTAAATAGGTGAAGTTAGGAATAATATCATGTATTCATATTAAACATAAATAAATTCAAAGATACTTACTCGATCATCATGGTTATCCTTTCGGACCTTCTTCTTCAGTGTATCATATAATGCATGTAATTGCTTAATGGTCCTTGGTCCTGTCTCTGAAGATGCATTATAAACATCTCTTATTTTCTCCCATGCCTCAAGCTTTTGTTTGACGAATTATCTGTTCTTTTATTTTCTACAATGTGTTTATAACTTAAGCAAATGTCTATCAATAACTGCTTCTCAACTTCAATGAAGTTCTTTCCTCTCTTTACGATTTTACCTTCCATTACGATGAAGATAAAAGCAATAAACAATAAATGTATCAACTACTGCCTGTTGAGCGATCTAGCAGACAGTGGTATCAATAGAAACAAAACAACAACCGTGAAATGTTCGATATGTTATCGAACAGTACTGCCAACAGAAGACATTATGGAAGGCTTTGAATCACTAGTTATTGAAAGAATGTTTGTGGAATAAACATGTTTGAGAAACGCACACAGATGTTATACATTCAACAACTTTATGAGTTCTATTATTATTTGTTCTATAAGTAGAATTTTATGCAACCGGGCCTTAGTGAAGTACTTCGTTTAACCGAACTAAGCGTCATTCCTCGCAATGCAAGGTCTATTTCAAATTGAACTCTTTCATTCATTCATTGTTCTGCCCAAGGGCAGGTCTTTCACTGCAAACCCAACTTTCTCCACTCCTTCCTGTTTCCTGTCTTCCTCTTTATCTTCTCATATGATCTATAACTTAACGTCGTCTGTCATCTGATACCTTCTTCTGCTCCGAACTCTTCTCTTGTTCATCTTTTATTTCAGTACATCCTTCAGTAGGCAGTTCCTTCTCAACCAGTGACCAAACCAATTCTTTTTCCTCTTCCTGATCAGTTTCAGCACTTTCTTTCTTCACCCACTCTTTCCAACACAGCTTATCTCTCGTAGTACACTCCAAGTATTTGAAGCTGTCCACTTGCTATACTACCTCATTAAGAATTCGCAGGTTTACCTTCTTTATTTTTATTCCTACGACCATGGTCTTCGTCTTGTTTGCATTTATATTCATCTCATACTGCTCACAGCTATCATTTAGCTATTGAACTGTGTATTCATTAATTACACTAGCCTGCGAATTTCAACTTTGTGTTTGTTGCCTGAAGTAAATAATGTGATTTTATATAATGTCGATGTGCTCAATTCGAATTTTCAATCCGTTTACTTCTATCACGTCACGTTTGTTTGCAAAATCACTTTAAATGTATTGTATAATTACGTGAATTTCATCACAGACTTTTTCATTTCACTTTTTTATTTCAAATGCAAAAGCAATATTTAAAAGACACAACTTGCTGCAATTATGTGTATGGTTGTTCATATATGTTACTAGAGTGTTTTTGCTTTGTTTTGTCTTGTTTACTTCACTATTGCATGTATAAATTAGCACAATGCATCACACAAAAAATTACACCACTTCTTCTTAGTTAAGGAAGTCCTCCTGCTCCTCTTTCTTTTATTTTTGTCTTCAGGTATTTCACTCTTTAACATCCAACAATAATGAGGATGCATACTGGTGCTACATCGTCCCTAGTATCTCCTTTCGAACTCCTGCAGATCCTTGTTAAATCGTTCACCTTGCTCTTCACTCAAAAATCCTAGATTTTCGGGGAAATAATCTAGGTGAGAAAACAGAAAATGAATTTTGATACTCATGTTACAACCAAGTTCCTTGTATGGTTCAAGCATGTTAGCCATATTGTTTCGGTAATTAGGTCCCTTGTTGTTACCAAGAAATTTTAAAACAAATTCACAGAAAGATATCCATGCTGCTTTCCCCTTTTCATCCACAGTGTTTTTAAATTCTGCATCAGACATCTGTTTTCTTTAGTCAGGACCATTAAATATGTCTTCTTTTAATTTGCTTCAGATAGTAGTGGAAATTTCTCACATATGTATTTGAAACAGTCTCTTTCCTTATTTAAAGCCACGTTCTGCAGCACCCGACTCTGGTAGATAGTCACTGTCACTCGTCACAATTTCCCTCACCACTACATCAGACTCAGATGAAAACTATTCAAGATTTTCTAGTCGCACAGTGATTGGTACATCAGGCCCATGGGGTACAGGTAAAATGGCTGACCGAATAACTGGATACACGATTTGGTTTTTATTTTTAGAATCGTACCCCTTCACATCACACGAACAGAAGTAGCAGTCATTACTATGGTTCGACTGCTCTCTCCAAACCATAGGTACTCCAAAAGATAGCAACAGTCTTCTGCCGTTGATCCAATGATGAAGTTCTTCAATGCATACTCTACATACTTTGTATGGTGCCCAAGCTTTACTTTGGTCTCCAAGTTTGATTCCAAAATGAGCAAGATATGACTTTTTCACAGAATCTGTAAAATTACGCCTCTGCTTAGGCAATGTGTATATCCTACATAAGTTATATAACAAAAATGGTCTGGATTATTTATACATTCTCGATGCGACATGGTAAATACTTTCTTACTGAACTAAAAACTCTCAACTTTCTACTCCACAATAAAGCTTCAAAAACTGATTTCGTTTCGTTTCCAGACGAAACACAGACTATTGAAATATGAAAGGAACTAGTTGAGTTGAGTCTCTCGCCAAGATATGGCTGACATTTCTATCTGCCACAAATAAAGATAATGGCAAGGCTGCACGTTATTTCACCCTAACTTCCTTATACGCTTGCACCCCCTATCTGCTAAGAAACATCTGTTATCCTCGATTTTCAATATAAACATCTTAAAAATATTTTGAATACATTTGGTTTTCATATCTTAACATACTAAAACTACAGTTGTTAAAGTATTAGACTATAGTTCAAATAATTACGCTATAAATTGTCGTAATATATTATAAGAAAATTAAAAAAAAAATGGTACGTGATAGGAACTTTCTGGCTTCGAATTTGACTTCAGCATGCTAAAAATACCCTAAAAACATTAAAACTTTGGAGGCAGAAATTTCATCGCAGACTAGTGTTATTTACAAAAGCGAGATGGCCTATTTACATATTTAAATTTTATTTTTTGTTAGTATTTTATACTCATTATGAAGTATAAATATTTAGACTCGATGCTTCAGTGTTTGTTACGAGATAGTTACCCTTAATAAAGCTTCATTAAGGCTAACATACGTCCCGTGGAAAAGTAGGATTGCGTTCATAAAACTTTCGTTGGTACAGAGAAGTGTTTCGACCTTCGTTGTAAACCTCAAGTTTTTGTGAATATAAACAGGTTCTTGTACATACAGTATAGCCTACTGTATTGATATTGGCAGTTACGCGGTTTGAAGACGTGACCATGGCAACCGCTGAACCTGCCACCCAGAGTCCATGCTGACATTCGCGACTTATTCACGTTAGCACGTGGTAGCAGCTGTTTTGTGTGGAGGAATCTAATCTTCGTTACTATGTAACAGCAAGTATTGGTGTTCGTCATGGCTATTCTTCTCACAGTCGTTTTGTGTTGATGGAGGTACAATTATTTCTAATTTAGTTTTAAATTTAACTAGCTGTGTGTGTGTGTGTTTTTCTAACGCGATTTATAGTGTTCGTGCATTTATAAAATGTCGCAAGACAGTAAGTTCTTACTCCCTCAGTTAACAGCAGTTTTACAGAACAAACTTTAACTTAATTATACTTCGGAAAATCAATATATTACATGCGTGTATTTTTAAAACCACTCTCTTATTTTGAATAACATAATTTTCATTGGCGATGTGATCGCGAAGGGATTAATTTTATTATCCAACTTGTAGAATCGTCAGAAATAACATCACTAACATCTTTCGCTGTATTTACGTCATCAGGATAAACTGAAATAGGCCTGATTCCGCGTCATTATCAGGCCACTGATACTAATATCTGAAACGCCTAGCCCAGGTAAACCACACGCTCCACTATATTTCTGTATTGTTCGCCACACTGTGACATTCTGATTTATGTAGGCCTGTCACTTCCATACCAGACATTATTAGCTGATGTAAGGTTGCCCGTGCATCTTTCCTTTGTAACTGTAAATTTATTAGCATGCAATCTTGATTACGGTTTATACCTGCTATATATTGTTTGCACACTATGTAGTTCTACCATATTGGCATTCACTCATAGTTTATTATTATTATTATTATTATTATTATTATTATTATTATTATTATTATTATTATTATTATTATTACTACGAGTTCGTGTCAGCTGTTCAGTTCCGACCAGTGAGCTCTGTACTATACTTGGGAAGGTCTATGTTGGCAGAGCTACCTGATGTCTTGGGAAGGGTCAGGGAGGGTGAGTTGAACTAACCCTATGACACAGAGACTTGTAGAACAGCATTTCCTCTTTCTTTCCTCCCCCTCCCTCACCAGGACATCTGGAAAGGTTGTCAGTGGTGGATATTATTACAACTATGTTTTAACAACATTTTTCAGTGTAGTTTGAGAAGGCCCTTATAATAATTTTATAATTAAAATGTTAGAAGTATCGTGCTTTATATTAGGCCTACTTGTCCTAGTGTTTGTGATTCTTGGTGTAGGAACAAGAGGAAAGCCACTGCAGTCTGACGCCAGGGAAATAGTGTGCAATAGACATAAGTTTTTCGTAGAGGAGTATGATGCCTTGAAAGTCGGAAACCCTACAATAAACATAGTCGAAGTAGCAAAGCGAACTGCTGTTGCGTGTGGAGTATCTGAACGCACTGTTTACCGTATCCTAAATGAAAAGAGAGAAGCAGATGAATCAGGAAAAAAAGTGTCAAGTCCGGGCAAAAAGCGGCCGAAAAGAACTCCCACGAAAACCAGTACAGACTCATTCACTGCGGCAGCCATCAAGAGACAGATTTACTCCTTGTATAAGACTGATTTTAGTCCGAGTGTGGAAGATATTCGTGATGCTCTCGCTAAGTCTGGGTTATTTTATGGCAGCAAATGGTCGGTGCGGTAAAGACTAAAAAAACTTAATTTCCGTTAAGCTAAGAATAACTTCGGACGGAAGCTTCTGACAGAGAAACCCGACATAATTGCTAAGCGATTCCATTTCTTAAGGAGGATGCGCGACTTACGAATAACCGGCCGCCCTATCGTTTACCTAGACCAAACATGGATAAACATTAATCACACGAAAAGCAAAATTTGGATTTGTGACGATGGTGACATTCCTCTGAACGTGCCCTTAGGAAAAGGGGGACGATTTATTATTGTGCATTAAGTCAAGAAATGAACGCTGTTAATTTCAAACATTGGTTCGAAAAGAAACTCCTTCCGAACATTCCACAAAACAGCATCATTGTAATGGACAACGCCTCTTACATTCTGTACAGCTCCCATTTTTGAATCTTCTAAATCAGACATGCAGTCTTGGTTACGTCAGAACAACATAGAGTACGACCCAAAGGCGACAAAAATCGTATTGTACGACATAATAAAATTTTAAAAAGGAGAAAATGTTAAGGTACGAACTGGATATCTCAGCTCAAAGTGAACCACACCGGCATACCACTGTAATTTTAGTGTCATTGAGCTCATCTGGGCACAAGTGACAAATGATGTCGCTAAACATAATGTATCTTTCAAATCCAGTGGTCATACAATTATTTGAAGGAGCGTTGTCCAAGTTCACGCCAGAGAATTGGAAAAATGCGTGTGATCATGTTAAAAAGGAAGAGGATTTTTTATTGGGAAAGGGATTGACAAAGAGGTGGATCGTTTCGTAATAAGTTTAGACTCTGATAGTGATGACGATGACGGTGACGACAACATGGAAGTAGAAGTAGAAGAATCCGCCACTGCACATACAAATAGTTTTATGAAGAGTGTCTGTCTCTTGCCACCATCCCCCCCGCAGATGTCCGGTCAGCCACTGAGTGAGTGAGTGAGTGAGTGAGTGAGAGGTAAGAAATATATCTTTCTCTGTCTAAATTTCTCTGCCAACTAAAGAATTCTATACTATAATTGCAGACATACTGAATGCTTTAAAAGCGTGACGCGATTGCTGAGCGCCTGAGCCTATTGCTATCTCTTTCTAACATAGTGTTGTTCTTGTCTCCCTTGCTGTAAATGTTATCGTACACCCAGCCGCGGCGAATATGCGACTCACGGGCACATTGTGGCTCGCAAAGATAGCTGTGTATTTACCCCCACCCTCTCACTCACTGGAGTCAAACTCCGTTCCATTTGTATTTGCCTCTGATCTGCGAGTGGCGTATCGTCGCAATGTCTCTCTTCAATACATGTACTGTACATCTACAAAAACCAAAGTTTCAAGTAGGATGGCAGGACGCATTTTTTTGCTGCCAATATGGTGAGAATATTAAATGTATGATTTGTTCGCAAGTATTGCAAGGAAAACTGTAATTGTTGTTGTTATTATTATTATTATTATTATTATTATTATTATTATTATTATTATTATTATTATTATTATTATTATTATAACCCTATTACTATTATTACTATTGTTATTATTGTTATCGGAATAATTATCAGTCTTTATTTGCGGATGAATAGTCATACACTTATTTCGTTAACAGGTCTAGACCGAGCAAATAGACTGCTGGAATTGAAAGAAAGAAATGAACCCCAGACTACTAGTAATACACAAAGCATGGGACACAAAAGGAACCACGCTAGTTATTTGGTAGCTTGGGGAAATTGCGAGGAGTTGTAAGGCACTTGAGGAAGGGGAATTTCTAAAAACCTGTATGATAAAAATTACTCAAGTTTTGTGTCCACAGGAGGTTCCTAATTTTGAAAATTTACATCTTTCTCGTCAAACTATCGCCACAAAAATTGAATTCTTTTCCAATGATGTGACGAGACATTGGACATGAAACTCAATAGATTTGTATATTTTTCTCTCGCAATTGACGAGAGTACTGACGTCACAGATACGGCACAATTGGCCATATTTATTCGTGGAGTTGACGAAGAGTTAAATGTTGAGGAATATCTTCTAGACCTAGTTCCTATACAAGGCAATGCTAACGGTGAGGAGATTTTTAATTCTTTCCGAATGAGTGTCGAGAGTCACAATTTAGATTGGTCTAAGCTAGTGGCAGTGGCTACAGACGGAGCGAAAGCAATGGTGGGCGAAGAGAAGGGCTTTCTTGGGAGATTGAAAACTTTTCTTGTTGAAAAAAATATAGTGAATAAAGTTCATGCAATTCACACAAAGAGGCACGTTGCGCCAAATCAGTGTCGTTGAAATCAGTTCTAGATATTGTTCTAAAGATAATAAGTAAAATAAAAGGTAGTGCGTTGAAGCATAGACAGTTCAGACAACTGCTTAAAGACCTTGGAGAATCCACGGAGGATCTGATGTTAGGTGGCTCAGCAGAGAGTCGATGTTACGACGTTTCTTTGACTCCGCGAAGTAGCAGCAACATTTATGCGAGAGCGGGTAATTTTAGTAAACTTACATAATTTATTGTCACTAACTTTTATTATTCGCCGATTCATTTATTTACTTTCTGACAATAATTGTATAATTGTTTTAGGGCATGGAAATACAAGAACTAAGCGACGAAACCTGGATTTGTGATTTGGCTTATTTGTGTGACATTTGCGAGCATTTGAACAACTTAAATGTGAGACTTGAAGGTCGCCAGAAAAAATGTTGTTGCAATGTACAGGACACTTCAGGCTTTCTCCGATTTTAAACATAACAGAGCAAAGTCAAAATATGCAACCCATCTCATTCAAAACGGACACGAACTTGGCTCAGTAAATGATACTTTAACAATAATTAAAACATATAAAGATAATATTCATATAAATACAGCGGAAGAATATTATATTTCGAAGTATTATAAAAGAAATAAATCTTTAATTAATGAAAATTTACCTAACTTACAGAACACACTATACAACATATGACGTGATGTATTCATGCGCTTACTGTCCACATCTTCCTCAGACCATGACATACGTAGTCGTCACACAGTCCTCACACAACCACCACATAATCAACATCTAAGAAGGCACGTCTACACTGAGTAAGTCTATATAGATATTTTTATGCAGTTTTGGATAATATAACTAAAAAGCTTGATTTATACATTCACTCAACTAAATTATATTCTCAAATTGCTGCCAATACATAATAACCATTCCATCACCCAAAATAATAGCACCTAATTTTTGACCTTCATTTAAGTTCATATAATGCCAGTTAAATACTTGCTACATCAATGCCATTAGTAGTGATTTATTTATTCAATATTTGATCTTTTTCAGTTAATTCTGATACTTGACTTACGCCATACCACATGCTTATTACAATTACAGTTTTGGATATCGACAATACATCGCCATGTAAGTTTCTTCCATTTAACATATTATATAAATTAAATGTTAAATCCGTTAAAATTGGGTCATCAACTTATTGATTTCAATTACTTCCAGACTGGAGGAAAACAGCATTATCGACAAAATCAAAAATACATTATTAATCGACACCAAACAACCCAGCGTATAATATATTGGCGTTTATAATAAAACCATACAAATTTGAAAAATAATTACGTGACACAAACCATGATACATACGTTTCTGAATGGTGGAAATATATATATTATTGTGAAACAGAAATAAGAGTACAATAAATATAGTTACTGTAATTTTGCAACTCTTCACATTCATAACACTTTTTATCTCAGTTTTATATTTTATTATCTTTATCACTTTTAAATCATGTCATTTTATTATCTCATATTTGAAGACTTGCATTTATATATATGTGAATCAATACATTTTGTAATCTCTACGTGTATTTTAAGTAAGTGACAATCAGGGCAGTCACATATTAATGTCAATGTGTATCACAGCAATGTTGTATTTCAATATGTCTCATTTTGCATGCCACTAAATATGTTTTGTATTTGTAGATATTATGTAGAGAGCACTGATATTGCTGAAATGTACTTCGTATCTGATGATGTTTGCGTAGACCAGTGATGTCAAAGAAAGAGCGCATAACGGACGTTCGATTCCTTCCCGTGCTCAAGTGCTGGAGTGGGATGTCGTAAACACAGATAAGAGCAAGACACAGGGGCGGACAAAGTGAATTATTTTCACACGCCTAGCCTTGAACGGAGCAGTATATGCCGCACGCACTGGAGATAAGCGAGCGTTGTGCGTCACTTTACTCCTGTGTTTGTGAAAACTTGTGATAAAGCTAGCCCAGCTATGCGCTATTAGACGAAACATCACATGTTTTGTCTCCTGGCCTTGCTTGTCTCTGCTAGGACCCGTCTCACAGTCAGCTGGTTACTTCACGCGCGTACTATTTATTTTCTTTATTTGATATTTTCAATACTTTCTTTTCAACGGTGCACCAGTAAAAAATATGTTTATTTGTACTTTCAATGCGGAATCTAACCATATAATTTAAAAATATTTTTTCGTGGGCAAAGGCGTCTTAATGAAGAAAAATCTAAATTCCTCCATTTCCATAAAAAGTAAGAAAAACTGTTTACATGTCAATATAAACTTTAATTTCTCAGCATCAAAATAAACCATGATTTTGATCATTGGGTGAAAGGGTTTCGGAGCCACAACAGTTTAAAGTTGCTAATTTTGTGAAAATACGATAAATTAAAATACTTTTAATTTAAACACTATTAAGTTCTGATGCCTCAAACTTTGCACAAAGCATTGTATCACAGTTGTCAACGGACAGAAAAAGTTTCATTGTATTTAAAAAATGCAGGGTCAATTTTCTCTATATTTCGGTCGATTTGAGATGGAATAGCCCATACATTAAATTTGAACACGATTTATTTAGGCCTACAGGACTGTCTTCAATTGAATACCTCTTTAATAACTGTACTTGATTTTTTTGTTATGTAGCCCTATACATCTGTCAATTCAGTTTACGTATTTGGAAATTAGAAGTTTATCACATTAGTATATACACTGAACTTTTGTAAACTTTGTGTTTACAGCACATGTTTATGAATCATTGTTTTTAATTTGTTGTTTGTATTTCTTTATGTTGGTGTACTTGTAATTGGGGATAACTCCCTGTAAAGACCCTCAATAAAGAAATAATAAATTAATTGATACGTAGTAAATAATCTAGATATTTGCACTTACGGTGGTCTGTAATGTATGTAATAATTTTAATCGTTCTTCCCCCTCGATATCTCTGTATGTTTGTTCACGGTATGTTGAATAATGTCGCTGCATGCTGCTTTTCTTACTAATCGTATGTTGTCCACATATTAAGCACTGTATTATCTCCTTCCTGTTCCTTGCATAGGAACTGCAGTGCTCATTCGAACTGGAACTTGTTTACGATCTCTTCGCTGCATGATTAATGCCAACTGCACACTGTACAACCCTCACTGAAGTCCGTATTCGTAGCTGGCGCGCTCCAGTAGCGCAAGCGTTCTCGTAGCGCATATACGCTCTGATTGACATCACTGGCGTAGACCAACGAAAACATTCATACGTCTTTTAAATATGTAATGTAAAGGTGTAGCACCTTAAACATATGCTGTGAAGTCAGTGACTGAAATAAATACTTTTAATATACAATATAGACTTCTCTGAAAATTAAAAATGAATTGCAAAATTTAACAAGAAAGCTGACGCTCTTGATGGAACACTTATACGAGTCCCAGCTCCAGTATTTTCCATGTTTACAGTCTCTTCAAAATATTGCTCCTCATAAATTACATAATTACATTGAGATGCTGAACATTCTTAAACAAGAATTTTGTGAACACAGATTTCATGATTTAAGAAATTTAGAGCGTGACATATCTCTGTACGTCGACCCTTTTTCAGCAGATGTACGAATGATGTGGTTAGATCTTCAATTTGAACTCGTAGATTTACAATGTGATGTTGCAATGAAAGCTAGATGTAAGGACTTGACAGATGTTGAACTTTTCAAATCTTTGTCAAAAAATAAGTATCCGAAGCTTCGTTCTTTCGCTTGCTCTGTTAAAGCCATGTTCGCTATAACTTACGTTTGTGAAAAATTATTTTAAATAATGAAAATAGTGAAAACCAAATTTAGATCACGACTGACAGACAAACACCTTCGTGATCAACTACGTCTGGCAGCAAATGACATAGGCCTAATTTCTGATTTTGAAACTCTGTCGCAGAGACATTGTGAAGACAGTTAATTTCAGGTCGTGATAATGTAGCCTATATTTTCTTGTACAGCTGTCAAAAGAAAAAGTGGCCGCTTTCCTGAAATTAAGTTCCCTTCGGGTATCTTCGCTACAATTCGGAGATAGGCGATGTTACATGTTGTTGGACCACGTTGCCTGATATCTACAGTTATAATTGAAGTATTCTCTTTGTGATTCCATAGCGTAATGGTAGCGTTCAGGCCTCTTATTCATGAAGTCCTGCGTTCGACTACAACCTCGTGCTTTTTATGTTCTTTTTTGTTATGTTTTTGAGAGAGACAAACTATACATAATGGCTCCTTTCTCTTTTACGATTATTTTAGTAATTAACATCAGGTTCATTAATATATTATGCCATGACTTTATCATTATGATATTGTGGCTGCAAATGGAAAGAAAAAAGATTTTATTCTCAATAAAAATATCTTTCGTGGCATAAACAAAACAAATTTACTGGCGTCGGCCTTAAAACATTCAAACAATTAAGCGTTCAAAAAACAAAACAAAAAGCCACAATTCAATATTTAGTCTATCTTCCTCTTATCTCGATCATCTTGCAGTCGAGTGGGCATGGAATCAACTAGTCTTTGCAAATAGCGACTGTTCTTAGACACGATATTCCAGGCATTCTGAACATACCCACATACATAAGTGTTCTGTCCATGGGCAGGTCTTTCATTGCAAACCCAGCAATCTCCAATCTTTCCTATTTTCTGCCTTCCTCTTAGTCTCCGCATATGATCCACATATCCTAATGTCGTCTATTATTCTTTTCAACCAGAGACCCAACCAATTCCTTTTTCTCTTTCTAATCAGTTTCAGCATCATTCTTTCTTCACTCACTTTTTCAAACACAATTTTATTTCTTATTCTGTCTGTCCACTTCACACGCACCGTTCTTCACCACATCCACATTTCAAATGCTTCAATTCGTTTCTCTTCATTTCGTCGTAATGTCCATGTTCCTTCCCCATACAATGCCACACTCCACACAAAGCACTACACTAGTCTCTTCCTTAGTTCTTTTTCCAGAGGTCCGCAGAATATCCTTCTTCTTCTATTAAAAGCTTCCTTTGTTCATGTTTGCAGTTTTTCTTGGGAAGGATAGGCCTAAATGCGGTAACATCCCGTTGCTTTCCGCACACCACTATCTCTTTCGCATCTTATTAAATTCCAGTGGATCCAAGCGTGGAGATGAGGAGAGTGGATTTGACTAATTGGACCCTCCGGACTTCACCGAAAGTCACGGCAAGGGTTAAATATTAATTCTATCAGGATGTTTGACCCGATCAGAGACCGGGAAATCTGAATTAGCCTTTGCCCCCCGCATCCTGGACTAGCTTCTACGAATCATCAGAAAATCTTAGAGTGTGATTGGGCCAATTTTTCCGAAAATGTTTCCACACTTTAGCCCTCGTAGCTCACCGGACGAACGTCGGAATTTAGATGTCAACGTCTCAGGTTCAATTTCTCGTTACTCCTTTTCATTTTCTTGTGGTTCAAGATAGTATAATGTGATAATACAAAAAGAAAAACTAATACCAGTATTATGCAACTGGATTTTTTCAAACCTAATATTAAATTTATGTTATTTATATCGCTAAAGAACGATTACAAAATAAATAACTTGAATATTATTTATACAGTATCACTAAAGAACGATAACAGAATATAAATGATAAATATCGGTTTGTTTAATTAATATAAGATATTATATAATACGTATTTAATTATCTAAATAAAATAACCTATTTTACAAAGAAAGATGGTTATTTGTGTTATAATAATTACTTACATAAATACAGATTATTTATATTGCGAACTAACAATAACAATATAAATAACTTGAATATTATTTTATAATGCTAATGAAGGAAAACAAAATATAAATGATAACTTGAATATTATCTATATCGCTAAAGAACGATAACAATATAAAAAACGTGAATATTATTCATATCGGAATTTCACAGATTTATTACAGATGTATTTAAGAAATTGTAGAAGAATAGTAAATTAGTAACAGTGTCCTATTTATTCTTCTTGGAGCCAAATTTGTAACTTTTAAAAGTGTGGTTACTATGTTGAAGTGTATGTGTTGCAACGGATGCTTGATGTGTTATGTATGTGAGTCAGTTATGTGATGTTTGATGTCGTCGCAATGTCGTAATTATAGTTTGATTGTGTCTGTGTGACTATTGTGTATTAATTTATGATGTATGGTACGGAAAGCTGCGTATTTGTGTTATAGAAGTGTTACGTATGTGTGTTGTTAATGTTTTTGTATGTTCCAAATTGATACCTGATATTTATTTTGCAATCGCAATGCCTAATTTACGGTTTGTTTATGTTTTGTTTACATCGCGTAAGCTAATTTAATTTTCTTTTCTGTTTCTCTTTATGCTTATATTTTTTGTGTATGAAACTACAGCCCTAACATACATATGTAAAATAGGGCTAACCGCCATTGGAGATACAATAATAATAATTGTTATTCATATCGTTATAAAACGATAACAGAATACAAATGATGACTTGAATTTTATTCATATCTCTAAAGAACGATAACAAAATATAAATAACGTGATATCCATAAAGAACGATAACTGGATATAAATGATAATTTGAATAGCATTTACATCGCTAAAGAACGATTAAAAAATAAAATGAAAACTTGAAGAAGGCCCGAACCCACAACCTTTGAATCATTAAACAAGCACTCTACCGCTGGCCTACGAGGCGCAGACATGGAACACTTTCATAGTTCGGGAACTGCTTGTACAAGCACATGCATCGTGTAACATCGCCGCGACCCGAAGTGGACTTTGAAAATATTCGCTGTTCACGAGTGCGGCCACTTTTTTTTGACAGCTGTACAGTTACCCTTAAAAAGAATGAGACGATTCTTGGTTGTCGGAAGTTAAAGTTCTACAGCGCGGTTCACTCGATATCGACGTATAACGATAAGTACCATGACAAATAGAACAAGAATTGTTACAAGGACCACAACAAGGACAAGGACCAGAATAAGGACCACGAAGAAGACAGCCATTTAAGGCCACGACTTCACAACATAGCTCGGGTAACAAAATATCATTGCTTCTCTATACCGAATGGCAAATGCCTGCTATCGGATCTACATTCTGGACTGCTGCTGTCACTGTCTTGTCTCGGTAGCTCATATAGTAGCGTGTCGGTTCCACCATATAACCGAAACTTTTCGTGTTCGATCCCAGGTAAAACTTTTTTTTTATTGAGGTGTAATTAATTTGTTCAGAGTTCCTCGACTGTATAATTTGTCGAAAAATATGGAATAATTTATGCCCAATTTTTGAGTCTACAAGTGGGCTGAACCTCGTCAAAAAATAAATAAATCTTACTTGGAAGTTAAAAGTATTCTTCCTAAAACAAAAATCATAAAAAACAAAAAGAGACCTGTTAATTTAAAATCTTGTCCACATACCATCATACATTTCTCCAATCGAAATCCACTCGATTGGTAGCGAAGGCAAGACGGTTGACAGCTTGCGCTTCCCCCAATATTTCCATTTGCGCAGCCCTCCGGCTCCTAATACCGCGGTTCCTCAACCTGCTGATCACAGTCTGTGAAGAACCGGGAAACTTAGATGCTGCTCTTATTTCGTTAGCAATCCGAAAGGGGTCCAGTCGAACTGTCTCGAATAAGAGAGCATCCTCTTTCAATGAAGAAATCCGCGGACGCCGAGGAATAGGGCGATTTTCGACCTCCCCTGAATCTTGGTAACGATGAACACACCTCGCGGCTGTACTTCCAGGAACACCGACCAAACGGCCAGCAGATCTAGCCCCATATCCAGCTTCAACTAGAGCTATAACTCGCTCTCTCATGTCACGTCGGTTCGCCATTACGATGAGAAATGAGGGATGACGATAATGCTTTAGTGTAGACAATGACTATTTAACGTGATATGGAATTATTGAAAAAAGGGGCATCTTGCACAGTAAGAGTTAATAAATCAACCCTAAATTAAATATTTAAATAACAGCATATAACAGGAAGTCCAATTATTGTTGCGAAACTAATCAAATTAAATCTAATTCCATTAAGTAAACAAATCCCAAGTTATGACACCACATTGCTACAGCTAAATTCTAGGTTATTAACATAAGCCTTAAATAGGTCCGTGCTTATGCGTTGGACGACAAAACCAAACATCGAAAGTTCGAATCTTGCCGAGGAATGTAACTTCTTACTTTTTATAATGTAAATCAGACTTCTAACTACAATCATTCATATTTCTTACATTATTTATTAATATTTATAGCCAACATTGAATTTGTAAAGAAAAGACTTTAGAAATCTCATTTGGAATTTGTGATCTGTAGTGACGGAACTTTTCCGTAAAAGTAAATTAAATTCACTCCTTGAAACTGGAAACCTTAGTCGTAGAGTCGTTTTCTCACCAGCATACAAGATGAAGTAGCACAGCCAATGATAAAAGTTTTGTACACAGAATTAGACTGAATCCCTATTCGACAGAACCTATAATCAATGGCTTGTCTGAACATGATAAACAAATCCTAAGTGTTTCCAATGTCACTGAACAATTTCAAAATATTAATTTAAAAACTAAAAAAGGGTCGTAAATGCTGTATCTAGTGACTACTTACATTTATGTCTACAAAATGAATCTTGGAAAAAGGTATGATACTGGTACTACTGATATTAAGAGTAAATGTATTGTATTTTTCACTTAATTTCAGAATCACTTCAGTGGATGTTCTCCACTCAATGTGAAAAAATTCAAAAGTAAAAGCATGTAGATAACGCAGGGACTTCAAAATCTCATGTATTAAAAAGAATAATCTCTATGTAATGAGCTGCAATGTAATGATCCTCATGTTCTTAAATACTACAAGAAGTACAGTGTAATTTATCAACAATTATGAAAGAGGGAAATAGAATACATTTGAATAGAAAAGTACAAAATTCAGATAATGCAATTAAAGCTATTCGGAATATAATTGAAGTTAAACTTGCAGATATCCTAAGAAAGAAAATATTTTTTCATTAAAACTAGTGATTATAAAGTAGAGGATCCCAAATCTATTGCAAATTCTTTTAACGTCTTATAGTATATAGTACAGAAATATTATTGACAAATTAAGCATTCAAGGTTTTGCAAAAGATACTGCAATTTGTTACTTAACACATGCATTTAATAATTAATCTGAGGACTTTGTAAAACTCTATTTCAACATTATTTAGCAATTTCAAAGTTATTTAGACAAAAAAAATCGTTGTGTAGACTAGGAATCGAACTCGCACTCTTCTACACGACACGCAGAAGTCTTAGCGTCTGAGCTATTGAAACGACACGAAAGCTTTCCTTTCTGTGCGGAGTGTCGATCTAGTCATGAAGGTCCATTGTCGCTTTAACTACACGATTTATTTATATATTTACCTTTTATTTACGTAATACTGTCATATGTTTTGCAGTTTTTTAAGTGAATTTCGGAACGATGCTAGTAACAAACCAAATAGCCAGCATTTAAGTAACTCAATATTCGTTATCTTGTGTATCAGTGCTCTGGTCTCTGATTATGCGCAGTGTCTTGCATCTGAGACTTAGGAATACTCAATCGTCTCATCCTTTGCTAGGGAAACTGTACATTTCTCTTTTCGTTGTATGTACGAAACATTAGTTTGTAGCCTTGTACTGTATAAAATTATATTTAAATTCTGGACGTAAGGAAAATGAAAATCCGTTACTGAGTCAGACAGTTGCTTCACTTCCCCTTCGGGTGTCCGCCTCCCTCCATAGGTGCTATGCACGTTGCAGGTTACACAGTGGCTCGGCGCACGAACTCTTCTTCGCCACGGCGACGTACACAATATCAACTCGTTGTAATCTTTAAAACTATTTCCGAAACTCCAAACTGTTGATGTTTTCTATGGATGTTACTAAGTTATCAGACTTGGAGTAAATGAAATCTCAAAAATGATATTAAATGACAGTAGACCTCGCAGAAAAATAACATGGTTTCTAATGAAGTAGTGTCTACGAAACCTAGCGATCCCGAGTTCGACTCCCAGCAAACTTCTAAGGAACTGGATGTCATTTTCGTAGTCTTTTTAGTACCGTATTAAGTTGCCCTCAGGGAAAGGCCTGGCATAGGCTAGTGTTTACACGGAAATTTTGATGTAAAAATATGTGGAAAAAAGAGTGGCGTACTTGTTCTTGACTTCTTGTTAGGGGCAAGGGTTTATATAAGAGTTTTGTTTGTAATCATGAAATTATGTAGTTCTCAATGCATTTGACCCCAAAAAACCTATACAATTTTTACTGTGACATTGTTTTCCTATTACGTTTAACACTTTTTTATTAATAGGGTTTTTAAAGAACATTACTAATACTTTAACATAACGAATATCAGATTAAAGTTACTTGTGATAAAGATCACTCAATTTAATATCATATAATCTCTCCACGGTACGCCAATGGCAAGAAGTCTTAACCGCTTTATAGACGTAAAATCTAGGAGGGAAAATGATTAAAAAAGAAACGGTAACATTTTGGGAGTTAAAATAGGTTCTACAATTAATTACCAGATCACTATACCAGTTTAATATTCCACTTAGCAAAACTAATAACCAAGGAAATACGATTGCATGCTATACAAGCTCAATACAACAATGGATAGCAGTTCTAAGGATAAACAAAATTCCTTGGTACCAACGAAACGAAATTGGAGCACAACAAGGTTAAATCAATATTGAGTACAACCCTCTTCAGATTATACAATACATAGTAATGGCCGAAAGAAGTACCAAAAGCAAAATTTGAGCTGTCTAATGACGAAGAAATGCAATATATGAATATAGCATATCAAAATTTAAATGTATACAATAAATACTGTAACAATCTTAAAAAGATTGGTTGGTAAAATAATTGGTAGATACAATCGACGTACTGAATACTTACAAAACATATAATAAAACAAACTTACATAGTTTAGTTTATTTACTTACGCTATTGATCATATACATGCAGTAGAATTTATCAGTACATAAGAGAAGTACTAGTAATAATCACTAAAATACCAAAAATAATTAATAGAAACAATACAATGAAACCTGCTAGAGCAGAGGAAAACAACGTACAAGTTTCCCCCTTACTGAAATTTTCTTCTGCAAGTGAGCATGGAACAGGAAACAGTAATTTTACTTGCATTCCAGGGCGAACGTGACAACATTCATTTGTGCAATCTCTGCTAGTATAACTGTGTTGGAGACGAACTAATTCTCTCTTCGTATTGCTTGGATCCATTGTTTTAGGATTTCAGGACAAGAATGCAAAATTAATATATATAGCCTATCGATGGCCCAGAACCAGACTGTTCCAAGTCCATTTTATTATTATTTTTTTTTTTCAGAAGAGCACTTTTAAGCTGCTGGCATTCAAAGCTTCGTGAAACAATTCGGAATAGCTTCTCAGCAATCTTATGCAGAGGAATATTTACAATTTTGTTCGATTCATATAATTAGGCCTATGCAGACGACAACTGGAACTCAGTGAAACAGATTTCTTTCTTATAAAAAGTTGGACTTAGAACAGTATGGTTCTCAACCATCGATATCGATATATATATATATATATATATGTATTGTAACGTTTTTAAACTAAACAACAATGTAATTTTATTCTTCCAACAATAACTCTCCACACAGTAACACAGCGTTCGTTATTGCACTCCACAAACGACAATGACAACTTACTTGGACTATTACGAACAACAATGAACTGTTAATCTTAACTAATATTTACAAGGCACTATTTACAAATCAGAACTGTCAGTTCTCAGTTCACAGTTCTTCTAGCTCAGTCACTCGAGTTCACAGTATCTCGAACCACAGACCTTCAGAGACAGTCCACTGTACTCGAACTCAGGTCCCTCCAACTGCGGTCCACTGCACTCGAACTCAGGTCCCTCCAACTGCGGTCCACTGCACTCGAACTCAGGCCTTCGGATGCTGACACAGTTGCGGACGCACACTCGGGTCGAACTCCGGTACACAAGACTGGCTTGCTTGCTCTGGCTTACTCAATGAATGGCTGAATAAACTAAAAAACTGCTCAAGTTCGCTCGCGTTTCTTCTTTTATAGCAAAATCATAGTTGCGAGAAATTTCTACGGGTGTGCAGAGATAGCTCTCTCGAATTATCTGGATATCTCCACTTCGACGGACTTCTGGAAGAGTCGGGAGGGTCCGTCCCCCCTTCACTCCGCACGCCGCAGTTGCGCGCACACCCTCCCCTCGTCGCGTTGACGTAATACACCCCCTCTGCCCTTCAGCATGCAGATGCTCCCCGTACCAGCGTTTCGTCGGACGCGTGTTCAAACCCCGTTGCAGCTGTCACAATATATATATATATTAATAGTAAAGATTCTAGCCTAGGCTTACAGTATCACTTCGTTTTACCTCCGGTTTTCTCGTAACAAAAGCAGAATAAACTTAGGCCTAACTATGGAAATGGATACCACTTCTCATTCTTTGGTCTTCTGAACAACCAAATGTCACACAACGTCTCTCAATTTTTTTTGTCTTTATTGCGCTTATAGAACATGAACTTATAATAATAATAATAATAATAATAATAATAATAATAATGCTAATGATAATGATAATGATAATGATAATGATAATGATGATGATGGTTTATTTTAACTGGCAGAGTTAATAGATCGACTATTGAGCAGATTTTTTGTATTCGACAGGTATTGGAGAAAAAATGGGAGTATAAGGGTACAGTACATAAGTTATTCATAGATTTCAAAAAGGTATATGACTCGGTTAAGAGAGAAGTTCTATATAATATTCTTACTGAATTTGGTATTGCCAAGGATATAGTTCGATTAAATAACGCAATTTAACGTTAACACAACCTGTAGGTCTAGGCTATCTTTGACTTCCTTAGGTAGGGCTCTTGGTCCGGTGGTTACACTCTTATTGTAGAACTGCATCGTTGTGATCTGCAGGAGTACTACATCCATTCTTAGAGACTACTACTAGACTGCTTCAAGCACACGTTCCCTTCCCTACTGATGTGGAGCTGCGCTTGACCGCGGTTTCGATTCCCGCTTCGGCTGATCAACTGGCTTTGCTTTCTCAAGTTTTCCCGAACTGTAAGCAGAATGTCAGATAATCACATGGCGCATCTTCGACCTCATACTCTTCAAAAAAATCTCATTATGACTAATCCCATCGACGTTAAATAAGCTTGTATCTAATACAACGTCGTTAAATAACCGGCTACAAACGTCTTATATCAGCCAGGGAATATAATAAGTTACGTTACAAATACATTTCCTTAGACACGAATCCTGTTGCTCCAAGCCAAATATGATGTAATTTTCTCATTCTTTCAGGAGCCAGAATTTAAAGTTTTAACGACTGTATAAAATCATAGTATCGTGTTTCACACCAATTGGTTAGAGAGAAAATCATAGAAATAAAATATGCAAGCCATATTTTGCCACAATAAAGATAACATTAGGATGCAAAACATACAGCAAAATCTCTTTTTTTTTTTTTTTTTTTTGCCCAAAATTGATCCATCATATTTGCTTGGAATCACAAAATTTCTGTACGGCCTATATGTAGAGGCATTTCGTCTTCATTTGTCAAGGAATTTTCTATAGCATTCGACACTGAAGATTTTATTGATGCAAAATTGTGAAACAAAATAGTCTAATTTTTAGTAGGAAGACAGTTCGGAATGTGAAGAATTCGTATAGGACGTCAGTTGACTTGAAAACACTAGAAAGTAGGTAAAATGTAGAAATAATTGATCGGTACAGATAACCTAAAACTGATTATTTAATACGTGCAATGAAGAGGAAGAACATTTAAAAATAAACGTGAAACGCACATTATATTTCACTTAGTATAAGCAAGGCATACAGAAGGTATAAACTAACCCAACCTAACCTACACAACGCATACGAAAAGCCTAAAGTAAGCTAATGTAAGCTAACCTGTCACAGATTCCTGCACCGGAGAACCTACAAATATTCAAGATGGAAGTTTCAGTGTTGCGTGCTATAGAAAAGCCCTTTTCGTGGTCACAGTGACACGTTTGCTAGGTTTGTCTAAATTGTGGGCATTAATTATTACGCGAAACGCACTAGCTTTGCGCAATATGTAATCGCATTTTGGAATACTTTTTTTTTTATAATTTTACAGCTGTGGAAAGACAGCCCTGAATGTGGGAATATTTTTATTACCGCGTAACAATCTCCCTGCTGGCCTGTTCTTCATTTAATTGTAAGGAAGGACAGACTTTGGTCGGAAAGGTGGACACCGGTCCCACAGTGCCTTTCACAGTTTGTTGGGGTGATCACGTGACATTTCCCGTGTGCCGCATGCGTAGGCCTACGTATTGAACTTCCATGTTATTATTGTTCGATGAATTATCTTTTGTGATAATTAAATTACCGAGTCTTTCCATATGTTAACATTATTTCATTTTTACGTTTTCAGTAAACTGTTTAAATAATATAAAAATAAAAATTAACAAGAATAAAATATAATTTTAAAGATATGATTGAAACACCTTGCATATACGAATCTGTAAGAGCTTAGGTTTGGTTAGTTTAGGTTAATGTTACGCCGTGCACATATGATCAATTGCAACTCAAAAAAAAAAAATCACAATGATTTTCACTTCCTAAATCACCGGAAGTACTTCAACCCTAGTTTCACTAATTATAACTTTCCATTACAATTTTAAAATTTCAGATTAAAATTTTAACCAACTTAAATCGGTAGTTACTACAAAACGAACCCACAAAAATAAATAAAATAGAAAGAGTCAACATTGATAATGAAGGATTTGCGAGTGCCATTTAATATTCAAATTTATTTTAAATTTTTAAAATTATGTTTTGTAGGTCATGTGTAGTGTCTGACATACAAAAAAAAGATCTCGTATAGCATGAATTGTCCAAGTCCACTTTGGGCAGCGCCGAGTCCACACGACTACGGATAGAAGTTATTTTGCACCTAAATTATCCCAAGTATATGTATATATATATATATATATATATATATATATATATATATATATATACAAATTATTTATAACACTTGAGTAAGCTGCCTCTTGCATGATAAAATTATCATCTTCTTAAATAGTAAGCCTAGGACCTGTTAGTCTCGAATCATCTTTCGTGAGGTCTTCCAATAAGTCTTTTCCCTCATGATGTGTAGAGAAGCATCTGTCCAGGTAGTCTGGGCGCTCCATTTTTTGCACATGCTGAAGTCAATTGTGTCCGCATTCTTATATATATTGTACAGTTGGTGTTATTTCTAATTCGTCTGCAATGTCAGTGTTCTTCTGTAATCTAGAAGACTATAGCCAGCAGTTCTTCGTAGAAATCTCATTTCTGCAACCGTGAATCGTTGGTCATCTTGGAGTCGAATAGCTGAGAACTGATTATGCCAAAATTTTATATGATTTAAGTCTTCTTTGTCTTTGTACTTTTGTGACTCAAAGACTTGGATAATGATTCTCAAAGATTTACTATAATTTTGGATTTTATTAGACATATCACATTCTTCAAGGTATCTTAGGGTGTAACCTAAATATCTGAAGGAGTTGGTTGACCTGCTCCAGTATGAAATTATCGATGTACACCTTACATCTCACGGGTGTTTACTCTTAAAAGACATTTTTTTTCTTGTTGAAATTTCTAAATTGTAAGTTTTTGTTAGAGTATTGCAATTCATCTTGGTTATTGTCGAAAAGGTCTTGATGATTAGCATATAACAGAGAATCTAGAGCAGGCCTGGCACTAGTAACTCATTTGACACGCTGCAGATTTCCCCTTAAGTCTCCACTCCACCTTCCCCGGCTGAGACGAGTACACAGGAAAGTAAGCATTGCTCAATGACGGATTGTATAAGGCTTTTACGAAATTTCGGCTTTCGGTGGTCGCCTGAAATCCTTCATGATTCACAGTGCCTGCTGCCCGTTTGTTTATAAGGCAGTGTAATCGAAAAGCACATATGCCGGGTTTCTGAGTTACTTTTCACTTCTCCTTTGTGCCCAGGGCTGATACAGAGTGTTATTTCCTAGGAGTGTGATGGATCCATGTACTGTCAAACGCCAGCGTCGAATGATTCAACTGATGTATAATAGGGGTGACAGAGCAACTTTGTCGGATACCACGATAATTAAAATATTTTTCTTACGTAAATATGTACGTAAGCTACTCTATATGAAAAGAACGCGGATTAATGAGCATTTCATATTATAATCGGAGTCATGTTCACTCTGCCCGTGTTAGGCTTATGAGGCACAGGACAGAGGAAACAAACCGTCTGTAGCTGCATAACAATCTAGAGACATTAAACGAACCTTAATACGTATGAATTTATCTAAATTAATACATGGATATAACATATTGATAACGTAAATAGAATAGCAAGATTATATATTCAATTTCAGAATTATTGCATTAATTTGAATTTTCGTATGACGTAACTATGTTTGTTGGCCACTTCACTCGCCAGCTGCTGGCGGCGCTAGGAACTCTGCGGACAGCAATGCAGTTGTTGTGTACCGTGTAGTAGTGCGTTGCGTGTTGACTGTCGTTTGCCGATAGATACTTTTAGTGATGCATAATATTTTCTAAAACTCCATAAACCTGTTGCAGCCATGGAGCTCTGCTGGGAATTCAACAGGTGTGTCCAGTGCTTCATGCAGTCTACTGTGTAACTCACCTTCTCCACTCTGCGCCGGCATAGAACTTTATTCTTTGAGTATACTCCGTTCCATAATGTCTGACACTAGATGTGAAAGTTACCGGAAGAGGTGGAGAGAAGTATAACTGCTATTCAACCAATGGTATAGGTCTTATTCCATTGGTTGTGTAACTATATACGTCTCTCCTGCTCTGTTGGCAATGTTTACTTCTCCTGTCAGACATTATGGAACGAAGTATAGACGCAATGCATCATTCTGTCGTGTGATACAAAAGGCATAGACTCGATTCCCAAATTTAATTCGTTAGCAGCATCGCAAAATTAATGGTTGTGGTTCATGTGTGTGTTTATATGTCAATTTATAGCTTTAGAATGGAACGCCTTTATTACATCCTAGTGAACACTCTTATTTAAGTATGTCCATATGCTTTCAGTATGTTTTGTCACTATGCTAAGTTTTACTTATTGTTAGGTTAACATAGTACAAAAAATCAAAACAACTTTTTCAGTCTAAGAATATTGCAACAAATTATTATTAATGATCCATTCAATGTGATGTTAAGGCACGTAGGTTCCATAGCTTAGGCTAATTTTGATTAATATTCGCAGCGTCTGTCGACAGAAAACTTGCTGTAATTTATCGAAGGGTATAAACACACCAAAAGCTTGGGTTTCCATTATCAACTTAGTAGTTGTAGTTGTAGTTACTCGGACAACTGTCCGAAGACAGTCTGAACCTCATGAGTGACACCAATCAGGAATCACTCAAGAGGAAACTATGCCACGAGATAATGGGGTAGGTATATAAACTATAGGAGGGTCAATAATGTAATTTTTTACATTTTCCCGTTAATACCAGCAATACTAATTTTGCCTCTGATTGAGGTTCTGGCTGATAGGCTATGTACAGTTACCCGTAAAAAGAATGAGACGATTCTTGGTCGTCGGAAGTTAAAGTTCTACAGCGCGGTTCACTAGATATCGACGTAACAATACGAAACATGACAAATAGAGCAAGAATTGTTACAAGGACCACAACAAGGACAAGGACCAGAATAAGGATCACGAAGAAGACAGCCATTTAAGGCCACGATTTCACAACATAGCTCGAGTCACAAAATATCATTGCTTCTCTGTACCGAATGCCAAATGCCTGCTATGGGATCTACATTCTGGACTGCTGCTGTCGCTGTCTTGTCTCGGTAGCTCATACAGCAGCGTGTTAATTTAAAAACTAAAAAGGGGAGTAAAAGCTTAATCTAGTGATTATTTACATTTATGTCTACAAAATGAATCTTGGAAAAACGTATATGATACTGGTACTATTGATATTAAGAGTAAGTGTATTGTATTTTCCACTTAATTTCAGAATCACTTCAGTGGATGTTCTCCACTCAATGTTGTGAAAAAATTCAAAAGTAAAATGTGTAGATAACGCAAGGACTTAAAAATCTCATGTATTAAAAAGAAGAATCTATATGTAATGAGTTGCAATGTAATGATTCTCATGTTTTTAAATACTACAAGAAGTACAGTGTAATTCATAAAAAAATTATGAAAGAGGGGAATAGAATACATTTGAATAGAGTAGTACAAAATTCAGATAATCCAATTAAAGCTAGTCGGAATATTATTAAGGTTAAACTTTAGATATCCTAAGAAAGAAAATATTTTTTTCATTAAAACCAGTGATTATAAAGTAGAGGATCCCAAATCTATTGCAAATTCTTTTAACGTCTTATAGTATATAGTACAGAAATATCATTGACAACCTACACATTCAAGATTTTGCAAAAGATACTGCAATTGGTTACTTACAGATGCATTTAATAATTAGTTTTAATATATGTAATTAGCCAATAACTGCAACAGTGCTCTTTCATTCAATCATAACATGAATGAAATTGAATGCACATTAAATTAAACACTATTGCAAACACGTAGATAAAATAATTAAAATCAACTGAAGGGGTGAGAATGAAATAATCCAAAGCCGCACTTTTAACAAAAATTGTTTTGTGCGAGTGCATTTGTTACACATATTATGGGAAAGCTATTAATAAAATATTGTAATAATTACTCAGGAAATGACATGGCCTAAGGACTCTAAACCTTTGTAAAAGTTTGTCTGTGTGGCTTAGGAATATTTTTTAATTTCATTTTAATTGTTAGGTTTCAATATATATGCATTTACATTGTATATGTGTGTATATAAATGCATTCATTAGATAAATATTTATAATATTATAACTTGTAATTTTGTATTGTCTGTGATCATTAACACTTAATCTCAGGACTTTGTAAAACTCTATTTCAACGTTACTTGGCTATTTCAACATTATTTAGACAAAAAAAATCGTTGATGTAGACTAGGAATCGAACTCGCACTCTTCTACACGAGACGCAGAAGTCTTAGCGTCTGAGCTATTGAAACGACATGAAAGCTTTCCTTTCTGTGCGCAGTGTCGATCTAGTCATGAAGGTCCATTGTCGATTTAACTACACGATTTATGTATATATTTATCTTTTATTTACGTAATATTATCATATTTTTTTGCAGTTTTTGAAGTGAATTTCGGAACGATGCTAGTAACAAACCAAATAGCCTGAATCTAAGTAACTCAATATTCGTTATCTTGTGTATCAGGCTCTGGTCTCCGATCATGCGCAGTGTCTTATATCCGAGACTTAGGAATATTCAATCGTCTCATTCTTTTCCAGGGAAACTGTACATCTATTAACAGGCAGTAGATCTCACTTGACGATTTGTGTTAGAGGAATAAAAGTTGTTTGTATGCATCTGAAGTCTGATTAGTGTACTTGTAGCTAATCGATTATGTATGTAATAGAGGGAGAAGGGAACTGGCAATCCTACTCCATTATCATTAAAGCGATCATTCCATTCAGTTCAACTGTAAAAAACCTGGGAGTTCATTTTGAATCTAACCTTACCTGGGACACGCATATCAAACACACAGGTAAGAAAGTATTTTACACTCTTCACTCATTAAAAAGATTGCACCACTATCCAGCTAAATTAAAGCAGACGCTTGTACAGACTCTTATTGTGCCTCATTTCGATTATTGTGACGCTTTATTCAGTGATCTCAGGTGGATTTATCCCAGAAACTGCAACGTGTTCATAATGCGTGTGTTCGTTTCATTTGTAATGTCCGCTACTACGATCACATTTCGCCTTCTTTCGATAAATTATTGTGGCTCAGGTTAAATGAGAGGAGAAAGTTACATTCCCTTTCTCTCTTACACAGAATTTTGCACACCTCTACTTTCTCTTACCTATCTGTCCGATTCCACAGTCTTTCTCGGTATCATAACTTAAATACTCGGTCAAAATATGATAACACGCTAGAAATACCACTGCACACATCATCTCTTTATTCTTCATCCTTCACTGTTGCTACTTCTCGTCACTGGAATTCTCTGCCGCCTGAAGTCAAGGGCTGCCGAACTTTAATTTCCTTTAAATGTAAATTAGAAAAATATCTTATGATGAGTTGCCAGACCTGACGCGTTGCAAATATTTAATGGAATGTGTTCCACTGTATTTATTTATTTTTTTTGTTTCTTATTTTTATTGTGTAATCATGTAAACCGTGTTTATTTATCACTTAACGCCAATACGTATCCCACTGTTGGTTTTTTATTATTAATCTATAATTTTTTGTGTACATTTTATTCAAATTCCCGGTTTCTGGTTTAATTATGTGGATCCTACTTAATTGTAATCTAATACTAATATGTACTATTGTGTTTATTTTTATTTTTACTGTGTACATTTTTTATTGAATTATGGGCTTCTGTTTTTATGTGATTCGTGTTTGATTCTAACAACATTAATATGTATTCCATTATGTTTTTTTTTTTATTTTATGAGGTAAATTTTTATGTAACTACCTCTTTTGATCTCATTATCAACCTAAATTGTATCAGTATGTAACTACTCAATTCCGATTCAGTTGTATGTTCAACTATGTAAACAAGTTTTAATCCTGGTTGAGTGTAAGAGAAGGCCTTACGGCCTTAACTCTGCCAGGTTAAATAAAACCATTATTATTATTTTTATTATTATTATTATTATTATTATTATTATTATTATTATTATTATTATTATTATTATTATCATCTCCTGGCATAGCTGCCTCATAAGTGATGTCTTGCTGGTATCAATTGTGAGGTTCAGACCTGTCTTCGGACAATTGACTAAACAACAAAACTAATTTGAGGGTGAGTAGGTTTCCAGGTCAATTAATTTTGACTAAACTAGCGCAGAGATAGTTCCAATCGTACTCCGTTAATAAACCTCTATTGTTTTACAGCTGCTTCTTCAGTCTTACCAACATGTTGATAATGTTACGGGTAAAGCATGGAGGGCACTTCACTTTATTATGAGAATCTTGAGAAAGGCTAGCCCCAAATCGAGGGAAATAGCATATCTAACGTTAGTGTGACCGTTAATGGAATACGGAACTACATGTTGGGATGCCTATAGAATATATCAGATAAATTCCTTAGAAAGAATCCAGTATAGGGCAGCTAATTTGTTAAAGGTAAAAAGAGAAGATGGAAACGATACGACAAAAGAACTTAAATGGGAAACTTTGGAAAACAGACGTAGGAAAATTAGAATAACATCATTGTATAGAGCACATCTAGGTCAGAAAGCATGGGTAGACATAACGGCTCGGTTAGAAAAGCCAACGTACTATGGTAGGAACGATCATGATTTTAAAATCAAATGTAGGAAACAGAAAACGGATGTAGGTAAATTCTCATTTTTAAATAGAACTGTAAATGATTGGAATGACCTACCTGCATCGGTCTTTGAGGGCTGTCCTTCCTTAAGGAGATTCAAGAATAATTTTAAAAGTTGTGTACAAAGTGCAAATTAAAATTAAGGTGACATTTAACATTTAATTTTTTAAGGTGACGTGTATTTATTTAGCCTGACGAGTTACTTCCTTGGTTTGAATTGTAAATTATTTAAAAATAGCGTGTAAGAGGGCCTTAGACTAGAAATGTTTAGTTTAAATGTAGTTCTGTTTATAAGTATGCATAAGGATGTAATTATTTGACTTATTTGAACTGTTGTATCAGTGAAGCGAGGTGAGTCAGTGAAGTTATGGTTTTACAGTGCAGTGAATAGTTCCGATCAGTGATAATTTATAGCGTCAATGAAATGTGTTCTATAGTGTCAGTGAAATGTGTTACAGATTGTAAGTGAAATGTGTGCTAAAGTGTCAGTGAAATGCGTCATAGTGCCACTACAGTGGGTGAGAAGAGAGTAAAGTGAAAGACTATTGAAACTTACGTAGGGCCTATACATAATTATGTAGTTTGTAATGTAAAATTCGGTATTTTATTTATGTTTTATTATTATTGCGTTAAATTATATTGTGTATTCTTATTGTATTGTGTATAAAATTGTATTGTGTATTGTAAATTTATTGTGTATTGCTTATCATTTTATTTTGTATTGTTTATATTGTGTATACCACTGCCACCGGGTGCTTGCCCACTTGCAGTGTAAATAAATACATACATACATACATACATACATACATACATACATACATACATACATACATACATACATACATACATACATACATAACTTAGCGTGACATACGAAAGTTTCACGCCAGTGTACACTGGATTTTTTAAAGTTATGTTTTGTTAGGTTACAGCTTTGATTAGATTAGATTAAGTTTCGTTAGTTTAGGTTTTTCTGAATTATTGCGTATCACGTTAAAGTGCAATTTTATATACATTCTTGGCTTCTAGTCGATTCATACCTATTATAAAAGTAGTTCCGATGGCAATTTCACACCGAAAATGAGGGTCGGAAATTGCTGTGAAAGTGGAGGCTGGCGGAGAAGTGCAGGAAGTTGAAACAGGCTAAGTTAGGTTAGCTTAAGCTTTGCGCATGATTTGAATTAACGAATGTGCGACAGGCCAGGTTAGTTTAGACTTCTGAATGTTGCATGTCGTATGGTGAACAGAACTTCATAACTCCTAGAAACAAAATTTTACGATCGCGTGGCCAAAATTTGTATAAGCACTTCTTTTTGATATTACTAACATGGTGGAAGAAAAAAAAATTAACTTTTTTATCTGCCCCATCAGAATATTTGCGTGTTAGCTTTCGGCTTAATGACGAAACCTGTATTTAGTTCCGAAACGTTGGAAATTTCAAGTTCCAGGACACGATGAATTACCCAATAGCTTGACTCTAATCACTGCCTAAGCCAGGCCTAGACAACCCAACCTAGTTGTGACGTATGTCCAGCGGGTGCACAACTAGTGACGTCTTCTGAGTGCACGTGTAGCTGGTTGCAGTACGGTATGGGAAATTCAGTGTACAGGCATTTCGTGTGTTAAGTCGTTGTAAGCTTCGAAAGTAAACATATCTTTGTGATGGCTTCTAATCAATCGGTGCCTGTTTCTTGTCAATATGAGAGAACTTTTTCCTTTTTGTGTCGTGTGGTGAAGAGGCAAACATGTTTACTTTGTGGCAAGGAAATGCACTGAGTTAAAAAAGTTTAATCTACAATGGCACTATTTTTCTTGCCACGCAAGTGAATATGACAAATATCAGGAAGATAAACGTGATTAGATGATGAAACAGTTAAATTTCAAACGGTTTCTCTACAATTAGTTTTATCTGCAAATCTAGTCTTTCAGGTGAAGCTCCCTGTAAAGCAGATTTGAATAATTTCAAGGGAAAAATTGTTCCGGGGCCGGGTATCGAACCCGGGACCTCTGGTTGAACGTACCAGCGCTCTACCACTGAGCTACCCGGGAACTCCACCCGACACCGTCTCAACTTTTCCCTTTATATCCACACAACTCGCGTGGGCTGACGAAACGCCAGGACCCACAACGAGTGCACACAATCTCTAGTTGTATCTGTGTTCTGTCTGGATTAACTTGAGTGGCGCGTTTTACAGTTCGAGTTGTAATAATTTTAATATCCTGGGCAACATTTATGGAAGTCGTATTCTCAGTTATTACATTTGTGCTTCTTTAGTTCTGTGCATGACCTTGTCCTTACCACCCCTACATTGCTTCATGACCTTGTCAACCACCATCCTTACAATGCTCTTAACTCGTTCGTAAATCGTACCGTGAAAAGAAGTGCAACAAGACAGAGAATATAGCTGTTTTCCTCTGCATTGACAGAATCAAGAGCAGAAATCTAAAATGCAGTACAGTATTCAGCTTTCATTTCATCCCTAAATTATCAACCAATTGCTTTCATACATGTAAATACTAGTATTAGGCTTCACATTTCTTTAAGTTTAATTTGATCAGTATGAGAAACAATTGTTATCACGAGAAAGGAACCAACATCGCAAACCTCCGCTGTGCCCGCGGCAGTGAAACACGAGCGCAGCGGGCTGAGATGACGTCACAGCGCATCGAGTTGGCGACCACTGGCCTAAGCTCTTTATTTAGGAAAATGTTAACTAAAGTATTAGTTTGTTGAAAATATTTCTTAAAAACATAGACATTAATACATCCTCGATTTAAATCTAATACTTGAATTGATTAGGCTTAAACTTGTGTTCAGCCAACAGATTTTATAGTTGCAATGTTCTGTAACACAGCATTGATATTGCGACACTGCATTACATTACGGGGATAAAAATTCACATAAGTTAATCTTATGGCGATGACCGGTGCCAATTGGAGGAGACTATGAACAACGAACATATTTACTTACTTTTAAGGAACCCGGAGGTTCATTGCCGCCCTCACATAAGCCCGCCATTGGTCCCTACCCTGAGCAAGATTAATCCAGACTCTACCATCATATCCCACCTCCCTCAAACCCATTTTAATATTATCTTCCCACCTACGTCTCGGCCTCCCCAAAGGTCTTTTTCCCTCCGGCCTCCCAGCTAACACTTTATATGCATTTCTGGAATCGCCCATACGTGCTACATGTCCTGCCCATCTCAAACGTCTGGATTTAATGTTCCTAATTATGTCAGGTGAAGAATTCAATGCGTGCAGCTCTGCGTTGTGTAACTTTCTTCATTCTCCTGTAACTTCATCCCTCTTAGCTCCAAATATTTTCCTAAGAACCTTATTCTCAAACACCCTTAATCTCTGTTCCTCTCTCAAAGTGAGAGTCCAAGTTTCACAACCATACAGAACAACCGGTAATATAACTGTTTTATAAATTCTAATTTTCAGATTTTTTGACAGAAGACTAGATGACAAAAGCTTCTCAACGGAATAATAACACGCATTTCCCATATTTATTCTGCGTTTAATTTCCTCCCGAGATGAACAACGAACATCACTAGATAATTATTCATTCATAGTTCTCTGCCCAAGGACAGGTGTTTCACTCCAAACCCAGCATTCACCAGTCTTTCCTATTTTCTGCCTTCCTCTTGCTCTCCGCATGACCGTAGAACCTGATGCATGTAGTCTGACAGTGAACAACTCTACATTAATGTGACTTCAGAATATCTTTAAGGAAGAAAACCACATGAAGTTACATTCACAATGTAAACGTTAGTTCATTAAATATTCATTTTTCTAATTAAGCTATGATAACGCTCATTTTTCTACACTGTAGCAAAACCTAAACTTCCTCGCGAATTTATACTGTATTATATTAATTTATTTTGCACATACTTTTCAGAAACATGATATTTATTGGATGTATATTGAAGACAGATCATAGAATATTTTTACTAAGATACATGTAGGGCCTAGTAATAATTACGAGTATTATTGTTGAGCATTGCTCCATTACCTACTAGATATTCCAGACTTCACCGTCGGCATTCAGTTCAGTATTAAAGGGGCAAATATACAGTCCAGCGAATAAATAATGATAATTGTTATTTTCCCAGTTGTTTGTTGTCTAGTCAACTATTCGATGCCAGGCCTGAACTTCACGTGAACCTCATAAGTGACGCCAATAAGGCATCACTAGGGAGCGAAGTTTAGACATGAAAACACTGTCTAAATGCGCATCTAATTTTAAGGAACACTGCTTGTAGGATGACGTCAGTTGTTTATTTCACCGATGCACTTTCAGGTTCCTAAGCAATGGAAGGACGTCGCGTGAGGAGCTCTGTTCATGGATGCGCGTTTGCTGCATTATAATTGTTGTTTCGACACAGCACGTCTATTTTTTGTTTAAAAAGTAAACCTTTCATCTGGAGTTCAATCGTGATGGAGCAAAGGTACTGTGAAGATGTATTAATATCTGGAACTTTGCCTGAGCTTGTAAAAGACTTCGAAGATGACTATTTTCTAGTCAAGGACGAAAATATATTATTGTGTAAAGTGTGTAAGTTGGACATAAAAGTTAATAAGCGTCATGATTTACGAAAACATTGTGACTCTAAAAGACAAATCGAACAACTGCCGTAGTTTAGCGATTTGATTTCGGATCAGTTCACTTTTTATTATGACTTGTCTGATGCTGACATGTGCGAATATTGCGTTCCATAAGCTTGAGAATCGACATTATAAACACTTCATTTAGAAATATACGTTTAGAAAGTTGTGGACTTCAACAACAACCATGCGTGTAAAATGTTTACTCCTGTGTTATGAAATAACTTTAAATTCTATGCGATCAGCTTTTCGGAACAATAAGTGTTCAACTAAAACTGAAGAATGTTCTTTTAAAAGATCCTCCATATTCGAAACGCTGTGAATCGCAACACAATCTAAATAATGAACAGGCGCAACATTATAATAAATAAAACTATTTCAAATTTATACCAGTGACACGGAGTGATGTTGGAAGAATGTATTCTTATTTGAATGACAATAGAAATAAGTTTACGAATGAACACAGATATACTTCTTGGCATGCAGCTCTTAAAGCTTAGCTAGCGCCTCCTTAACGATGACAGCCATTCCTCTATATTTTTGCCTTCTTCCTCCATCTTCTAACTCCCATCCTTCGCAGGTCCTCCTCCAGACAGTCCAACCACCTTAACCTCGGCCTTCCTCTGGATCTCCTGGATTTCCATCAAAAATCTTTTCAATCGTTCTGCCACCATCCATTCTGATCACATGTCCAGCCCATTCCATTCTTCGTATATGTGTGTTCAATTGACTAAAAGAAATAGTTAGCAGCGATCTTTGAATGAAATGGATTTGTCTGTTTTACTCAACACATGTTCATGTAGGCCTACACTTACGAGTTGAATTGTGCATTCCTACGCAATTCATCATCTCGTTTCCTTTCGAATAGTAATAAAATCTAATTTTAGACAAAAATGGGTTTAGCAGGTTTACACTCCAAGGCGACGATGTGTGTTCAGGCGAGTGAAGCAAGCAGCTCCAGCCACACAGCAAGGCTTGCTCAAGCTCAGCCGTGCCTGTGGAAAGCTGAGTTGGTGTGAACAACACGACTTGTATAATACGCGATGCAGTGAACTTCCGTCACTAGGCACCACTCATGAGGCAACTAAGCCAGGATATAATGGGGTAGAGTGGCGAGTTCCTTTCCCCTCCATTGCATACATCACTGACACATTACACTAATGAGATTTCAGATCTGTAGGCGTACAAATTGCTCTTCCTCTAACACACTTGGTGAAGTGGGATGTATGTATTGCCTGATAATAGATGTAAGAGAAACGGAAATAAAATTTGGAGCTCTCATATTGTATGATTCGCTTACAACACACTGCGCGTGTGCAGTAAACAAGAGCCCTCGTATATGCTACTTGTGGACAGTCGTGTGAAATTGTTGCCTATAGGCTATATATACAGTGACTCCCACAAATATTCGGTTCGTGGTTGATTTTACAGTATTTTGCCATTGTTGTTTTATTCTGTGTCCAAGCGAACCTGCATTTCGTTGCAGATACATAATTTAAACACTTTGTACATAACGTTAAAGAATTTACATCGAAAGTTTAATATTTACAATGTAATAACAAATAATCGGTAAGTAACATCAAAGTTCACTGTCTTTAATATTCGGTTTTGATTTATTTGCTTTCAATCTAATGCACGTTTTCTGCTGACATCATTGTAGGGCTCAGTAGCGAACGCGCAACCATTCTGTCCACACGTTGTGCACAGCCCAGGCGAGGTTGGGTTACTCTTCAGGTCGTCAAATGGGTCGCAAAGGAAACAACACAACTTTTGTGATCTGTCATGACGAAGAGGGGCTAAAATACACAAAAATAGCCAAATATTAATGTGAGTAAGAGTACAGTTGGGGATATAGTGAGAAGATAGAGAAACGAAGGCGAAATCGAGTCCATACCAAAAGAAAGGTAGCCAAAAAAATTAACTGAACGTGAAGAACGCTGCATCCTGAAGAAAATAAAAGAAAATCCTCGACTAAGTGCAACGAAACTTGCAGCATGTGTTCGTGAAGCAGATAGGTGGCGAAACAACTCGAAGAGTTTTAAGGAAAAAAGGGGTTTAATGGCACAGTATGTAGGAGAAAACCTGACATAAATGAAATAAATAAAAGGAGGCGCTTCAGTTCATAAAGAGGAAAACTGGGGGACGATGTGATAAAAACAAATTTAACGTCTTCGGGTCGAATGGACAACAGTATGTGTGGCGTAAAGAAAATGAACATCTCGAAAAAAAAAAAAAAAAAAAGAAAAAGAATCTGTTGCCAACAGTGAAACACGGTGGGGACAACATCATGGTATGGAATTGTATGGATGCAGGTGGATTCAGTGATCTTGTTTTCAGAGAAAAAGGATGGATCAGCATGTGTATTTGGACATTATGAGAAATAATTTAAAACGAAGTGCAGAGAGTCTATGGATTAAAGACAGTTTCAAGTAGGCCTGCTATCAGGACAATGATCCTAAACACACAGCTGAGAAAGTGCGTTTATGTCTTCTATACAATTGTCCGAACCCCAATACAAATCACCGAATTTAAATCCGATTGAGAATTTGTGAGAGGAACTTAATCGCAAGATCAGACAAACTCCTATCGCTTCCAAGACGGAACTTAAACGGAGATTAACGGAAGAATGGAGGAAAATTAGTCCCCAATTTACTACGAAGTTATCCAGGAGCATGAGAGCATGCCAAGGCGTTGGAGGACTGTTCTGAGGCAACAGGGGTATTCAACAATATATGAACTGAACAAACCGAATATTAATGAGGCACTATCTTCTATCACAAATAATGTATTAATGTTTATAATTTTTTATTTATGTAACAGAGAAGATTTTTTCATTTTGTTGTAATTCTATGTAATTTAACGGAGAGCATACTTTTAAGTTTATTATAGTGCACATTTTTATTTTCATTATTTTTTTAAAATAATTAGTGTATATATTTTAATCTTACATGCCAGTCAAACCGAATATTAAAGGGAGCCACTGTATCTGCACATATCAGCCAGAATCTCAGTCAGAGGTAATTTTCTGAGAAATGTGTTAAATTTTTTAAGTGTTGCCATGAAGCCTAAGATTTCTCTTAGTAAAAAGCAATGTTTTATACTTTTTACTAAACAAACCGTATTGTTTTTGACACCAAATTAAAATGAGAGAATGAGCTACCAGGAAGTTACATGTGCATAATATAGGGTTGATGCAAAAGTTGGTAGTGTTCTTTCACTGTGACAGAAGTTTTTATTTCAGATGTATAGAGGACAAAAATTAATCAGTAATAGATTCTCCTATATTACCTATGACTTCCTCTCAAGACTGGAATAGTTTTTTGATTACGTCTCTGAGAAAATTTGATGATTTAGAGTTAAAGAAGTTGTCCAGCCAAATTAGTGAAAAGTATCATAGTTATCAAAGGAGTTCCCTTGAAGATTGTTGGGTAGAGAACGGAAAAGGTGGATATCTGAGGGCGCAAGATCGGGAGAATATGGGGGATGTGGAATCATCACCCAACCGAGCTCCTGGTTAGCTGCTTTCGTCACGTTAGCGGAGTGCGGGCGTGTATTATCTTGTCTATGCATTCTTCCAGTTCTTGTGCAGTCAACTGCGGCCGCAAGGCATCAGAGTTGTTATATTGCTAGGAAGCAGGTCGTAGTGCACGAAGAGTGTTTTATCCCACCGGACGCATACCATCATCTTCTGTGGATGGACACTAACTTTTGTGGAGAGTGTTTTGCGGTGAAATGACAGAACTATTTCCTTGCAGTGCTCACTCCGATGGTATTCTGTCGTACACGGCAAAATGTTTCGAGCCGTCTCCGCTGCCTTTGCTCCTCTACTGAAGAATATGTCAGAAATGTTCTTTTTTCCTTTTACTTGACAGTCCATCTTTTTTAACACGCAAGTAGCACAAACTATCTTCAAATCTGCGAAATTTAAGGCATATCTACAAACTCAGCACTACAAATAACAAATGGAAAAACGATAAACAATCTCCTAACAATGCAGTGTTGTGATAACAAAAATGCTACGAACTGACGCATCAAGCTAAACTGGAGGTCGTGTAAAGAGATTTTGGGGGGTTGGTCGCGAAATGATTTACAAAATAAAACTAAAGAAGAAGAGCCTTACTAACATATACTTACTGTACTGTGTTTTTAGAAACATAAACAATATACAACGAAATAAAAAGGAAGTTTCACTTAGAGTTATACACTAAAGTAGAAATAATACTATTGCAACATACATGCCTGTTTTTCAGAAAGTAGCTCTCAAATGTGGACTCTGTTCTCGATACAATACAGTGATATCACTTTCAAGTTGCATGAGAGTTCTGTTTTTTTGTTTTGATGGAAATCATAGACGAGAAGTTTATTTTGCTTAAATAAAAAATTGTAGAGACGGTTAGTAATTGAATGGCTACATCCGCTCCTTGTTTATGTGGATGACTTGATTATGTTACGAGAAAAACCACAAAATATTATGGAAAACATGGGAATTTTCCTTGAAGCAAGCAAGGAGGTATGTTTGGAAGTTGGCCTAAATCCCGAAAAGACAAAGTATATGATTATGTCTCGTGACCAGAACATTTTACGAAATGGAAATATGAAAACTGGAAATTTATCCTTTGAAGAGCTGGAAAAATTCAAATTCCTTGGAACAAAATAACAAATATAAATGATACTCGGGGGGAAAATTAAATGCTCAATAAATATGGAAAATCCATGTTATTACTCGGTGGAGAAGCTTTTATCGTCCACTCTGCCTCAAACAAGCTGAAATTTAGAATTTATTAAACCATTACATTACTAGTTGTGTATGGTTGTTAAAACGTGGACTCTCACTTCGACAAAGGAACGAGGTTAAGGGTGCTTGAGAATAAGGTGCTTAGGGGAATAGTTGGGAGTAAAAGGGATGAAGTTACAGGAGAATGGAGAAAGTTACACAACGCAGAACTGCATGCATTTTATTCTTCACCTGACAGAATTAGGAACATTATATCCAGACGTTTGAAGTGAGCAGGACATGTAGCACATATGGGTGAATCCAGAAATGCATATAGTGTTAGTTGGGAGGCCGGAGGGAATAAGACCTTTAGGGAGACCGAGACGTAGGTGGGAAAATAATATTAAAATGGATTTGAGACATGTGGGATATGATGTTAGATAATCTTGCTCAAGATAGCAATCGATGGCGGGTTTATGTGAGAGCGGCAATGAACCTACAAGTTCCATAAAAGCCGTAAGTAAGTAATTTATATTACACGTACATATTTAAATAATTATTATTTTTTTAATTTCATCCAGTTGAACGCAACTGCATAATAATGGATTTAATATCCATCTGTGACTGCTGTATTTTCAGTGTGTTGCGGAAAGTACTTACAAAGCTGTTCAGAATTTTGCCAATTTAATTGATTGTTCGCAAAAACAAACTCAGTACTTTCAGTATCATACGTAGCTAAACATTTCAATTAATTCACAGTAATGCATCAAGTTCCTTCTTTAAGTGATGTAGACTATAAAAGTTTTTTTAACAAATCCTTTCACTTTATCCTTGGCTTTATTAAGCCAGCATCTTGGCCTTGCAAATTCTTACTATTCAAAGTGTTTGAAAATGTCAGTAAAGTAGGCTACAACGGGCAACATGTAACATTTTGTGTCATTTTTGCACTATATTTTCTATTTTGGTCGTTCTTTGGGTCGTTTTCACTGATTTTGAATAAAATTACCATTGTTTTCGATTTTACAGGGATTTGTATTTTTCGAAGGGGATTAAGTGCCCTACCAGTTCGGTAGTGAGGGTCGCATACAGAAGTCTGCCCAATTTCAAGCTTGTCAAGGAAAAAACTCTGGGTGTAAATGATGACCGCAGATCGAAACGTGCCAGTTAATTTCACCAGAAACAGTGCTTCTTGGTGCACCTAATGGAAATCGGGGAACTTTACTGAATATGAAAAGAGAGCGTTTTCTGCGATGGAATATTATGAAAATGTCAAATTTGTTATTACGATAGTTCAGACATCATTTATCACGTAGGCCTCTTCCTGCTGAGCTGTTACTGGGGAGTATTACGTGAGAGTTTTGAAGCAACTGTGAAGAAGAATAAATAAATACGGAGAAATATGACTCAGTATTACATTTCAACTGTGTAGTGATGAAGATGGTTTATTTAACAACGCTCTCAAATGCATATGCTATTCAACGTCGAAATTGCACGTATTCGAACATGGGGGGTAAATTTTGTATGGATCCCTCCATCAGGGACGGGGTTGTTTCACATGCCGAAAATCTTTGATTCGAAATGAATATGTGAAATTTAAAGTTCTCTGCATTTCCATTTCAGTTGTTGAAAGTGCTTCTAAATGTAGGCCTACTGCACATTCAATAACCCAGTCCATGAATGAGAGGTCACTGAGTAACATCTGTCTATTGGTCGTTTCTCGTCCAGAATGCAAATTTTGTGTTGTTACACTACCTCTTCTAAATACACATCTCATATGTTTATACAGAGAGCAATGAAAATCAGGATACACAAGTAAAAGAGAATCAAACCAAACAAAAGTAACAATGAAAGTCCACGTAATCATGTAAAATGATTATGAAACGCTTCACAATAAACTTTTTGGAAGCCGTGAACTGGAATAACATTTATTATATTTTATGTAATATATATATATATATATATTTTTTTTTTGCCAAGATCGCGATGGTCAAATTTAGTGGTTCAGTCAGAAAGGAGCCAAATCCAATTTTCTATTTCCTTTGGAGAAATAGAGGAGGTGGCACTGAGGATTATGCTATTGTTACTATATGACAACTGTGAGCAGTATGGGATGAAGATAAATGCGAACAAGACGAAGACCAAGGTTATCGGAAGAAAAATAAAGAATGAGGCCGTGGAATAAGCGGCCAGCCTTGAATACTTGGGTAAAAATATGAGCTGCTGCAGGCAGTCAAACGAGGATTGTAATGACAAAGGAAGCTTTTAATAGGAAAAGGAGCATCTTCTGCGGATCTATGGAAAAATGACGAAAGAAGAGACTGGTTAAGTGCTTTGTGTGGAGTGTGGAACATGGACATTACGTCAGTGAAGAGAAGCGAATAGAAGCATTTGAAATGTGGATATGGAGAAGAATGGAACATGTGAAATGGACAGACAGAATAAGAAATGAAGCTGTGTTTGGAAGTGTACGTGAAGAAAGAATGATGCTGAAACTGATGAGGAAGAAAGAACGGAATTGGAGAAGAAACTGCCCACTGAAGGATGCACTGGAAGGAATGGTGAAAGAATAAAAGTTCGGGGCAGAAGAAGATACCAGATGGTAGACGACATTAAGATATATGCATCATATGCGGAGACAAATAGGAAGGCAGAAAATAGAAACGTTTGAATAATGCTGAGTTTGTAGTGAAGGACCTGTCCTTGGGCAGAAGACTATGAATGGGTGTAAATGTGTTTCTACTCTAATAAGCGATAAGGTAGAACTGGTCAGTTGGACACTTTGCTACTAAAGATTAATTTTAGAGTTAGGTAGTAATAATGCACCCTGAAACTATTGGTGATGTGGTTTCTCATATATCTGTGTGTAGATTTGTAATGAAATTATTACAAGAAATTACACAGTTTTCCGGAGTCTAATCAAAATCTGTATTAGTGTAAAAGTGTCCAAAAGACCCTTCAGTGGGATCTGTTGGACAGAACACTTTGACACATTCCTGTGCATAGTAACATATGATTAAACAGATTATCAGTACAGAATGATACAGAATGACTCTTTTTGACACATCATTGTCACACTAGACACTTTTACAAGTGAGCAGCTTCTTCCCTCTTCCGCCAGCACATGATTCATTTACATTTCTGGCACAATACCCAATCGTGGTTCTTGTCATAGTAATGTCCTCAGTAATGATCCTCACTATCACTCTCACTTTCCAGGTCATTGTCATTTTCGCTGCTGGTTTCCTCTTCTGAGAGTTGACTTTTCCTAGTGGTAGCCCTCTTTTGACATGGTGTGGCGTTCAAAACTGCTCTGTACTTGGAGTTTCTCCCTGAAGTGCTCCTTTCAATTCGGGGTATCGGTGAAACTTATTCGAAAGGAGTTACTGCTGGTGAATTTGAAACATCGTTCTTCTTCATGGACGTGCTTGCATTATTATCTGTTGCGTTGCTATTACTTTGTTCTGGTGTTTGTCCGAAACCTTAGACGGAGCGTGTTTACACAGCCACACAGCAGTAGGCCTGCTCACTGTGCAACCTGCAGCTGAACAAAGGCACTAATGTCACAGCTCTCCGAACGACTGCAGAGACCGCAGCTTTACATGCCATTGCCACAAGCAGTTACGCTTTCACGTGGAAACTTACAATTCATCATCTGATATCTTTCACACACGTAAATGATTAATTACAAAAGTCTTTCAATTATAACAACTGATGTTTTAGGTAAACATTAAAACAGATGTATTGTATTTTCACTCACCTACGCTGTATATTTCACGGTTTCTTTGTACAGGGACATCATTTTATTTTTACTTCAGTTTTTATTGTACCTGAGTTTTTGAATGTACTTCACTCCCACCCCTTCAACCATCTTCCACACAGATCCTTGACCGCATATACAGTCATAGTAGCCACAGTACGTTCCAAAAATATGTTCGAATTTTCCAGTGACGAAAGAGCTTTCAATATTGAATCATTTTCGCAAAGGTACTGTCGTCCATTTGCCTACGTCGTATTCCGGTTTCCCCAACCTGCTTTTATTCGCCAGCTAGTGGCTGGGCTGTCTTAGCTCTTTTCTGAGAACATTAATTTCTGTTAGGAATTGGACGTCTACGTAATATTATACAACTGTTTAAAATAACTTTAATAAAAGGGCCTCGTTAAGTAAATTAACTGTCACGTGAGTTCCCTCCTTTCTACGACCCTACGACATAACCACTTGGACGGATAGTAGATAGCATGTCTGAGTAATTTTATCTTTTCGGATCGGGCAGAAGTGAAGATTGAATTTACAGTACGTAAGGTACTCTTTTATAGAGTAGGTACATAATTATTTCAACATCAGTTACTAGTACGAAGAACTGGTAATTGGAATTAAGTACAATATGCTATAGTGCGATAATATGCACATTAGAACTGAAGCCTATATCGAAATGTGTTTAATATCCATATTATGATTATTTTTCAATTTAACTTCATTCTTTAGATTGTACGCTAATGTGTGTAGACAGTATAATGTACACTGCATAATGAATACGTCCACATGGACAGCTCAGTCCGTGAGTAAAAACACTCATTGTTAATACTGTACTGTATTTTGATTAAACAAAAACCTAATGAAAATGATTAAACTCAAAAGCGCAATATTTCCTAGTTTACGTAAATGGATGAACTGCTTTTCTTCCCTCCTATACCTAGTAAAGTGATTTGTTTGTATATTACGTCAGTATCATCGAACTCCAGTCGTGGAAGAGGATAGCAAACAGCGTTGATCCAGAGGTATAGGCAAATTAATATTAAAAATGTTAGTAAAAATAAAATGATGTCCCTGTAGATTCTCTATTCTCTGTGAAGCTTCCACTCGTGGCTACTTCCGTCATTGACTTCTAGCAGAATGTGGTGCCCTCAAGTGGCGAGGTAACACGTTAAAGTACGAAGTGTCCAACAAGCCCCACTGTCCAAAAGACCCTAAGTTACCCTACACTATTTCCTTGTTAGTATAACGCATTTGTGGCTGCAGTGCTAGTGATCTGGCCTCTCACTCAGGCGGCCCGAATTCGATCATCGCCCAGGTGGTGATGGAATTTGTGATGGACAAAACAGACTTTCCAGAGAGGTTTTCTCTATGTACTCCCGTTTCCTCTGCCATTCTGTCAATAGTCTCCATCTACTCCCTCATTTCATCCATCATCCATTCATATTGTGTTGTGGGTAGCACATGCTCCCGATGTTGATACAGGAAGAGCTTGGGGCTCCGGACTCGTGGGGCTCATCAGATTACTCTATGCCAGCGGTGGCGCAAATGCTATCGTGCGCCGAGCCACTGTGTAAGCTGCAACGTGCATAGCACCTATGGAGGGAGGCGGACACCCGAAGGGGAAGTGAAGCAACTGTCTGACATTAACGGATTTCATTTTCCTTACGTCAAGCACTTAAATATAATTTTATACAGTACAAGGCTACAAACTAATGTTTAGTACGTGTAACGAAGAAATAAATGAACAATATCACAACCTAAAATTAACTGTCTTCAGAATGTCTCTGCGGCAGAGTTTCAAAATCAGGAATTACGTCACTTACTGCCAATCGTAGTTGATCACGAAGGTATTTGTCTGTCAGTCGTGATCTAAATTTGATTTTTACTATTTTCATTGTTGAAAATAATTTTTCACAAACGTAAGTTGTAGCGAACATGGATTCAACAGAGCAAGAGAAAGAACGAAGCTTCGGATATTTATTTTCTGGCAAAGATGTGAAAAGTTCAACATTTGTCAAGTCCTATCATCTAGCTTTCATTTAACATCACATTGTAAATCAGTGAGTTTAAATTGAAGATCTAACCGCATTATTCGTACATCTGCTGAAAAAAGGATCGACCTACAGCGTTGATGATGATGATGATGATGATAATAATAATAATAATAATAATAATAACAACACTTAACCTTTTAATGTTTCTTCAGTAACATGTAGTAACTTATAATGCCGTTTTGTGTTGTACTTACCACCGTTTTCCTAGTAATACTTGTGAACAAAAATCATACATTTTATATTCTCATCATATTGTCAGCAAAAAATGCATCCTCCCATCCTACTTGGAACTTTCGTTTTTATAGAGGTACATGGTTTCGTGAGATACATTGGACGATACGCCACTCGCAGGTCAGAGGCAAATACAAATGGAACGGAGTTTGACTCCAGTGAGTGAGAGGGTGGGGGTTGTAGGGAAATGCACTGCCACCCAGGCCTTCTATCGGACTTGGACAACCCTCGTACGATTATATAAAGGGTCGGGCCTAGCCAAGCATACATTAATTCATCTTCCCCGCTCGCGGATGTGCGACAGTGATGAAGTTAGTATTATTGTGAACTGAGTTACATATTAAGCCTATAGTAATATTCAAAAATTAAAAAACACGCTGAATTTGACGTTTTATAACTGCTGTACGTTTTATTAGTTCCACTAAATATAGCCCAGATATTAAGTGAGAAGTTATATTCAGTGTAACCAAACCAAAGCATCTAAAAGAAATACATAATTTTTGGCTTCCTCACAAATTTAATTACCTTACATCATCTATTCTAACTAATAAAAACCATGTAATTCAATGCTCAAAGTGATTTTAAAAGACGACGTTATGTAACTAATAGAGTAAAATATAGGAAAGTTGATGGCGAAAATGTTAAAAGATTCAATAATTATTTAGAAAAATTAACTTCAACAATGAATATAACACAGGGACTTTTACAAAACTGCAATTATTAAAAGTACAAATAACCTCATAGCATGCAAAATAACAATTAAAGAATGGCACTAATGGTTACTAATAACTCACCACATTTATTGAAACGATAGGATAGGCCTACTTACTGTTAACATTGTTACTTAATATCTCACACTTTCTATTCTGTAGATGAATTCTTGACATTTCACAGTACTGTGTAAATATTATAATAATATTAAATGGTAAACATATTACATAAAATATAAAATATTATTGTTATTAAGGTATTAATTCTGTACATATTTCATATTTGCATTTTATTGTTAAACGTAAGAATTGGACATGTTCTTTATTCTATGCTGTAAAGCAAATGTAAGAATATTATGGAACAAATAAATCTATCTATCTATCTATCTATCTATCTATCTATCTATCTATATATCTGTCTGTCTGTCTGTCTGTCTGTCTGTCTGTCTGTCTGTCTGTCTGTCTGTCTGTCTGTCTGTCTGTCTGTCTGTCTGTCTGTCTGTCTGTCTGTCTGTCTGTCTGTCTGTCTGTCTGTCTGTCTCTCTGTCTGTCTGTCTGTCTGTCAAAAACTACAGGAGTCACAGCTTACTACACTTCTTTTCGCGAGATGGACACATTGTGTAGTCTGATATAATTTCAAACAAAATATGTATATTGATCTCGCAACTAGGCTGATGCTTTTCGAGGATAAAACTGTTCTTACATTTCACGCAATAATGACAAATTGTGTGTGATGTAAGTGCTGAGTTTCCTCTTTGTTAACAAAACAGCCTTATGCATTGATAAATAGAAAATTCAAGTGGGCCCTGTACACAGTAATTAAATACTAAACTCTTGGTCCTACAAACTTATTAAATATATATTTCGCTTATGCTCAGTCCTTTTCATCTTAAAATTTTTTGGGGCAATGCAGCCTCTATTCAGAGGATTTAATCATCCATAAACGAATATTACGATTTACGGTACGCCTACTTTAATTTAAATCCAAGGGAATGAGACATTTTTAGAATTGTTAAAGTCTTAACCAAAGTCTTAATTACTTATTTATTTATATATAAATCAGCTTTTTACAAAAACAATGGCGAAATGTTTAAATTAAATATTAATGTGTCCGAAAAATATAATAATAATAATAATAATAATAATAATAATAATAATAATAATAATAATAATAATAATAAATATTTGAGGAGAAAAATTCGCTCCGGCGCACAGTGGTTTCAAACTCAAATCTGACTGGACAAAAGGTATAAAAGTTTGAGCTTCAAAACAATGTAAATACTGCAGTTCTATAATCCTAAATAGTCGTGTATCTACGATTCGTATTCAGTTTTCCATATAAATTATTGTGGTCTGCGCAGGAGCAGTAGAAGCCAAGTGTTCAGCACAGACATTCTATTCTCGTTAGCATCGCCCGGCAAGTTACCTTCGGAACATCGATGTGTGAAGATATAATATATTGCCAATCCCCTTCGAGTTTCGATGAATAAAACTACAGGTATTTCCCTACATTTTTAGTGCATTTTCGAACTTTACCATTGTGTTATTTAGTTATAATACTCATTAATACATAGAGAAGTGTTCCAGGAAAATTTTTAAAATTGTATTTGCTGTAGCAGGCCCGCAAGAGCAAAGGCCACAAAAGGCCATTGTCAGAGCAGGTTCAGCATTTACATTAGTCATTTAGGTATGTAACTATAAAGGTTTTGTAACCAACTTCAACCACCTTCTCCTTTTATTTATATTTTAGTGATGGTGGACGGAATTCCAAGAAGAGAACTAGTTGACATTTTGTGACAAAAAGTAATATTTTAAGAAGTTTAGCCTGTGTGTGTGAGTATGTATTAATTCAAATGGTTCAGGAGATTCTGAGGGACATGATCGTAAATTAGTGCAGAAATACGTGCTGAATTCTGAATGAAACAAGAGCAATGGACTAATTGCTTCTACGTATTAAAAAACAATTTCTTAAGGAAATACAAGGATTGATTAAGTGTTAAAATGACTTTTTTTTTTAAATAGAATGTGTTTAGCAACGAAAAAAGAAAGATCGTCCACAAAGGCCGTTTCATGAATGTGCTAAGAAGTCAGAAGAGGAAGCTGAAGCCTTTGCTGGAAACACACTCGGTTGATGAGATTGCTCTTGTCGCAGAAATTGATTTGAGATCAACATACAGGCCTGATGCAGCAGAAATGGTAAAGCAAGTGTTAAGTTTTTACTCAGAAAGGGTCACGAAAATGAATGAAAGAAAAGAAAACAAGATCGCTTACGTAAAGAAATGAGACTTCTTATCGACATTCCCAAAACCAGAATTTGGTACGACTAATGACGGGAATAGCGCGCGGAGGTTCTTTGAAGAGCCAGGTTTGGCATCAGAAACTACTGGCGTACATGAAGGCTTGATTTGGTGATTTGGAACCATCTTTAAAACCATTTCGTAACTCGCGAATCAACCCCTTAATATACAAGCAGGGGGAGGGGTAAGGCATGATTTCCATCCCCTTAGCCAACACTTGTTCATTCGACGTTAAGGAATCTGGATACCCTTCTCTCCTACATTCCCTTCGCTGTGTATTGCGGGCTGCATTTTATATGACGTAATCTTTGCCGACCACTGCTTAAAACAATCGCCAGTGGGTACAGTATTAATATTGGAGAGTTTGAAAAAATACTCTTTGGGCACTGTAGAATTCTACATCCAGAAATATAAGTGGTATTACATGCCGCAAAGTGTGCGTAAAATACTTACCCATGATGCACAGTTGATAAACTAAGCCGTACTTCTGTTGGGATGATGTCCGAGGAGCCCCAAGCAGTCCGAAACAAAGATTACAAGGATTTCAGGGAATAAGCTTATCACGCGCGCAAATTTTGTAGAGCCGATACGACGATGGATTTGATGGAATTTCCTCTGGCCCGATGGTAAGTATTCTTCGTATCTAACGCCAAAACAGTAGAAAAAGTGTATCTTCTGATGTAGACCTACTGAGACTGCTCCAGGATCACAATGGTAATGATGATGATCATGATGATGATTGAAAATTAATAGAGTTGCAACTCTCTCAAATATCTGTAAATATTTCAAATGAGTTTATTTAACCAGAGTTAGCGGTTTTGTTAAAATTGTATTAATATGTAGGCTATTTTATTTAAAAAAAATAAATGATATTTGACTCAATATGTACGACTGTTGTGTATTTTTAACATCCTTCACAGATTAAAATCAAATAGAAAGTATATAATGCATTTGTGATTTCGTTCCAATCCCTGCGAAAATCAGTTTTGTAAAATTATTATAATTCTTTAAAATTCAACCCCTTTAAAAGGGTGGTTTATTCTATCCAATCGTAATCAGAGTTTACACGCAAATACAAAATGCCATTTGTAACCTGTATACAAAATTTTATGAAAATCTTTTAGAAACGAGGAGAGTTATTAATTTTGTCCTGCTAGATTTGTATTTAGAAACACTATGGGGCGCCGGGAATCGAACCCGCGTCCTTGGTTCTACGTACCAAGCGCTCTGACCACTGAGCTACGCCGACTTCAATCCACAGCACCGGACCGAACCCTCCCCTTTCAATGTTTCCCTTTGTGGCCTGACTCCAAGTTAGGCATATATGTTGACGTGTATCCAATGTCAACTGCCATTATACTAGGAGCGCACTCAGCTGAGTGACTTGTTTGGCCGGGATTCCGCAGTTACGTGCACAGTAATCTGTACAGACATATGCACTGCAGCTATGAGAATATTATAGATTTTTTATTAATTTCTCCTCAAGTATTAATTGTCAATATCACAGATATTATCCTGTAGGGCAAATTAATAAAAAATCTATAAATAATAATTTATTTTATTTTATTTTAATTTCTCTTCTACTAACCCAAGTCTACAATTAATACAAATAGGCCTACATAAGTAGTAGCAGTAGTAGCAGCAGCAGCAGCAGCAGTAGAAGCGTTGTGAAATACTATTATTGAAACTGTATTATACAAGAATATGAAATGAATTATTCATTAAAAACTACAAGACATATTTTTATTATTGAAAGTTTCCCGTTGTTTCCGTTAGCAACATTATAACCAAATTACCACTTGGCATAATTTCAAATTTGTAATAAGAAGTTTAAAGTGGCGTTAAAGGACTATTTGTTTTCATAATATTTACTCTCATTAATATACTGACTTGTCCATCCCACATTGTATAAGCTTACTAAGTAATATACATCAAAAGAAATGTACATTGCGAAGCTGATGCGCTTACTTAAAAATAAGATATATCTTATGTTTTGTTGGTTCTGCGTGTGCAGTTGTATGTTGAACACACAGCCGGCATAGTTCCAGCATTAAAACATTATTTTACATCAGATTGACAGTGGTAACACGTGTTAAGCACAGCACATTCTGCTTTTCTATAACCAAACAAAAAATGGCGGTCCATAGTACCGCAGGGAGAGCTTATCAATGGTATGTTGCCTCTCTATAGTTAACTCGTTGCGCAGCTATGCAGAGTATTTCTACGCAGGCCGGTTCCGCTGCTAACAGAATCTGTTGGCGAACGGCGAGCGGTCGTACGCCGGCATACGGTCAAGTCCGTACACGCTGCACTACGCAGACCGTCACACTCCACCTTTACCGCTTAGCTTGTAACATGTACAAAGATAATTATATTGCGCGCAGAATGACATAAAATTGTCTTATAAATATATATATATATATATATATATATATATATATATATATATATAATTTGAACTGGTAATGGAAATTACGGGAAAACGGCTGAACAGATTTTAATAAATGACCCCTCATTTTGAAGCTTGGAACCCAAAGTTTTTCGGAAAAGTAGTAGTTTTCAGTGAAATGTCAATTTTCCTACATCATTTTCCTTTTTTCCAAAATCCATCTTTCGTTAGTTTTGAGAACTAATTAATTACAGTCACGGCCGACTTAAGCGAAGCGAGCATCAAGTCGGCCGTGTTGCATTTCAGAATAAAACAAAACACACACTACAATAAACAATAGGCTGTTACACGAAGGCCATGACCTACAGGATTGCTGACATAGAGTTCAGACGGCTCAGATTCTTTCCCATCATAATGCCAATATGTCGATCTTCATTTGTGCAATTTTTTGATAACGTATAAAAATAATTTATAGGTCTGATTCTCTGGTCTATAGTTTTCCGAGTACAGTTGTGTATTGGATATTAAGAACTACAAAACTTAAGAATGTTTGATGGCATTATTACCATTAAAAATGAAATATTATTATTGTTAATGCAACACATAATGCTATACTGATATATGAAACCTTTTGGGCTTTATGTAAGTAGACGCAGAGAAAGAATATTTTATATTAGATCTTCATTTCTATAATTTACTGAGTAACGTCTATATATAACTACAAAACTTAAGATAATAATATTGTTATTAAAAATCAAATATTTTTATACTTATTAAACCAGTGGGGTTGGGTCTTTTTCATATACTTAATGGCACTGTAGCTTAGGATAGGGACCAATGGCGGGCTTATGTGAGGGCGGCAATGAACCTCCGGGTTCCTTAAAAGCCAGTAAGTAAGTAAGCAAGTAATGGCGGTGTAGTGTAGATATTGATATGTGTCATTGTCTTCAGTATTGGCTCGAGAGAGCGCAAAAATTACAGTTCCTAAGGAAAGATAAAAAGGTATTTACTTACTGATAAAATAAGAGACCTAGAAAATTTTGTAGTCTCCAGATCATTTCAGCAAGATCTCTTAGTAGGATAAAATGATTTTACGCTCTACATTTCAAGTTCTACATGCAGCAGCTATACGAAAATGCTATTGTTCGAAAGCTTAGCAAACCTGACATTTTTTTAACTTTTGCCTACAATCCACAATGACCTGAAATAGCTACTGCTATCGTCCTGACATTGATATTTGCGTTTTCGCGTTGAAACTCAAAAACTGAAGTTGGGTAGGTTCAAGAAAAAGTATTTGGCCTAAAAAAATCCATTCAGAGGGAGTATGTTTCATTATTATGGAAGCAAATAACTATCAAAAAGACAAGTATTCTTCATTGAAAATAAATCTGAAAAATTTTTATTTGAACGTCTAACGAACTTAGTTTGCAGCAGCATTTGCTGCACAAGCCACTAGTTCTTTATATTTTTATATCTATGATTGACCAAAATAATTTTGGATATTCGAAAAATTGGGGTGCGATATTGTTCTAATTTGTATTACCTCTACCTCTCGGTACAGAACTACCAACTATTAATCCCATTTCCAATCTAAATTAACCTCTCATTGTTTTTTCTTGGCAGCTAAGATTGTCTTTTCTTCTGGATTTCGAACTTGCCACTTTTTTCAATTCCAGTCGATACGAAATGTGCAACAAGAATTCATTCATTTACTGTTCTGCCCAAGGGCAGGGTTTTCACTGCAAACCCAGCTTTCTCCAGTCTTTCCTATTTTCTGCTTTCCTTTTTGTTTCCTCATATGATACAAATATCTTAATGTCGTCTATCATCTGATATCTTCTTCTACCCCGAACTCTTCTCCCGTTCATCATTCCTTCAGTGCATCCCTCAGTAGGCAGCTTCTTGTCAGCCATTGATCCAACCAATTCCTTTTTCTCTTCCTTATCAGTTTCAGCATCATTCTTTCTTCACTCACTCTTTCCAACACAGCTTCATTTCTTATTCTGTCTGTCCATTTCACACGTTCCATTCTTCTCCATATGCACATTTCAAATGCTTCTATTCGCTTCTCGTCACTTCATCGTAATGTTCATGTTTCTGCCCCCATACAATGCCACACTCCATACAAAGCACTTCACTAGTCTCTTCCTTAGTTCTTTTTCCAGAGGTCCGCAGGTCCTTTTTCTATTAAAAGTTTCCTTGGCCATTGTTATCCTCCTTTTGACTTCCTGGCAGCAGCTCATGTTACTGCTTATAGTACACCTCAAATATTTGAAGCTGTCCACTTGCTCTACGCCTCATTTAGAATTCGCCAGTTTATCTTCTGTATCTTTCTACCTGTGATCATGCTCTTCGTCTTATTTGCATTTATCTTCATCCCATACAACTCACAGCTATTAATTAGCTCCAGTAGCATATCATTTAGTATCATTTCCTCCTCTGCTAACAATGCCATATCATCAGCAAATCTTATGCACTTTATCCTTCTTCCTCCTACTATCACTCCCATGTTCTGAAAACAGTTCTTTACTAAATCCTCCAAGTAGATGTTGAACAGTGTAGGTGATAAAGGCCATTGTTGATGTACTTCTCTCCCAATTTCACTTCCTTCTGACATTTCTTCTCCTATCCTGATTTTCACTCGTTGTTTCACATAAAGATTACTGAACAGAATTCTTTATCCGTATTATGGAAAGGCACTCACGTCACAAAGAGTTTCTGCAGATGATACTTCCTTCATGGTTTTTTGGTGTCTAGCCAATTAAATGTAGCATATCTATGTTGACGACTTTTAGTATTGGCACTGCAAATTTTGCCATCCATCATCATCAGTATTAATTTAGAAAACACTTTTACTTGTATTATAGCTACCATCTCCGTTGTTGGCATAAGATATTGAATTTGCTATGCCATTTTATTTATTTTCTTGAGTGACATGTCTCTTGTATCTTTTCCAAGAAGCTGTGTGACTGGTGTAGGAAGAGGCCTTGAATTCTGCAGCAGGCATGCGTGTCTGAAGGCACTAAACACATCTGGATTATCGTAATGGCTTGACTTGTCTAGTATGTTGAATTTCTGTTTATATCGACTTTCCCTCTATTACTGTCACAACCCCACTTAATAACCGTTTCAGGTATTTCTTGTTGTACCAACACCACCCTATTAATTGTATGGTCAAAAATGGCTTGTAATTTTATTTCGGCTGGAATATCAGTTATTTCAACTTTTTCTTGGGGTGGATCACATACCTTCTTTGCTCCCTACAGCTTGTCGTAGTAAGGATAAACTTTATTGCTTCTGATTTTAGAACCCATTCGTTTATTCATATATTAACGTTTAATCAACTTATTTTCCACAAAATAAGAGAAAGCTTCCTCCGGTGTACAAGATGTAGGGGGAAAATGGTGATTCATGTGATTTCTTACATTTTGGAAGCCCTAGGACGGTTAGTTTCGGTCACTTGGTCTAAAATATAGCTGCAAGCTTTTTTTCTGACACTCTAAGAGAGTCCTGTGTTGCGAATGATAATTATTCTTATGTAGAAAATTTCTGTTAGAGAACGAACAAATTTCTTACTTTTTGTTACGATTTTCTGGATCTTCGAATACCAGAAGATGGTAAATGAGACTTTTTAACTCAAAGTTGTTTTTGCAATTAATTTATAAACTTTTCAGGGAACTTCAGACTTTCCTGCAACCAGTTACAATACATTTTTTTTTTCCAGTCCTTAATTAACTCATCCCTGAAACTCTAAACTGTTTTCTTGAAACAAATTAATACGTTCTGTAAGCATTTCTGTATACTAAATTTATTTTGTACATAATCACCTAAATCTTAGCGTTGGCACATTATGTCTAATTGGTCCATTCTCGTCATTGTCGGCAGAAACCGTTGTTTCTACCCTGAAATAAAATAGTTTTTTCTTCAAAGGCGCAAAGATCGACAAATCTGAAAATAAGCATTGTGAACATCAAGAGTTTACCTACATTTTCATCTGAAAAGTGCACCACTTGCCGAGACCTGTGATAGTTAAAATTATATTTGAATATGGTACATTCAATTTCGTTTATACTGTAAACAAGTCTGTATATATGGACGGATTTAACTATTTTATATTCCATTAAATTGAACAAAAATTGTATGAATCTAAAGTACATTCCTGTGAGTAACACATCCATTTCAAAATAATGCAATATAGCGCTTGGATAGCTTTCTCAACGTATCCAACTTCACACGCTAGAACCAAGTCTGGTGCGCAGTGGATGCTCCTCATCTGTAAGCCCACTTCGAGGCTCTCCAAGCCGCCGTATCCTACTGCAATCTGAATTTCTTTGAAGTTGTTGTTTAGTCAACTGTCTGAACCTCACAAGTGAGACCAAGAAGGTACCACTGAGGAGGCAAGTAGGCCAAGAGATAGTGGGATAGAGTGGCCAGGTCCTCTCCCTCTTTCCTTGAAGGATGTTGACGTAGAGATGTTTATCCTAACTATAAACATAGAAATGGTCGATTTTGTGAGAATCGGTAGATTGAGATTTTTCCTGCAGACTGAGCCTCTGGCCCACTGCACTGTGGACCGGTCTGCATAGGAACTCTGTGCACATGCGAGTGAGGGAAGATATTTTATTCACTGACAGTATTATTCTTCGTGTTTTTAATCACATTACTGATGTAAATGTCACATTATTTCTGGAATTTGATGAAGCGCTCAACAGAGTTGAAACCTGCCTTCGAAGGAAGAAATGTTTATTTTGTTGTTGTGAGCTTAGGGAATTATTTCAGTTGATGTAATACTAAGTTTATAAAATGTTGTAATACATTATATTGTTACTGCATAGGAAGTTGCCGACTACACTTCGATTCAGAACCCTTAGTTATGCACTTTTCGTACGTTTCGGTTCGATCCGAAGGATGTTACGCTTGTGCATCTGAGGGATCATTTTTTGCGGAACGTATAAAAAAAATATGAGCTGCTTTAACTGAAAAATGAGTATAAAGAAACGACTTAATGTTTTAACATGTAAATAAAAAATTGACGTTTCTGTGTTTTCCCCACAATCACTTTCGTCTTTTTTCACACTTGATATGTGGGTCATCCTAATTCATTAAGGGTGGGAATACGTGATAATTAATTGCTTAATATTTACGTTTACAAAAAAGACAATGTTATATTGCGCATATAGATTAATTATTAACATATTTGCAACTTTCTTGTTGTAAAATAAAATAACTTATTGTATTACCTCAGTCTAGTACCTATACAGTCACGAAGCTCAACACGTAGGGAATATGCATCCATAGATAGTTGCTAACCACATACAATGCGTAATAGTACTGGCACAGTCTATTGTTCCTAGTACCCTCAACATCTAAGTTTCGTGACTGTATACACTAGACTAAGATATTACTATATGCTATGCATTGTACTTTATTGGTCTCTCTGCATCAGACATTGCAGTTTCATATTACTGAAATAGGCATTATAAACCGTTATGGTAGATTCGTCATCACCTCTCCCTCATGCCGTTCGGCTTCAGTACTCGTGGCGGACATATTAATATCCCTATACAATTATGTAGCATTGAGCCTTGCGATATAGAATTTAACAAATAAGTAATGTCCAACTAATAGATATTTATATAAAATTTGGATATTTACAGTTTGTAACGTACTAAATTTTCACATAAAATATTGGCTGCGATCAGTATGTTATGAATTAAAAAGATGTAGCAACAATGAGTATCAATTATTCCTGACTACATGATGCGATGAGGAAGGTGGTAAAGGATAGCCAACTTCACAAGGCCGAAAAAGTAAACTGGTGTGATTCTGTCTTCCCGTAACATTTGCATTAAAAGTAAATAAATAGAAGTAATCTATAGGTAAATGAGAAGAACTGTGCTGTTTATATCAGTTACTTTTACTTCATTCACATACAGTATACATACCTTAAGGAAATGCAATGATTTTACTGGACATTATGATATTTTGGTACTACTGTAAAGTAGTGTGTTGAGCGTCCTCGTCTCCTCGTGTGATTCAAAGCGCGGACGCTCGGTGGGTGATATTTCAGTGAATGGTGAAGTGTTAACTAATACATATCATACAAATATATCGTAATGTGTGCGTGGTGAAAAATTGGAAAATACAGAGTTTCCAAGGAATTTCTTCGCGAGTTGAGAGGTTAGTTTAATGTTTATAATTATTATAAAACATATATGGCTCCTATTTTAAATTAATTGTCAAATCTTCCGTCGACATATTACCACACAAATATTACACAGTACGGCAGATGTTCGATACTTCGAGGAGATACTTCAAAATACTCATTTTTCTCCGTATCACATTGATTTCTGTATAGAATTTACGCTGGAAACTTTGATAGTAAATGAATCGCTGTGTGAAATAAGGGCTTCAGTCCACATTTTATCGAATATGAGTTCTGCAATGCTTGGAAAAAGTGGCATAAGTAATTTGCCAGAAAAATTTTTTATTAGTTTATTGATAACTCACGGAACATCTGCTCGCTTGGGAAAAAAGACATAAGAATTTCTCCCATTAGAATAATTCATACAGAAGAAAATCAAATCGACATAAACCAGTGTGAAGACAGTTTTTTCCTTCTCCTTTAAAATTAACTTTTTTGACTTGTGCCAATTTTCCCGAGTACTACAGAGTTATTGTTGAAAATTGGTATGTTACTTATGGTTACATCGATCTGTGGTAGAAGGTAGTCAGTCGGATATGTGTATACAAAAATACGAGTTCCTATTTTAAGTGACATGTGCAGAAATGACCTCAGTCCAGGACTGAAGTCCTTTTTGCATATAACTCGGCATATATTACAGACTTTAAAAATTACATTGCAGTGCGTATCCAGTGAAAGTGAGAAAATTTATTGAAAAATTATTTCATTCATTTATTACCATAATTCACTGTTCTCTTAAATTGACTGAGAATATTGGAAATTGCTGCAAATCAATGACTTTCCCATTGAAAGTTGTTATATAAAACAGTTTTTGTCTCTGAAAGGAAGCAAAGAGAACAAAATTGTATTAAACTTTTTTCTTTGAAATATCTCAAAGAATAATACACTGAAATTAATGATATTACTTTAGGTCCATCCTCTTGTAAATCTTATATTGTTCCCTTCTCAAGATACGCATATGCATAGTAGGCTAACTCGAATCGATGTTCACCTTTCGCTTGCAAGGTGTAGTAATTGGAAACAGTTTTTCGAAAAAAAAAAACAGACTCGGAATTACATTGTTAGGTTAGCAGTCAAAGTTTTATTAACTTAATAATAATAATAATAATAATAATAATAATAATAATAATAATAATAATAATGATATGATATGATATTTATTTGTCAGTCAACTTTACAATTCACAGTTATGGTGGACCTTCACATTTCTGTTTTTCGATCCACCATCCCTTTAATACACACAACTCTTTTCTATTAGTGTATTCTTTGCCGAGTATTTCTTGATTACTTTCTAATGTTCTGTTAAGACTGAATTGCTATATGTCCTTCCCTCTCTATCCTCTTCTATTCTCTCCCTCCTACCTAGACTGTCTCCCTTCCATTTCTCGCTCACCTATTAAATATTGCATATTCCTTCTTTAATATTTGCGTAATAATAATAATAATAATAATAATAATAATAATAATAATAATAGTGGAGCAAATGAGAGGGATATGGAATGCCATTTTGTTTTCTAATCCTACCGTCTAAAATATTCATATGAAAAGACAGTTTTTATGATAATGCATATTACATTCATTAGACATAAACATAGAAAGAACATGATGCATGCAATAAACACAATTTTAAAAAGACCAAAGATATGAAAACATGGGTTTATGGAATAGAGATATACTATATGGAATACCCATGACAAAACCATTAAAAATAATATCACTGATTAACGTTACAAATTCTTTACTGTGTTAATTATTACAAAAATTACCTGGTTGACTGGTTTCGAAGTGGTGTCCGTCACTAGGCTTCGGGCAGTGACGGACATCATGTCAAAACTAGTCAAGCAAGAATTTTTTGTAATATCGTTAAAAGAATTTATCAAAGAATGAAGTAAAAAATATTATTACAAATTACAAATATATGGATGTGATTCCTATTCTGCGCACTGTTCATGGAGGCCACATCTCACACTGAATACCTCATTATCCAAGCGTTTCCCCTGGTATCTTCAAGCAATTAACTGCCACAAAATATAGGCTACGTACAGTTTATATTACTATCTTGTGGTTTGGACGTAGGCTTCCGAACTTTTCGTCACAAGATTCTTTCAACTTTACTTCACGATGGTTAGGATTTGTTGCGAGGGCTCCGTAGCTTTCTGCTTCCTGATGTATTCCATAACAGAGAGCTGCAGATCGGGGTTTAGAACCGGGTTAGATTCGACCGGTCAGAGATTCAACCGGTTAATTCGAACATCCGACCGAATATTTGATTTTCAAGCTGTTACCCCTGACTGTATTGCAGACTAGACAGAACACTAGGTGCACTTAGTCATATAAGAAAATGACATTTTTCGAGTACACAATCAGGGTAACAATTGAAGGAAATTTAGTTTGTCTCATTGAAGAAAAGTGTTTGCAAGTACTGCTACAGTTGATTCGACATATAACACACATCCTTTTATTATTTTGAACATGCAATAACTTCATAAGTATCGTTTATAGGTATTTTAAACTTTGAGTCTTACAATTAGAAGTTGCTTATAAAAATGTGTTAATAGTATACTGGGTGTTCAGTTCAAAGTGTGTCATGGCTCGCTGTATGCCGTCATGTGGCTAGCCGATGAGCCTAGACAATTCAATCTTCCTACACTTCCGCAGAGGTGTATACCTATGAGGCAGAGAAGTTGCCTAGCGAGTACGGCGTTCGTTCTGAAGAATATGTGCCGATACGTACGGTAACGCCTGTAGTGGCAGGAATGTGAACTGTTTTGAAATACGTACTATTGGGATATGGGGAGAGGGTTAAGACGATTACTTACGTATTTGTTGACCTTAACTTCGACGGTCAACATGGACACGGAGCATTTGATTTGTGTTGTGGAATGTTACCGTACGCAACCGATGATAACAAATACCCTGCGTACGACTTGCCGGCGCAAAACACAGTTCGAAAGAGGTTATGGTAGCACACAGTCCGTACAGACCGCCATCTGTTGCTACGACGTTCAAGTTATACCGTACACGTTCTCAAGTTCAGATTGAAGAACGCCTTAAATAATAGGCAACTTCTCTAACATATAAGCTGAAACTCGCTTCAAATCGGTGACCCAACAACAGTGACGTCATGACACACTTTGAAATGAACACCCAGTAGTTTTACATGGAACAAGACGTGCATAAGCCATGCATATTTTTCTTACCAATAAACTCTACATAGCTGGCGTTTTATTATACCAGTGTTAAACAGTATGTCATAACTCCATAATTTTATTACGTCGTAACTTTTTCTCGTCACATATCGACGAAATCTCGTTCGATTTGCATTACCCGAAAATCGATAGTACATAGGTACTTACTGTTTACGTAACATATCGCGGATGGTTTAGAGCACATATCTCACATAGAAAGAAATGAGATGTGGGCAAAAAATACGATTTCCAAATTGCGAAAATACAGAAAAATTAAGTACCATATAGGTCTACAGTACTTTAATACGTCATTGTGTATATTAATAAATGTCTTGCATAATAGGTAGGCATTATATTAATAAGTCATAAGAATAAAAATTTAAAAAATCCATAGCGATACAGCACTGAAGGGCCAAGACCGACCAGCCGGCTGCTGGCCTCACGCCCACATGCCGACGCAGAGGTGGACGATCATCCAACCAGAATGGAGGTATCATGTGGTTAGCATGATGATCCTCCCAGCCGTTATAGCAGGTTTGCGAAACCGGATTTTCGCTACCTATCGTAGTTCCCCAAGTGCCTCGCGATGCTGGGTGGCCACCGGTCCCATACACTGGCCGAAATTTCATGAGAAAATTTATTCCCCCATGAGGATTCGAACCAGCGCGCATTCCGTAACGCGAGTCCTAAGCAGGCTGCCTTAGACCGCGACTCCACGGGGACAACCTTAAGAATACTCAGCTCATATTTTACAATATCGTAAATGTATGTTTTGTTCATAAGTAGGACGAGATATATGCGGTACTTATTCTGGCTAAAAGGGCAAAAGAAGATATTGTAGATTGTATAGTCAACTGTCCGAAGACGGGTCTGATACCAAGAAGACGCCACTTATAAAGTAACTAGGTCAAGTGATGATGGGTAGAGTGGCCAGTTTCTTCTCCCCCTCCATTGCATGCATTGCCGACCAGCTACATATTACACAAGTCAAACTTCAGATATAAAGCTAAAATGTCTAAATAATGATTATTGAAAGAAACACGTTTTCTGTCAATTTATTTCAAGTAGAAGGTATGTTTTCTTTATACTGAAGAAAACATCATGTATAGTACATCCGCTCAAATGAGAGCCACTTGGAACGTGCGATTGGACACACTTACCGCAGGGAGCAGGTAGGCACGCGACTCTGAACAGGTTCCATGTAAACAACGCTGCGTTGCCATATCTCCCTTCTGAAGACTGAAGTGAATCTTCGTGTGCGTCTTGTAAAAACAGAACTAAAACACGAACACCTCCTATTCAGAGTCCGTTGAGTCACTATTTAAATCAATTACACAAGATTCCAAGCTAGTTTCTAAGGAACGATAATCACTTTCTTTTGTCTTTACATGTTCGATATACTTCACCCAATGCTCTTTATTGTTAATGTCATCCATCACAGTTAGTATTAAATCCCATACTTCTTGAACAGATTTATTTCCCAATTCATTTTCTGACCTGACATTTCTCTTCAGTTCCCACCAAACGAATTCTATGGCAATGGTAGGGGGGACAGTCGTAGTACAACATGGCCGTATTTCGATGACTGTTCGTCAATTACAGTACACACATCTTTTTTATGTAATGGCTACGTTTTATCTCTTGTAGCAGATGTAACTTTGTTGTTGGGACTGGCGTGGGCAAAGGAATGTTATTTTCACGTTTCAATGGCATCTACAGTATTGTTGATCTAGTGGTAGGTACAGGATTCACAATACGGGAATGGTATGGGGCATTATCCATAATGATGTCAAACGATCCTTCGAGTCGTTTTAGCAAACATTCCACAAATCATTCTTCAAAGATTTTAGAATTCATAGTCCCACGATTATCAGCCGGGGCATCACACATACTTTGGTGAGTAACGAATAATGAATGGAATGAAAACATTTCTTCCCCTCGCGTGTAAAATTGCCTTCGTTATCCTTTATCTCAAGAAAAATTGCCATCACAATAACTTGACCCATCTGACTAACGACACTTTACTCCGTCATGGGTATCATACCATGTTTCATCTAAGTAAACTTCTGCATAACCCAGTTGTCGATAATACTCTATATTCCGTAAATACGAGGAACGCCACATCCGTATTCGTAATGAATCCATTGCTGCTGGTTGAGATCCATGAGTTTTATATTTAAACTCCATTGAATGTAATAGTGCCATTAAAGTATTTCTTTGATACGGAAACTCATATTGGTAGCTTGTGTTTTATTACGCATTGCATTGAGAAGTTTATTTGACGTTGGAGCTATTTTATTTTTTATTTATATTATATGAAACACAAAAGCCACAATATACATATGAACTTGTTCTCGGAGCACTGACTTAGATCTGTCAACAGCGCTGGCTTACCAAGAACCAGCCGCGTGCTTCCAGACTGAAACACCTGACGCCTCCCGCTCAAGGTAGTGCAAGTGGCTCTCATTTGAGCGGACGTACTATAACCACTTATAATATTCTAGTCCTAAATTTACAGTTACAAGCACTTAGATTTCCACTCGCACCAGAGCCCTGCTTTCTTATATTCATGAATACTTGACACCATTTTGTAACTTCTTTGGTGTAGTTTTTGCAGAGTATTATAAGAAAATTTGATTCAAAGTATCTGTCACCATTTTTAATTATTCTAGTTAGAGGCAAGTGCATTTAGTAACGAAGTCAAGCGTGCTTTAATCCATTCTCTACTCCAAGAGGACAGGGAAGGATATATTAAAAAAAGAAAGTCATGACGCATTCATTTTTTCCGAATTCGAACACAGAATATATGATATGGTCACCGTATTCATAGATCTAGGCCTAATTAAAATTAAGTCAATAATTCATTTCTTCCCCATGTGTGAAGACTTCGACGTGATATTAAAACTTGCAGTTCAGAACTTACAAATCCACCTGCTTCAAATCTTCTTTTACAATTTCAGCAACAATTCGTATATGTTGCTTTGTGAATCTATATTTTTCTTTAAAATTCTCATCGTTGAATTTAAATAAATAAAAACGAGTTTTCTAGTTCTCCATTTTTCTATATTCACAATTATTTATACCATCAAAGCCTTCAATGCCCTCTGTATTTATTAAATAATCGTTTAAATTTACCATTTCGCTTGTATAACTTTCTTTACAGAAGATATTTATGTCAGCTTTCGAAAAAAAAAAAAGTAGGGAAACAAACGATCAGCTGTTTACAGAGTCGGCCATCTTGTCCTTCTGTGCAAGACTTACACTAGGGGGATAGGTTGTGTAACGATTATAATATGTAATTGTACACCTCTTATATATGGAATAGCTTATATGTAGTTTATTAGTTACGTTTTACGTTCCAACGGTGTATAAGTCCTGTGTAACCTTCATACTGTCGGCTACATAATTTATAAGTAAAATGAAAATGTATAACTACTCGTAAAAAGAAGTTGTTATTCATATAGAATGCTTTTTAACTACTGTAAGTACACATGCATTATTATTTCACTGAGAAGTCATTTGTAATAAGATGGAATGTAAGTTTTAAGAAAGAATATAATTTTAGCAAAAGAAAATGTACTTTCAGCTTTCTGCTCGCTGTAGTTTCACACTGCATGTTGTTCTTGAAGATAGGTCATTGAAATATCTGGAAGACTCAATGACGTGATCTGCCTTAACTGCTTTATTTGAAAGCACATTTGAAGCGCACCAAGACAACCTATGAACAGTCAGACAATTCACAACGTATTTGTGATTTAGAATGGGAAAATGGGCCTCTTGTCGCCAAAGTGAATTTTACAAGAGAGCTGAAAAACGAAGTTAATCAAAATTAAATTATTTTGTTTTTTATTTTAGTTTCTTACAACTAGGCATAAATATATAACAATAATACAATTTAACTAAATATATGTTCAAGTGACAAATATAGTTTGGATTATGTGAGTTGAACTTTAACCATCTTTTCTCAAAACACTGTTTTTCCTATTGGAATTCAGAATGTTACATCCTTGTCGAGTTTTTAGATTGTTGGGTCAATTTTGTATTAAAATGGGTACACTTTCATCCTTTACAAGAAGAATTGAAAAAGTCAACTGAAGTTTTCCGACAATAGGTTCCTTTTTCCCTTTCCGCATCTCATTTGTTATATAATTTATACAGTGCAAATCTGTAAAAAGTTTTTCTAGCCACAAAAGAGATTTTCTTCTATTGTTGTAAGACCATTTTTTCCAAAGCGCACCTGCCACGTTACGATGCTAACTGAAACATAAGGAAAGAGTTACGATAGTATCCACGAGATGGAAGAATCAATAGTGATGACTTGCTGGTATTCCAAAACCGCCTAGTATTTCATATCCCCTCTTTTAGTCTAATGATGATAATAATAATAATAATAATAATAATAATAATAATAATAATAATAATAATAATAATAATAATAATAATAATAATAATGCAGTGATAATGTATTTTCGTGTAAGGCTAATATAAAATGTTTTGTTTTGTTGCAGGTAAGCGACCCCTCCATGTGTCCAGCTCTGTCGACGTCGACTGTAAGGTAAGTTTTTTTAAGTATTGACTGGGTACGTCCCTGTGGGAAATCTCTTTATAGATGAATGTCTTTTAATGAGTACAATAAACATAGTAATTTAAAAACATATTTCGGATACTCTATCATCACGGTATATTTAATTCTTCCTTTTCGATGGAAGAAACTACGAACTATATGAGAAAAGTGTTGACGTATCACGTGATTACCGTAACACGTGACATTCAGAAAACAGCGTCTAACTTTATTATAATCGTATTATATAGAACGACGTATCTCGTAAATCGAGCCGCAATCTGTACGTTGCAGAATTTCAGAAAATCTATTTGTGAATTTGTTTAGTCAACAGTGTTTATATTCTGGTATTAAAATTGGTGTGAAATTTCCGCATTCAGTTGTAAATGAATCTACCGTCGGAGAGACATAGAAATACAGCCGTAAAATCGGCTGTGTAACCTTTTCATCTGGTTAGTTGGTCTGTAATCATTAAAGTGACTGCAATGACCGCAGTTTATAATGACAGTGGAAAGTTTTGATCAGTGAAAAGTTTATAGTGTCAGTGAAATGTGTTCTAATCGTATAGAATCAGTGAAGTGTGCCATAGTGCCAGTGCAGTGAGTGAGATAAGAGTGAAGTGAAAGTAGTGAAAGAGTATCAGTGCCAAAGAGAAGATTGGAGCGTGCGAAATGGACAGACGGAATAACAAATGAAGCTGTGTTGGAAAGGGTGGGTGAAGAGAGAAAATAATGCTGAAACTTATCAAAAAAGAAGTAAAAGGATTGGTCGGACCACTGGCTGAGAAGAAACTGCCTACTGAAGGATGCACTGGAAGGAATGGTGAACGGCAGAAGAGTTCGGAGAAGAAGAAAATATCAGGTGATAGACGACATTAAGATAATATGGATCATATGCCGGGACTAAGAGGAAGGCAGGGTGTAGGAAAGATTAGAGACAGCAGGGTTTGCAACAAATTATGAATGAATGAATGTAATATAATATAATATAATATAATATAATATAATATAATATAATATAATATAATATAATATAATATAATATAATATGTATGTATGTACGTATGTATATACATACGTATGTATGTATGTACATACGTATGTACGTATGTATGTATGTATGTACGTACGTATGTATGTATGTACGTACGTATGTATGTATGTACGTACGTATGTATGTATGTATGTATGTACGTACGTATGTATGTATGTACGTATGTACGTACGTTTGTATGTATGTACGTTTGTATGTATGTACGTATGTATGTATGTATGTATGTATGTATGTACGTATGTATGTATGTACGTATGTATGTACGTATGTATGTACGTACGTATGTATGTACGTACGTATGTATGTATGTATGTACGTACGTACGTACGTACGTATGTATGTATGTATGTATGTATGTATGTATGTATGTATGTACATGTAGGAACTTTTATTAGAATATTGTGTGCTGGTGGTCCTCTATTTCTATTAGGTTCGGTAGCAGACCATTTGCATGCATAGAAATTCAATGAAACACCATTTGGTTGGTTTACATCTTCATCCACTCCATCCGAGTCGTAGTCTTGTACTGAATCCGTGTCATGTTCAGAATTATAGTCCAGTTGATTTTCGACTTCACACTCACTCGCATCACTGCCTTCACTTTCATCTACAATACTGTTTACAAAGCGTGGGAAACCAGAATCGAACACTGATACACTTTTACGCGCATTAGTAGCCATACTCCACTATGAAAACTCGTTGGTTGTACATTGACAAGGTGCAGATACGCAACTGAAGTTGAGGGATAGAAAAGGATACCGCTCAATATTTTAGCTATTACGGGGAAAAAATAACGGTACTTGATGGTCAGTGACACAGCTAATGGATTAAGCTTGACAAAAGAAAAAGGTACACAAAAGATTTAAAGAAAGAAAGCAATGGTTAAAGAATGTCAGGGGTATACAATTTGCCTAGTAGGCTATCAAAAAAGACCCCACAACTCCGTTTGAGGGTTGAATACAATTACAATTAATGGAAACAAAGGAGTGGGATGAGACGAAAAGATTTATTGAAGCTTATGAATTGGAAAGTTGTTTGTGGAATATGTTTGACAATAATTATTACAAGAATAAAGACCTGAGAATTCGGGTATTGTCAAAACAAGCTGTGACAGTCATTTGGGGCTTCGTTGCGAGAAGGATTTGGAATATCTACCGCTTCCACATCCTCTTCGTCAAGTCCTCACTGACAATGCGATTCAAAACTGCCAGCAAGGACAGGCTCTGAATGGAGTAGTTTTGCAGGTACTCAAGAGTCGCATTCCATCCTATTGCATTCACTAAACAAAGACTCCTACAAATTCTTGAATATACCGGCGCTAGCGGTAAATGTCGAAGTTCAAGAAAATTTTCTCAGTATCCTTTAAAGTAAGATATTTTTTTTTTTATATTTTCAGCAGATGAAAGATTGTATTAACTGGATGATGAGCATATTAAGCGATGGATTTTACATGGTTTTATATAGGGATGTGAACGGACCGGACGAAAAGAGTGTATAATGCGAGATAACTTAACAAACGGGCTTGCATTATCGTGGTTTCACTGTATATCAAAAGTTGGTTTCCTTTGTTCTTTGAATTCCCTAGAAGTACTGTATGTTCTTTTATTTTCCTCTGGAAAAATTTTAATATTTTCTTCCCACCTTATTCTGTGGAATGTGCAAAATGGAACCGACACTAAACTGTCACGAGTTATGACAAATATATGTCTATTGTTTTCACACAGGTACAAATAGGGGTGGCTAGGCGTCTCACTTGAAACAAATGGATGTGAAATTAGGGAAAACCAATTTGTTGCCAAACATTTTAAAGAGGAGGGTGTGTGTGACACACGGCGACTGAAGGGCCAAGAGTGGTTTTCTTTTGTTACCGTAGGTATAACAATGAAATATTGTAACTGACCAGCAGCTTCAGACTTCGATTCTCTTTGTGTAATTGAATCTTATTGAATACAACCTCTATTTCTCTGACAAAATGGGGGACCAGGATCGATGGCTGCTTTTATTATTGCGACAATTTCGAGGTTGTAAAAATAGCTATTATTAATTCGTTTGACATCAGTGAAGGTTTGTTAGCGGACAGTAGGAAATCATTTTCATTTGAAAATTTGCACAAGGTATTCGTTGTAGATTGCAAGTCAGGTCTCATAACATAGATACAATGAAAATTAATAAAAATAAGTGAAAAAAATTTATATGCCTTGAAATTCCTTAAATTTTCAGTTTTGTGTTCTGGTTGTTATTCTAAGTGTAGTTTATACAGGGACATCATTGTATTTGTACTAACATTTCTAATATTAACCTGGCTATACCTTTGGATTAACGGTTGAGAACCGGAAACCGTTTGCTACATCTTTCCACGACTGAAGTTCGATGATACTGGCGTAAAATACAAATCACATTACTCGGTATAGGAGTGAAGAAAAGTAGTTCATCCATTTACGTAAACTAGGAAATATCGCGATTTTGAGTCTGATAAATGTCATTAGGTTTTTGTTTAATCAAAAGGTAGTATTGTATTGACAATAATATTTTGTTTACTCGCTTGATCTCAAGTAGGTGTAGTGATTGCAAGACACGCCCCTAGCAGAATTAGAAAGGCGCTAATGTAATTTCTTACGATACCAACTGTACTCCCACAGTACCATCCCACCCCTTGGGTCATGACGTCATGTAGAGAGTTTCGAACTTCTCTCTCGTGAATTGGTGACGCTAGGCCGCAGTTTGGTTATGGCCCTAAAGGGAAGAATAAAGAACAAAACAATCCTCCGAAAGTAAATGTTGAGTGTTTGTTTTATAGCTATTTAGTGTAAGTTACATACTCATACTGCAACTGCGCGTCTTACTTAACACTATTTTTCCTGTAGGTCTAGGTTATCTTTGACTTCATTAGATAGGGATCTTGGTCCGGTGGTTACACTCTTACTGTAGAACAGCGTCATTGTGATCTGGAGGAGTATTACATCCATTCTTAGAGACTGCTATAACACTGCTTCAATCACATGTTCCCTTCGATGTGGAGCTGGGCTTGGGCGTGGTTTCGATTCCCGCTTCGGCTGATCAACTGACTTTGTTTTCTCAAGTTTTCGCGAACAGTAAGCAGAATGTCAGATAATGACATGGCGAATCTTCGACCTCATATTCTTCAAAAGACATCTCATTTGTGACTAATCCCGTCGACGTTAAATAATCTTGTAGCTGATACAACGTCGTTAAATAACCGGCTACAAACTTCTTGTATCAGCCAGGGAATATAATATGTTACAAATACATTTACTTAGAGACTAATCCTGTTGCTCCAAGACAAAATGTCACTTTTGCAGTCTTTCAGGAGCGAGAATTACAAGTTTGAACGACTTGTTTAAAATCATACTATCATGTTTCTTACAAGTTGGTTAGAAAGTCATAGAAATGCGATATACATTATCATATTTTGCCAGAATAAAGATAGGCCTAACATTAGGATGCACAACATAGACTACAGGAAAATCTCATTTTCGCCAAAAATTGATTCATCACATTTGCCTGGAAGTCACAGAATTTCTGTAGTGGCTATATGTCGAAGCATTATCTCTTAATATTTTCCCAGGTGTTTTCCATAGCACGCGACACTGAAGGTATTATTGAAGAAAAAAATGTAAAAGAAACTAATTTTCAAGTCGTTTGGAATATAAAGAATTCGTGTAGGACGTGAATTGATTTGAAAACATTACAAAATAGGTAAAAATGTGAAAGAATTGATCGCTGCAAATAATCTAAAAGTCATTATTTTCCACTTGAAATAAAGATATAGAACACTTCAAAATATAACGCAAACACACATTTCACTTCACTTAGTATATGCAATGCATACAAAACGCCTAAACTAAGCTAATGTAAGAACCTGTCACAGATTCTCGCACCACAGAACTTACAAAGTTAAAGTTGGAAGTTTCAGTGTTGCGTGTTATAGACACTGCCTGCTGGACCACAACCTATGGCTATTTACACTGCCTGCCCAATCAACGGCTATGCGCGAGTAGCCACTAGGTGGCAGGTAGTGACTTTTTCCATATACTGATAATGTTAATAGCGGTGGGTACTGCCTTCCACCTAGCGGCAAAAGAAGTTTGATTGAGCAGGCAGTTTACGCAGCTATAGGATGCGATTCAGCAGGCAGTGGTTATAGAAAAGCATTTTTCGTGTCCGTAGTGACATGTTCGCTAGCTTTGTCTAAAATGCAGCCATGAATTGTTACGTAAACCGCACCAGCTTTGCACAGTAAGTAATCGCATTGTGGAATCTGCTTTTTATAGATTTACAGTTGTGGAAAGACAGCCCAGTTTGTCCGAATATTTATTTTATTACCGCGTAACAATCCCATTGCTGATCTATTCCTCATTTAATTATAAGAAAGGACAGACTTGGGTCGGAAAGATGAACATAGGTCCCGAAGTGCCTTTAATAGTTTGTTGGAGTGATTTCTCGTATCTATTCAACTTCCACGTTATTATTACTGAATAAATTATCTTTTGTGATAATTAAATTACCGAATCTTTCCATATGTTCATGTAATTCCAGTTTTACGTTTTCAGTAAAAATAATATTATCAAGAAAAAAAGGTAATTGTAAAGATACCAAATAAAATTTTAACTAACTAAAATCGGTAATTATTAGAGAAGGAAGAGACAAAAATTAATAAAATAAAGCAAATCAACATTGATAGTGGAGGATTTGCAAGTGCCATTTAGTATTCAAATTTATTTTAAATCTTTTAAAATTATTTTTCGTAGGTCATGTGCAAAGTATGATGGCTAAACTTTATTCCCAGAAACGCTTGCGCGGCGATTACAAATTTCATTGGTGCTAGGTATTGTATTCCCAGCAGGACCTGCGCGGCGATTATTTAATTTGATTAATGTTGTATAATTATATTGAATTCCCAGCAACACTTGCGCGGAGACTAGAAATTTGATTGGTGCAATGTATGTTGGTTACATATTATTCCCAGAAAAACTTGCGCGGCGATTACAAATTTCATTGGTGCTAGGTATTGTATTCCCAGCAGGACCTGCGCGGCGATTATTTAATTTGATTGGTGTTTGTTGTATAATTATATCGAATTCCCAGCAACACTTGCGCGGCGACTACAAATTTGATCGTTGCAATATATGTTGACTATATTTTATTCCCAGCAACACTTGCGCGGGGATTACAAATTTAATTGGTGCAAAGTTTGTTGGTTACATTTTATACCCAGCAACACCTACGTGGCGATTAATTGATTTGATTGGTGCAAGGTGTATTGGAGTAATACCAGCGTTTAGGTAATTGTGTGCTCTCAGATTTGGGTTTCTTGCATCTTGTCAGCCCATTTGAGTTGTGTGAATATACTCGGCCGCGGAACATTTTTTCCCTAGAGATTATTAAAGCCTGCTTCTCAGGGAGCTTCTACCTGAAAACCGGATTTGCATAATATGTTCGTTACCTAGGTACGTTAATAGGAAACCACAATTTAAGTCACACAGTATTGTGGGCACTCAAAGTTGGGTTTCTGGCATCTTGTCAGCCCATTTGAGTAATGTGGATATAAAATGAAGAATTTGACGGTGTCGTGTGGTTCCTGGAGTAGCTCAGTCGGTAGAGCATTTGTGCGGTAAACGAAGGGGCCCGGGATAGATACCCGGCACCGGAACAATTTTTCTCTTGAAATTATTAAAGCCTGGTTCACAGGAAGCATCTACATGAAATCCAGATTTGCATTATATTATAGAACAAATCCTGTACATATACTTAAATTGAAAATTTTTATTTGAAAAGCATTTATTTGAAAATATAAATAAAAGCCGCTCCACTGAGTAAAACACGACTTGAGCTTCAGTCCGCCACTGCACGCATCCCCGCGCTCTCGACCACTTGCTGTCTGCACCCTTGCCCGAGAGCAACTCCCTTCAACACGGAGCTACGGTGCGTCACATATATACCGTAGGCTATATAATAATTTGAGTTGGTAATTGAAATTAAGGGAAAACGGCTGAACAGAATTTAATAAATGACCCCTCATTTTGAAGCTTGGAACCCAAAGTTTTTTCGGGAAAATGGTAGTTTTAAGTGAAATGTCAATTTTCCTACGTAATTTTCCTATTTTCCATAATCCATCTGTCTTGAGTTTTGAGAAATAATGAGTTTTCGCAACAAAACAAAACACAAACACACTAAAATAAACAATATCACTCTGTCACATCATAATTCCAATATGTCGATCTTTTAAATTGTGGTTTATGTAACGACTCTCGCAACTTCCCAGGTTATATCAGCGTCGCCGGTGTGCCGCAATTTTGTCCCAGAGGATTTTTTTTTAAACGTCACTAAATGTAGTGACATGAGGCTGTGGCATTTAAAAACACTTTAATGCCATCGACCTGGGCCGGGATCGAACCCCCAACCTCGTTCATAGAAGGCCAGCGCTAAGACCTATACTAACTTTGCCACCCAGGGCGACTGTCGATCTGCATTTGTGTAAATTTTTCAGAATGTTTCTGTAATGTTGATAATCAAGAACTTCAAGACTTACTAAAAAGAATTTACAGATCAGATTGTCTGGTGTGTAATTTTCTGAGTACAGCTGTCTATGTATTGAATATTAAAAACTACAAAACTTAGGAATGTTTGATGACATAATTAAAAATGAAATATTATTATAGTGAATGCCATGATGTATTTGTCACTAATTATACAGATTAATGCTTTATTGATGATGAAATCTTTTACGTTTATATAAGTAGGCGTACAGAATATTTGAAGTTAGGTCTTTATTTCTATACTATTTACTGAGTGACGGCTATATAGTAGTCTATACAAAACTTAAGTAATATAACAATATTGTTATTGAAATGAAATATTTATATAGTTATTAATCAAGTGGTATGGGTCTTTGCGATAGTATATTTAATGGTGGTGTGGTGTAGATATTTAAAGAATGAAAGATAGAATTTATAAAACAGTTATGCTACCGGTTGTTCTTTATGGTTGTGAAAGTTGGATTCTCACTTTGAGAGAGGAAGGGAGATTAAGGGTGTTCGAAAATAAGATGCTTAGGAAAATATTTGCGGCTAAGAGGGATGAAGTTATAGGAGAATAGAGAAAGTTACACAACGCAGACCTGCACGCATTGTATTCTTCACCTAACTTAATTAGGAATATTAAATCCAGATGTTTGAGATAGCAGCCCATGTAGCACGTATGGGTTAAACTAGAAATGCATATAGAGTGTTAGTTGGATGAAATTAAGGGAAAATACCTTGAGGGAGGCAGACGTAGATGGGAGGATAATATGATAATTGATTTGAGAGAGGTGGGATATGATAGTAGAGACTGGATTAATCTTGCTCATGACAGGGACCAATAGTGGGCTTTTGTGAGGACGGCAATGAACCTCCGGGTTCCTTAAAAGCCATTTGTATGTAAGTGATGTAGATATTAATGTTTGTGATTCTCTTGAGTAATATCTGGAGGAAACGCAAAAATTACAATGCCTAACGGAAGACCAAAAGGTATTACTTACTGATAAAACAAGAGGCCTACAAAATGTTGTAGTGTCCCGATCACTTTAGCAAGATCTCTTAGCAGGAAAAAGTGATTTTACCCTCTACATTTCAAGGTAGTTCACGAAACATGCAGTAGCTATACCAAGACGCTATGTCTATTATTGGAAAGCATGGCAAATCTGGTATTTTCATCACTCTCACCTGCAATCCGCAATGACCTGAAATAACTAGGCCTACTGCTTCACTTCCACATGGAAAACGGACTGATCGTCCTGACTTTGTTACCTGCGTTGTCTCATTGAAACTCAAGAACTGATGACGTATAGGTTCAATAAAAAGTATTTAGCATGAAGAAAACCATTCAGAGGGGTATGTTTCATTATCATGGAAGCAAATAACTTCAAAAGTGTCTGGGTATTCTTCATTGGAAATAAAGTTGTAAAAATTTTAATTTGAACTTCTAATTAACTTAGTTTGCAGCATTTGCTGCACAAGCCAGTAGTAATGTATAATTCAAAGAAAATCAATCAATATGCATTTAGAAAAAGGCTGTGACTTAGTGCAAATTAAACGTACCTGTAAACAAACTATGCGATATGATGATTACGGTTCTTTGAATAGTATAAATAGGTAGAAAATCACTTATTATATTCTCTGTGAAAATATTACACTTCTCTTTAATAAAAATGTAAGAACATCATTATTACGAAGCAATTTATATTTTTTATTTCTATTAACTCTCATTACCCCTACCACTACATATGAATAGATAATAAAAAGACATATTAATATTATTGCCTTCAATGTGGAAAAGTTGTCTTCAAGGACTTCCAGAATCCTGTCTAAGTTTAACAATCTCCAGGTAATTTTCATATTCAATGGACAGAATAAAATTTATCAAATTGTCCAAATCTTCTTGCTGCATTACTGATCTCAAATAATTATTCAAGTACATGCAACATTGGATTTTCTTCATTAATTTTCTAATATGCCAGTAAACATCTGCGATTATATTAACAACTTTTATTTTCTGAAATGTTTAGAGCTGTGCAGTTTAGTAAGTTCGTAGTTGAATCTTCTTCCCTACAGAGAACACTTCATGGTGAAGTATAGTATAAACCCTAATTCCGAAGAGATACTGGACTTATGTCCAGTTGCTAGTCTAAAGATATCGGTTGTTCTTGGAGAATTATGAATTACAGTTTTATTTCTTTTAATTTCACACCAGAAACGTAACCATGTCATTCAAGTACTATCATCTGGTGGTAGATGAAAGAAACGCACTGTCCAATATTACCCAACTCTCTCTCTCTCTCTCTCTCTCTCTCTCTATATATATATATATATATATATATATATATATATATATAATTAACTGGTCGATACATTTTAGAATTTCGCTGTGTGTTAGAAGCGAATCTTTCATTTCTTCTGTCGTTGCAAGTATAGGCCTATTACAGTTATCATTGCGTTCTTCTTCCCCAACATTTCAGCTTCTGGACCATCACAATTAGTATATATATTATTTTACAGAAGGAAAGAGGTACGACCACTTACAATAGCTTGCAGGTACAGTACGTAGTAGCTACTGTTACTTCTAAGCATAAGGGGGTGGGTGAAAATTTAAAAACATGCTTGGTAGTATATTATAAAAAATTTGTGTACAGCACTACAAATAATTACCAACCGTTAAATTACCTATTATTAAAGTGGTGAAAAGTGCATAAATATAGCCAAACTGTGGTCAAGGTTCATGCTAGACAGGAGGTCAACGTAAGTAGATTGTATACAGCGTGGATATAATACAATCTAGATAGTTGAATAAATAAATTTCCATTCTAGACAAAGAAATAAAATTTGCATATTTTAGCAGGTTATTCCTTTGAATAGAGTACAACAAAAAATTATACCATATCAATTCCAAATGAATAGGCTACTTACCTTAGAAAAAATAATTTTCACATAAATGTTAAGACTGTTTGACTGGATAACTGCTATGTTTTCGGGTTATGTGAGCCACGTATTTGGTGGCTTACTTAACCTCATTTAAATTAAGACACTATTACACAAATATGGATTAAGATTTATGTCTGATTTTGGTGTTGAAGACCAATTTTGACTGTATAATTAAATATTTCCATGTATATTTTGCTATTACACTGCTTTTGAAGAATAGATTTCTATTTGTCTTCTTACTTTTTAACAATTTGCAAAATTCAGTGTTTTTATTATCCTTTTATTAGGAGATATTCTTTTCCGAACTTCTCTAGAAGTTCCTTTTTAAGGAAACTCTTGGTGCTCTTAATTTTCAAAATGTTCCTCAGTAGTGTGAATGATAAAACAGCAAAATTAACACTAACACAAATATTCATGTACAAATAATCAAATAAATAAATGAAAAGAAATAAAATATACTTGCTTACTCACAGAGTCTCAAGTACGTGTGGTGATTGCAAGGACACATCCCTAGCAGAATTAGAAAGGCGCTAATGTAATTTCTCACGAAATTAACTGTACTCTCATAGTACCATCCTACCCCTTGGGTCAATACGTCGTGTATACTCCGTGAGTTTAAACTTCAGTCTCGCGAATCGGTGACGCTAGGCCGCTGTTTGGTTATGGTCCTAAAGGGAATAATAAAGAACAAAAGAGTCCTCCGAAAGTTTGAACAAAGTCTGAATACGACCCCGTCTATGTATAAAACATATCTGATGTGACAGTTAAACAGCGAATTGTTTGAATATTTTATCCAAGTGTGTGGACAACATGCTATTACCCATGACCGGTCAGTTCAAATAAAGGAGCGCGTTGATATCAATAATCGATTGTAGTTTAAGAAGTCTGATTCCTCGATCATAAAGATTTTGTCGGTAATGTGCGGACGTTTAGGCTATAGCAACGCACCAGATACGGGATTAGGATGTGCTGACCAGTGGAGCTTCGAGAAGGAACTCCCTTGCTGTGAAAGGAATGAAACGCATCAGGTATTTTTGAAAGACATGTCATGGACAGACCTCATAGGAGGTAAGCACTTGCTCTTAAGGTAAACGCCAGCAATGACATTTAACCCTAAAAACTCGGTACATCTTCGCGGCTGAGGCTCCTGGGAGTAGCCATCTTATATGGATTGAGAGTAGAATAATTGTCATCGGTTGCTATAGTAACCATCGTGCTCTATCTTTACTACTGGCAGCTTATACGTCTGCTTCCATTTTCGATGCATCTGCCTCCAAATTTTTAGTTTTCGCCCTTCTCTCCATTTCGCTCGCGAATTTTTCCAATTCAACCTGTCGACTGCTGATATACCTTCCTCTTTCTTTGCATGAAGGGACTGAAATATAGATCATTTTAAATATTACAGTAAATATCCATTATTGTGTCCTTAAAACAATACTAGTAATACTGAAAATTACTGTTGACATTGCCATTATTCAATATTTCACATACTTATCCCGAGTGTATATGGGTGATTTTATTTATTTTTTAGAATATCGCCAAACATGAATCATTATAATACTTTAATAAATATAGCGCTCCTCTGCATTCATGTTTATTTCATCACGACTCATCCTTTGTAAAATATGTTTAAAACAGTGTCTATCACCAGGCTACGTCAATGTATTGCGGTACTGTTTTCGAATTTCGCGCCGCAAACTCTGCCTTTAATGGCGGATTCTATCCGATTCAATTTGTGACATTTTTCTTGCCTGCCACTTATGGGTATGTGTCTCTAGTAAGTATTACAAACTCTTTGGTGCTGCCTTCCACTTAGCGGCAAAAGAAGTTTGATTGAGCAGGCAGTTTACACAATGGTCTACAAAATGGCGAATAAAGATTAATGGAACTAAGTCACAGGCAGTGGTTTTCACTAAAAGATTCCCACACTTACCAGATGAACTCACAGTTCAACAACAAAACATACCTTTTAATTCGGCTGTAAAATATCTCGGCGTTTATCTTCATAGAAGACTGACTTACAGACAACATATAAATTTAATCAGAGACAGAGCTTTTGAACGTTTCATGCTGCTGTATCCTCTTTTCAAAAGTCGCATCTCTCTTAAAGTCAAAGTTTTAATATACTCTTGTCTGATCCGTTCATATATGTTATATGCTTGTGAAATTTGGTCAAATACTCATATACGTCATATTAAAAGACTGGATGGAATACAAAGATCAGTATGCAGGACGATCACGGGAGCAGACTATGATATCAGTAATTCTCAACTATATGAGTCACTAAATATAATGTTATTTAGTGATTATATTGAACATGCCAGAACCAAATTTTTAAACTCTGTAAGAACACATCCAAATCCATTGCTCAATAGTTTAGTAATTTCTCGTGTTTAATGAATGAGTGATTTCTTGTAAAACACTTCACTCTTGGTGAAAGTGTTTGAATGTAAATTGTATTTTTATACTGAATCATGTACATCTTGTAAAAGGCATGGGTCCATTTTGCGACCTGGTACTTAAATAAATGTACATTTCTGGGGGGGGGGGAGGGAAGGCAGTTTACGCAGCTATAGGATGCGATTCAGCAGGCACTGGTTATAGAAAAGCATTTTTCGTGTCCGTAGTGACATGTTCGCTAGCTTTGTCTGAAATTCAGCCATGAATTGTTACGCAAACCGCACCAGCTTTGCACAATAAGTAATCGCATTGTGGAATCTGCTTTTTATAGGTTTACAGCTGTGGAAAGACATCCCAATTTGTCCGAATATTTATTTTATTACCGGGTAACAATCTCACTGCTGATCTATTCTTCATTTAATTATAAGCAAGGACAGACTTTGGTCGGAAAGATGAACATAGGTCCCGAAGTGCCTTTAATAGTGTGTTGGAGTGATTTCACGTACCTATTGAACTTCCACGTTATTATCACTGAATAAATTAATTTTTTTTATAATTAAATTAGCGAATCTTTCCATATCTTTATGTAATTCCAGTTTTACGTTTTCAGTAAACATAGACCTAATATTATCAAGAATAAAAGGTGATTGTAAAGATACCAAATAAAATTTTAACCAACTAAAATCGGTAATTATTAGAGAAGGAAGAGATAAAAATTAATAAAATAAAGCAAATCAACATTGATAGTGGAGGATTTGCGAGTGCCATTTAGTATTCTAATTTATTTTAAATCATTTAAAATTATTTTTCGTAGGTCATGTGCAAAGTATGTTGGCTAAATTTTATTCCCGGAAATGCTTGCGCGGCGAATATTTAATTTTGATTGGTATTTGTTGTATAATAAATATTGAATTCCCAGCAACACTTGTGTGGCGACAACAAATTTGATTGGTGCAATATTATGTTGGCTACATTTTATTCCCAGAAATACTTGCGCAGTGATTACAAATTTCATTGGTGCTAGGTATTGTATTCCCAGCAACACTTGCGCGGCGACTAAAAATTTGATTGGTGCAATATATGTTGGGTATATTTTATTCCCAGCAACACTTGCGCGGCGATTACAAATTTCATTGGTGCAAGGTCTGTTGGTTACATTCTATACCCAGCAACACCTACGTGTCAAATACTTAATTTGATTGGTACAAGTTTTCTAGGATACATTGAATTCCCAGCAACACTTATGCGGTGACAACAAATTTGATTGGTGCAATATTATGTTGGCTATATTTTTGTCCCGACAACACTTGCGCGGCGATTACAAATTTCATTGGTGCAAGGTTTGTTGGGTATATTTTATTCCCAGCAACACTTGCGCGGCGTCTACAAATTTCATTGGTGCAAGGTTTGTTGGGTACATTTTATTCCCAGCAACACTTGCGCGGCGTTTACAAATTTCATTGGTGCAAGGTTTGTTGGGTACATTTTATTCCCAGCAACACTTGCGCGGCGTTTACAAATTTCATTGGTGCAAGGTTTGTTGGGTATATTTTATTCCCAGCAACACTTGCGCGGCGTCTACAAATTCCATTGGTGCAAGGTTTGTTGGGTATATTTTATTCCCAGCAACACTTGCGCGGAGTCTACAAATTTCATAGTCGACCAGGTTGGCGAGTTGGTATAGCGCTGGCCTTCTATGCCCAAGGTTGCGGGTTCGATCTCGAGCCAGGTCGATGGCATTTAAGTGTGCTTAAATGCGACAGGCTCATGTCAGTAGATTTACTGTCATGTAAAAGAACTCCTGCGGGACAAAATTCCGGCACATCCGGCGACGCTGATATAACCTTTGCAGTTGCGAGCGTCGTTAAATAAAACATAACGTAACATCTACAAATTTCATTCGTGCAAGGTTTGTTGAGTACATTTTATTCCCAGCAACACTTGCGCGTAGTCTACAAATTTCATTCGTGCAAGGTTTGTTGAGTACATTTTATTCCCAGCAACACTTGCGCGGTGTCTACAAATTTCATTGGCGCAAGGTTTGCTGGGTACATTTTATTCCCAGCAACACTTGCGCGGCGATTACAAATTTGTTTGGTGCAAGGTGTATTGGAGTAATACCTTCTGGTCGTAATGTAAGTTGTGTGTCGGCTTTTCTATTTGAGTGTATGAAGCGCGTGCAATAAATTACTTAACTGCGTATTAGTGCTGAATATTATTTAGTGTAAAGTGTGCATAAAATCCGTTCACTTTTTATTGCATAATATTTTGTAGAACTAATTACAAAACTGTGATATTTTAATGTGAACATAGATTTACATGTTATCATAACCTGTTTGCTTCAACCTTTTGCTATTTTGTGATTTAATAAAGTAGAATTTATATTGTGATTTTAATTTTACACATCTCTCTACTTTCGTTACTTGTAGGTAGAAAATTCATCACAGTCCCTTCTATGACATTAGCTGTACGTACGTTTGTATGTTACTTCCTCTGTTAGAAAGGCCTAATATATAAATGCAATTCAATACAAGCCATTATAAAAAGAAAGAAGTAAATAGTGCAATTAAAATTTCATTTAGTGCAGCATGTACATATGTTTTATTAACTTATTTTATATTATGCTACAGGAATACTTATAAAAGTGTGCCTACTTATTTAATGTGAAGAGAATTCACCAAGTTAACGTAACATGTTTGAATCAACGTATAGAGTTCAGAATGAAGGTATATTTTTTAGATTTAATAAAGAAGAATTTGGGATAAAGTTTAGAACTCAGTTACCTTCCTTACTTGCGGGTAGAAAATTCACCAGTCCCTCCTATGAAATGTGCGTATGGTTATATTATCAGCTCTACTAGTAGGTAGTCAATAAATATAAATCAATGCGGCCCAGCATAGAAAGAAATAAATATCATTGAAATAAATGCAAATTGCATGTGCTGGATTCATACATAACATTACACTCAATTATAATGTAGGTATAACTTGCGAATGTAGGTATATAAGGTGAATACACTAAACATAACCTATAATTCCTATATGACATCATAATGTATGTAATGGCAGCGCATTGGAGAACATTAAAAGTAGGCAGAAAGTGTTATATAACTCCTCCTTAATTTGAACTGAATTCATTAAGCATTCTTGATCTTTGTGCTGAAATTTTTATCAGTACCTACGACTAGTTTGTTTGAAAATTTCTATTTTCAAATGTTTGCTTTGACTGTGATATAATAAGAATAGGCGCCCAGAGCAAGGTTGTAACCAGAATATCAGAAATTTTTCAAAAAATGGGGAAAAAACCCAGAGTGGTGTACATGCTTTTAATTTTATAGAGCGAGGTTGAGAATCAGACGTGTGCTGATATTAATACGAGTAGGTAAAGCATTATCAATCATTATTCAAGAAATGAGGTTTATAATAATAATAATAATAATAATAATGATTTATTTAACCTGGCAGAGTTAAGGCCATACGGCCTTCTCTAACACTCAACCAGGAGTAAAAACTGCGTTATAGAAACACTACAAATTTACAAAGTACACACAAAACTGAATAAGATAATAATAATAAAATGTAAACAACAAGTAAGAAGAAATCAGACATAATATATAACATACAGAAAGAAAGAAAAAAAAAGCATAATGAAATGTCAACAGCAGGTCAAAAATAAATGAGGCCTACAAAGTATAAAAAAATAAGAATTATTGATAATAATAATAATAATAATAATAAATAGAATAGTAATGATAACAATAATGATAATAATAATATTAATAATATTAATAATAAATAAAATAATAATAATAACAGGTCTAATAGCAATAATAATACTAATAGTAGTAATACAATAGTGCAGTACAAAGCATACAATGAATACAATATTTTTAAGTATACACAGTAAGGAAAATTATGTTTATATATAGCTCAACTTATCACATTAGAGATATACCATTATCGGAAAATATGAGAACAAAAATATAAAATAAGTTAAATATCACTAGAACATAAAAAAAAATTGTGAATACGTGGAAACATGCAATACAACACTTGTCATAATAGTAAGTTAGTTTGGCAACTCGTCATAAGATAATTTTCTAACTTGGATTTGAAAGATTTCAATGTTCGGCAGCCCTTGACTTCAGGCGGCAGAGAGTTCCAGTGACGAGAGGTAGCAACAGCGAAAGATGAGGAATACAGAGATGATGTGTGAAGTGGAATTTCTAGCGTGTTATCGCGTTGTGATCGAGTATTAATATTATGATAGCGAGAGAGAGTATGAAAACGAGCGAATAAATAATAGGGGGATGAAGTGTGCATAATTCGATATAGGAGAGAAAGTGAGTGCAGATTTCTCCTCTCATGTAACCTAAGCCATGATAACTTCTCGAAAGAAGGTGAGATATGATCATAGTATCGAACATTACAAATGAAGCGGACGCACGCGTTATGAACACGCTGTAGTTTCTGGGCGGAATCAATCCTGAGATCACTGAACAAAACGTCGCAATAATCGAAGTGAGGTAGAATGAGTGTCTGTACCAGCGTCTGTTTTAATTTAGATGGATAATGATACAATCTTTTTAGTGAATGGAGAATAGAGAATGCCTTCTTACATGTATATTTAATATGCGTATCCCAACTAAGATTAGATTCGAAATGCACTCCGAGATTTTTTACGGTAGAGCTAAACGGGATGATTGTTTTATCCAGTTTCACAGGTGGAATATTCAGGTCGTTGACTTCAGGAATTAATCTACGGTTCGCGAACAGAATAGCCTGTGATTTACATGCGTTTAGGTTAAGCCCAAATTGTTGAGACCAGGAAGAGATGGAATCAAGATCTTCATTAAGACTATTAATGCTATCATTTAGTGCATCAGGACGCGCTGAAATATACAATTGAACGTCGTCTGCATATATTTGATATCTGCAGTGCTTAAATGAGTTGGAAATTCCATTTATATAAATAGAGAAGAGCAAGGGGCCTAATACTGATCCCTGAGGAACTCCTGTATCTACAGTACGCCAGGATGAGAAACGATTATTAGATATGACACGCTGCTGGCGGCCAGTAAGGTAGGAGTACATCCAGGTGATAACACTATCAGAAAGGTGTAGCGTTTGTAGTTTAGTCAATAGTAGATCGAAGTCAACAGAATCAAAGGCTTTGCTATAGTCCAATAAAACTAGTACAGTAGCCTGTCGTTTATCCATGGCTGCTCGTATGTCCTCAGTAACATTCAACAAAGCAGTAGAAGTGCCATGGCCATTTCTGAATCCTGATTGTAAAGGGTCTAAAAGATTAAATTCTATTAGGTAGTCTGACAACTGCTTATGAATGATGCGTTCCAGGGCTTTGGATAAAACGGGAAGAATGGAGATTGGCCTATAGTCTTTTGCAGAAGTTGGTGAATTTACTTTAGGAAGTGGGCGTACCAAAGCTGTTTTCCAGAGTTGCGGATAAACAGACGTGATAACTGAAGAATTGAAAATATGGGTTATTACAGGAAGCACGATATCAACTAACTTATTGATAAAGACTATGCTTATGTTGTCAGAGCCTTGTGCTTTAGATTTAATGCTTTTAAGAGCCCTTCTTACTTCAGAATCAGTAATGTGCGAGAAGAAAAATTTTTCGCGAGAAGGAGGAGGATTAGCTAGGAGAGTATTAATTGTATTTAGTTTTGACTGTTTTTCAGGTCGTATAGTGGGAGGTGAGGTAAAGTATTCATTGAGTTTATCAAGTGGTATGTTTATAACTTCAGCTTCTGATGCTTTCTTCCCTACTCCCATATCACGTAAGTTATTCCAAAGACACCGCGGGGGAACGGACGGGTCGACGAGACTCAGAGCGTGACGGCGTTTAGCATTCCTAATGCTTTGTGTGGTTTTGTTTCTAAGTTTTTTGTAGTTGTTAAAGTTTTCGGCAGATTTGTTGTTTCTGTACTTCCGGAAAGCAGCGTCACGTGACGTCATAAGATTACGAATACTGTCATTCAGCCATTATATTCTTGTTGTGGGCGGCTATTCAATTATTTAGCAATATATTTATTAATGTATTAACACAGTGGTCTGAAATTTCAATAATTGTGCTACCACATTCACATTCGACATAATAACCCTGTAAATCTAGTTTCTTTTTTCTTTTCGGAGGAGACCCGGAGGCAAGTACCGCAGCCTTAGGCTTATTGTGCAGCTTCTTTATATTGGGATGATTGTTGAAGTCTATTAGGATCGCTCTTCAAGCACATGATTCACCGCATGGTGTCATTGTATCGATTCAGCCATAGTATCCAGTCCTGACTGGAGACCTGATCCTCCGCCTTCCTGTGATGTTATCCTGCGTTCTCCTTAGATCGATGGCATCTGTTCGCAATTTATGTGTTTGAATCAGCTGCATTCTTGACCATAAGTATAGGCCTATGTCATATTTGATTCCGTGACTCACTAAGGCATCATCTGTCCCAGTCCACTGTAAAACCCCTGCTGGTTCGCTGGATATATGCAGCTCCCGCAGACAGATGCCGCCTATAGGCAGATCTTGGAATCACGTCCGCCATCTTTTGCTGGTAACCTGTAACTATATTGAGATGATTAATTAAGACGAAATGAATCCGAGGTGCAACGCCGATAGTTACTCGGCAATTCTGCTTCGAGTAACTGATGAAAAACCACAAAAAACCCAACGAGGTAACCTGTCCCGACCAGGATATTGAACCCGGGCTCTCTAGTTTCAAGCCAAGAACGCAGACTATTGCTCCACAGCGGTGGACAAAAAAATCTAGTTGCTCAACGCTTTGAGGTTACCGGACCCTATATCAGTACACTACAGTACATCTGTTGCTTAGTCAAGTGTTCGAAAGCACATAAGGCAATTCTCATAAGGCAACTAATCCAAGAGATAATGGGGTAGGGTGGCCATGTTCTTTCCCCCCTCCACTGCATACATTTTTGATTAGTTAACAGGTGAAACCAGCGCTGAGATAATTCCTGTGATTTCGTAAGTGAAATTAGATGAATTTATAAGATATATATATATATATATATATATATATATATATATATATATATATTTTGTGAAGATGCAGTTGATCGTATATGCATGGCATAATAAAAGCCAAAACCAAACTAACTTGTCACAGATTCCTATATGCAAGGTGTATAAGAGTGCGAAAGGATCTACCTCACAGCTAGTTTAGCCCTAGTAACGTATCAGACGAATCACACTTCAGATTGCAGTATCGTAAGAAACGAATAAAAAAATTGAAGTACAGTGTAGGCAAATTGAATTTGTAATGCTTAATTATAATGGATAATTGCGAATATAGAAATGAGGTATGTATAATTAGTAAATATAACTTAACCTGTAATTTCAATATATTAAAATATTCGTACAATGCAACTAAAAATTATTGAATGGTGCATAGCCTAAATGAATGTGTAAAAATTTCGTAATGATGCGTGCTTTATTTAAATTAATTACGAGATTATGTACTGTAACACTAACGAAAATTATGCGGTATCATTTTATAATTTTTAGTATAAATATTTCTAGCTCTGTTTTGTTAAAATTGTGTATATTATCAAACATCGTATTATTTATAATATAGGGTATTCTCACATAAAAAAGGACCCAATAATTTAAATGTAATAAAATAGATGCAGTAAACAATAATGGTCTGATTACACAAGAGTAGCATCAGTAACGTTCCACCTAGGCCTAATCACATCTTAATTTATATGCCAGTCAATGTTTCCACTTTCAAATGTACATTATTACACATATTTACAGTTTATAACACCAAAACTTTACTTAACCACGTAAAAGTGCGTAATAATTAATCGAAATTTAGATAGGTATACATGTAAAAAACTTTGCCTACATCAACGTAAATTTCACACCAAAATAATATCATATCATAAGTCGCTCTTAAGAGAGCCACGTGGACTGCTTTACGGCCTTTATTATGTAAGGATGGCAGAGATTTGATCCATTGTATTCACAGCAACACTTGCGCGGTGATTACAAATTTGTCTGGTGAACACTATGTTTGATACATTGTATTGACAGCAACACTTGCGCGGTGATTACAAATTTGACTGGTGAACACTATGTTTGATACATTGTATTCACAGCAACACTTGCGCGGTGATTACAAATTTGTCTGGTGAACACTATGTTTGATACATTGTATTCACAGCAACACTTGCGCGGTGATTACAAATTTGTCTGGTGAACACTATGTTTGATCCATTGTATTCCCAGCAACACTTGCGCGGTGATTACAAATTTGTCTGGTGAACACTATGTTTGATCCATTGTATTCACAGCAACACTTGCGCGGTGATTACAAATTTGTCTGGTGAACACTATGTTTGATCCATTGTATTCACAGCAACACTTGCGCGGTGATTACAAATTTGTCTGGTGAACACTATGTTTGATACATTGTATTCACAGCAACACTTGCGCGGTGATTACAAATTTGTCTGGTGAACACTATGTTTGATCCATTGTATTCACAGCAACACTTGCGCGGTGATTACAAATTTGTCTGGTGAACGCTATGTTTGATACATTGTATTCACAGCAACACTTGCGCGGTGATTACAAATTTGTCTGGTGAACGCTATGTTTGATCCATTGTATTCACAGCAACACTTGCGCGGTGATTACAAATTTGACTGGTGAACACTATGTTTGATACATTGTATTCACAGCAACACTTGCGCGGTGATTACAAATTTGACCGGTGAACACTATGTTTGATCCATTGTATTCACAGCAACACTTGCGCGGTGATTACAAATTTGTCTGGTGAACACTATGTTTGATCCATTGTATTCCCAGCAACACTTGCGCGGTGATTACAAATTTGTCTGGTGAACACTATGTTTGATCCATTGTATTCACAGCAACACTTGCGCGGTGATTACAAATTTGTCTGGTGAACACTATGTTTGATCCATTGTATTCACAGCAACACTTGCGCGGTGATTACAAATTTGTCTGGTGAACACTATGTTTGATACATTGTATTCACAGCAACACTTGCGCGGTGATTACAAATTTGTCTGGTGAACACTATGTTTGATCCATTCAGTTCGCCGGCAGCAGCCGTGCAGTGTACATCGTTCCGAGTGACTAGGAAGCGGAGCGGTTGTTGTGATAAGTTATAGTTCGATAGGTAATAGCAATATAATGGCAACTAAAATAGTGCGTCAACATACATTGAGAGCAACATTTGACAAAGAACAACAACGACCTACAGCTTTAGATGTGCACCGTTGGATAGACGAAGTATTGAAGATAAAGGATGAAGAACTACAAACCATTCAGCTTGTTGGTAAGCAAAATGCAGCATATTTAAAATTTACATCCTCTGCAAATTACGAACGCTACGTACAGAGACATACCGGTACATCAGTAGTGGAATTACTTAATGGTGCTACGACGACAGTGACAATTACACCAGCTGAAGATGATTATGTTTCCGTCCGGATTTTAAATATTCCACCAGAAGTTCCCAATGATAGGATCCGTAATACTTTACAAAATTTTGGGAAAGTGCTTCAAATAGAAAATGAAAAATGGTCTCATAGATATCGATACAAAATAGATACTGGCATACCAGTAGTGCAAATGGTGATCAAACAATCTATTCCCACGAATCTAACAATTGCCAATTATGAAGCGTATATCACTTACCCTGGGCAAGAAAAAACTTGTTTCTTGTGTGGTAGTTCTAGTCATTTGCGGCATACTTGCCCTAACAGAAGTGTCAAAATGCCGATAAACACTGTACGTCGTACGCGACTGACATTTAGTGACATACTCCAGACACATGCTAATGTAACTACTGATGTGAGTGAAGATGGCATCCCACCTGAAATATGTGATGTACCTGGGCCATCTAACATGTCTACAAGATTAGTGAACGCTGATAATCAAAATAAACCAGTGAAAACAAACATCGAAAATGAATTGCATGCAGTTTCAGACAAACCAGTAGGCAAAGAGGTTACAAATAGAGTCATCACAACATATGACGTGGATAAAACGCAGAAAGATAATGGGACTGTAACTCAACCAATACCTGATTCGGACACTGATTCAGCTGAAGAACTTCCTTCAGCTGATATGCATGGAAAGCAGAAGACAGAGGACACGAGAGGAACAGAAAAGCAAATGGGAACCAAGTTGAATAACTCTGCCATAGGAAAGATGCCTAAGAAGAAACAAGACAACAGTGCTTCAACAGCTAACACAATGAAAGAGTCCGGTGATTTGAGCAATTCTCCTGACAATATTCAAAACATCAGTAGCCTACAATCTGGTTCGATACCAACATCCACCTCGAAGAACCTGCAGCATACGGAGGATTGGTATCAACAAATGGAGCAGGATGACACGACTAACACACAGTTTGAAGACAAAGGTCAGCAAAATGTAAAGAAAACAATTACTGTTACTAGACACCGTTCACATCCTTATAAGGGGGAAGGTAGTAAATTGGGGTTCCCCTTGTTAAAACACAATGAGTAATTTAACTGTTAATATATCATGTTAAGATTTTGCCCGATGTTGTATTTACCGTATTTAAGAATTTAATAGATTCAATCTATGTACAATAGATGTCAAATTAAGTTTTGTATATTAAGTACAAAAGAGTAGAGATATTATAGATTATTGTTATAATATTGTATATATTTTTTTATATAAGAATATGTTACTTGCTATTATTACTTTACAAATGTCACTTGTAGCTATAGTCGGAACACTAAATTTTCACGGAAATTCTTCGCCTGTTAAAATGAAATTGCTGAATATTTTCTTACGAACAAATGATGTTGATGTGCTCTTCCTCCAGGAAGTTAAAACAAATGATTTCTCAGAGATCTATGGTTATACAGCTTATGTCAATGTTGGGTCAGAATCTTTAGGCACTGCTATTTTAACGAGGAAAGGGATTGATCTTCACTCTGTTGAAAAACTTCCATCAGGGAAAGGTATCAGTGGTATGTATAAAGACTATATGTTTTTAAATTTATATGCACCTTCGGGGTCTAATAAAAGGAAGGCTCGTAACTTGTTCTTTGCCCAAGATGTGCCATATCTTCTTCGGTCCCTACCAAAATTTCTAATCATGGGTGGAGACTATAATTGTGTTTTAAGACCAGTAGATACGACAGGGCATTTTCTTCCCAGTAATAGTTTACAGACATTAGTTACCGACTTTAAACTTTCAGACGCTTGGATATTAAAAAAACAATACGGTTCAATATACTTTTTTCACTGGGAATTCGGCCTCTAGATTAGACAGAATGTATGTAACACCGTTATTAACATCGCACATTAGTTCCATAGAAACGGTTCCGGTTCCGGTTCCTATTTCCGACCACTCTGCTGTGTTATTACGTATTCGTTTAGATGTTCCTTGTCCTGTATTTGGAAGGTCATATTGGAAGCTAAATGTTTCCTGCCTTAGTAATAAATCACTACAACAAAACTTTATAGAACAATGGCATCAATGGCTGACAAGGCAAACTAAATATGATGACTTAGTGGATTGGTGGGAATTTTATGTTAAACCAAAGATTCGTACATTTTTCAAACAATATACCTACCTTAAGCATCAGGATGAGGAAAGACTGATTAATTTTTATTATCGTTGTATATTAGAAGTTCAAAGTAATTATATACCTACTCCTGAGAGTAAGAAAATGATATCCAGATGTCAAGCTAAGATATTGTCTATTTATCGAAAACGTATGCAGGGCCTTATGGTTAGGAGTAGGGAAACGAATTGCACTAACAATGAAAGAAGTAACTTATATTTTCTGTCCAAAGTAGTCAAACGACGTCAACAAAACACGATTCTTGCGATAACAAATGGAGCAGGCCGGATTGTTACAAATAAATCTGAAATATGTAAAGCAGTGAGAGAACATTATAATGACATTTTTGTAGAACATAAACAGTTAAATGGGTCTATTTCTAACTTGAAGCTACCGGCACAAAAACAGATTTCAGAAACTGAGAATAAAAAATTAGAAAGTTCTGTAACACAAAAGGAAATTTTTATAGCTTTACAGCAAGGGAAAAGATCTAAAACACCAGGAGAGGATGGGATACCCCATGAGTTTTATGCGGTTTTTTGGGAGTGTATAGGACCCACCCTGACAAAAATATTCAATCAAATGTTATGTAAAAAAAAAAACTAGGTCCTTCTCAAAGACGTGGAATTATAGTACTTATTCACAAAGGAGGGGATAAAACGGAAATTAATAATTATAGACCGATATCCTTGTTAAATTATGATTACAAACTACTTGCAAGGGTTTTAACAAATAGAATTAAACCTATGCTTTCGGATATAATACACCCCTCTCAAAATTGTGCAGTATCTGGGAGATCAATATTTAACGTAGTATGTCAATTAAGAGACGTTGTAGCAGCTAGCCTACATGGTAAATCCCAAGGATATCTCGTTTCTTTAGATTTCCAACGTGCCTTTGACTGTGTTAGTCACAAGTATCTATTTGAAGTCTTAGCTTGGCATGGGCTCAATCCAACATTTATTGGCTATTTGAAATGTCTATATACTGATATCAGTGCTGTTATACAAATTAATGGGTTTCTTACTGCTGCTTTACCTATTACAAGATCTATTCGACAAGGATGCCCGGCTTCTATGATTCTATTTGCTCTTGCACTAAATCCGCTCCTATATTTATTACATGAAAAACTTTCAGGATATAGGATCGGAAATTCTAGGCTAGTAGCGACAGCGTATGCTGATGATGTAAGTGTAATTATTAATAATGAAGAGGATAAAGCTCAATTGGAGAAAGTATTGAAACCCTTTGCAGCAGTATCAGGGTTAGAAATCAATAAAAGGAAATCGACTGCCTTGCCCATAGGGGTGTGGACAGAGGAACCAAGTTTTGAAAATATAAAAATTGTTGATCAACAAAAAATACTTGGTATATATTTTCATCGCCTTCCCAATACTATGCAGAGTATAAATTGGAGTAAGGTTGTCCAAAAAATAAAAAGACTTACACAGATATATAAATGGAGGGATTTCTGTCTTCATGAAAGAGTATGGTTTATTCATACTTTTATTTTATCTGCCTTATGGTATTTGGCACAAGTATTTCCAATTATGGTGAGTCATAGCAGACAAATCACAAGTGTCATGTTATGGTATTTATGGAAAGGATGTATATTTAAAGTACCACTATCCACCTTGTATCGTGCTACTGACGAAGGTGGGTTAGGGTTATGGAATGTAACTAAAAAATGTACAACGTTATTTCTTCATCGAAATCATATTCTTCAAAATAATACAGATACAATATCAGCGGTGTGGTTTCAACAATGGAGACAAAAGGTCGACCTTAGGAATCCACCCGATTTACGAAACATACCTTCCATGTTAAAATATTTAAGATTATACATGCAGGAAGGGAGTTACATAAATACGTTGGATGTGGGAAATACTTGTCCTACAAAAAGGGAAATCTATGGACACCTACAGCAATATGGGGAGTTGGTAACAATGCGGGTAGTCAACATCCTTCCGGTAGGAGTTAATCTAGTGCAATTGTGGGAAAATATCACGAATAAAATACTAGATGCGCCGGTCAAATCATCGTGGTACTTAGTTATTCACGATTTAATAGCCACCAGATACAGGCGTTATAGGATAAAATTATTAAATGATAAAAATTGTGAGTTTTGTGGTGAACCTGAAACGTTGACTCACATTTTTGGACGATGTACCAGAACACATGCTATTTGGCAACGTATGGAATACTATTTACAGGGATTGAAAATTGATCGATACCTGTGGTTTAGTCCTTATATACTAACGAGGCCAGATTTTAAAGTAGTCTCTAAGTTTAAACAGGACGCTTGTATTTGGATTCTTGGAAACACGGTGCATTATATTTTACAAAATGAAATATGTGATTGTGATGGCTATGAATTGTACATGAAATATAAAAAGAGTCAAATACGAGTGAGCAGGAACAATGCAAGAATTATACACTATCTTTGCTGTATATAGAGGGGGGGGAAGAAAAGTACCAACAAACTTGTATCATAGTATTAGTTTGTATGTAAATACCTATGTATATGATGTAACATAGTGTGTAAAAAAAAAAATAAAAAAAAATAACACTGGACTAGTGTGTGCACTAAAACTAATTAATAATTAATTTTATACAGAATTGTTAAATGGATATTTTGTAAATTAACCTATAGTATTTTAATAAAGTGGTTTTCAATAGCAAAAAAAAAAAAAAAAGAAAAAAAAAACACACCGACCTTACGGTGTAGCCCTTCGGCCACAGTTACAGAAAAAAAAATATAAAAAAAATATAAAAAAAATTGTATTCACAGCAACACTTGCGCGGTGATTACAAATTTGTCTGGTGAACACTATGTTTGATACATTGTATTCCCAACAACACTTGCGCGGTGATTACAAATTTGTCTGGTGAACACTATGTTTGATACATTGTATTCACAGCAACACTTGCGCGGTGATTACAAATTTGTCTGGTGAACGCTATGTTTGATACATTGTATTCCCAGCAACACTTGCGCGGTGATTACAAATTTGTCTGGTGAACACTATGTTTGATACATTGTATTCACAGCAACACTTGCGCGGTGATTACAAATTTGTCTGGTGAACACTATGTTTGATACATTGTATTCACAGCAACACTTGCGCGGTGATTACAAATTTGTCTGGTGAACACTATGTTTGATACATTGTATTCACAGCAACACTTGCGCGGTGATTACAAATTTGTCTGGTGAACACTATGTTTGATACATTGTATTCACAGCAACACTTGCGCGGTTATTACAAATTTGTCTGGTGAACACTATGTTTGATACATTATATTCACAGCAACACTTGCGCGGTGATTACAAATTTGTCTGGTGAACACTATGTTTGATACATTGTATTCACAGCAACACTTGCGCGGTGATTACAAATTTGTCTGGTGAACGCTATGTTTGATACATTGTATTCACAGCAACACTTGCGCGGTGATTACAAATTTGTCTGGTGAACGCTATGTTTGATACATTGTATTCACAGCAACACTTGCGCGGTGATTACAAATTTGACTGGTGAACACTATGTTTGATCCATTGTATTCACAGCAACACTTGCGCGGTGATTACAAATTTGTCTGGTGAACGCTATGTTTGATCCATTGTATTCACAGCAACACTTGCGCGGTGATTACAAATTTGTCTGGTGAACGCTATGTTTGATACATTGTATTCACAGCAACACTTGCGCGGTGATTACAAATTTGACTGGTGAACACTATGTTTGATACATTGTATTCACAGCAACACTTGCGCGGTGATTACAAATTTGTCTGGTGAACGCAATGTTTGATCCATTGTATTCCCAGCAACACTTGCGCGGTGATTACAAATTTGTCTGGTGAACACTATGTTTGATCCATTGTATTCACAGCAACACTTGCGCGGTGATTACAAATTTGTCTGGTGAACACTATGTTTGATCCATTGTATTCACAGCAACACTTGCGCGGTGATTACAAATTTGTCTGGTGAACACTATGTTTGATACATTGTATTCACAGCAACACTTGCGCGGTGATTACAAATTTGTCTGGTGAACGCTATGTTTGATACATTGTATTCACAGCAACACTTGCGCGGTGATTACAAATTTGTCTGGTGAACACTATGTTTGATCCATTGTATTCACAGCAACACTTGCGCGGTGATTACAAATTTGTCTCGTGAACGCAATGTTTGATCCATTGTATTCACAGCAACACTTGCGCGGTGATTACAAATTTGTCTGGTGAACACTATGTTTGATCCATTGTATTCACAGCAACACTTGCGCGGTGATTACAAATTTGTCTGGTGAACACTATGTTTGATCCATTGTATTCACAGCAACACTTGCGCGGTGATTACAAATTTGTCTGGTGAACACTATGTTTGATCTATTGTATTCACAGCAACACTTGCGCGGTGATTACAAATT